>NC_056610.1:6859102-7459102 GCF_018340385.1 Cyprinus carpio | reverse complement strand
CCTAATTCAGATAACCAGCACGTTAGAAGTGAGCTCCGTGCATGAACTGTGTTCCCATTGACATGCTCCCTACTCCCTGAGCAGGAGAAATCTGTTGAAGTTACCTCACTTCGGAACATTCATTCACGGATTTGCGCTACGCAATGTCTTTACACACGGACAAGTTGTGACATCATATACCTCTGTAAATAAATAATATTTAAATTCACGTCTCGCACACTTAAGTGCACTTTGAATGGAACATATACGTTCACTTCAGAATCATGGTGGAATATCCTGTGATGTCCACTTCACAGGGCACTAACGTTTGAATAGAACAAAAGTCTGAAGCAATAAGAGAAACGTACAAAATGTGCAGAGCAGGGGGGCGCGAGCACTGGAATTGAGAACCGCTGCTCTAGAGTGATACAAACCCAAGTCCAACACAGAGTACATGTGTATACATAGATCTACACATTTTTATATTGTGTGTATGTCTTTTACTCACTACTACTGTTCCAGCCGTGTGTATAAAAGTCTGAGGAGGTCCTTAATCTCTACCAGGTTGATTGGGTTTGGCCCTTTTAGGGCTGCAGCATAACTCCTCTGCTCCTGCTGCTCGGGCCGGTGGGGGTGTGGGTGTGGACCAGGCTGCTGCTGCTCTGCCGCGATGCTGTCGTTCCTTGCTGAAGCTGCTCTGGGTCTTTTGTGGTTGTGCTGATGTTGGTCCCAGGAGAGAGGGCCCTGTGGTGCAAGGTACTGTTGTTGGGGTCTCAGCTGCTGCGGTGTAGGCTGATGGTAGTAGAGAGCAGGCTGTGGAGTTTGAGGTCGAAGTACAGATCCAGGTCGAGGCTGAGGACGAGGTACAGGTACAGGTCCAGGGCGGTGGGGTGGGGTCATAGTGGCTTGGCCATAGGGTGCAGACCTGTGGGTAGGGTTTGTAGAGTACTGCTCAGCCGAGCCTGGAGAGATGATGTTCTGTGGTGCTGTTGGGGGAAAGCATCTCACTGGCTCTTTGGGGGGCTGCCAGGGGTTTGGCCCAGAGCCATGTCTTTAAGAGTTTTGGCAAACACACAAACACTGACTTTACGGAGGTGGACATGGTCGTAGAGGTGGCCGAGGTCCAGTGTAGGATGATGTGCCAGAAGAACATTTGGCATTCCAGCACTTCTATGTGAGATGTCTGCATTTACTCTATGTATGGTGCGAGGATGGAAGTCTGATCTGGGCAGGATGGTGGAGATAACTACTCTTGAAGTCAGGAAGATTTGTGTTGCTTTCATGGCCACCCATGTTACTGAATCTGCCACTTGCTCTTGTTGTGTCCGCAAGTCATCCGTGGCCACATGGATGTGACTGGGTTCACCCAGATTCTCTCTTTTCAGCTGCTGTAGGGCAATATCTGTTTTTGGGCACCAAAGTTTTAATGTTTTGTGGCCAGGAAAGAGCTGTTTCTCATTGATGAATTTGCCATTTGAATCAATTAAGATAATGACTTCTGCTTTCTGTGGGTCACTTCCTTGCTCTTGGGGGCCCTCGGGGGCCTCTGTCTGTGGTGTTGTTGGAGTGCTGGACTCAGGTGTTGGAGTGTGGGCTGCTGCTGTCTGGGTGGGTGGGTGGAGAGCTGGGCCGCTGCTTACAGATGCGGCTGAGGCTCTCTGTCTGTTCTCTCAGGCTTTGTATTTCTCCTTCTCTGAGCAGCAGCTCCTGTCTGACTGTTTCCAGTTCTTTATTCAGGGTCTTTCTGTCTTGCTGCAGTTTGCATACTTCTCTTTTTAGCTCCTCAACACTAGTTTTAAAGTCTTGTGTGAGGTGATTGAGTTTATTTTCCAGGTGTTGTAGGCGTTCACTAGATACTGCATGGGAGAGTGTTAGTTCCCTGAGCTCCACCTGATCTGATTGACAGACTGCTCCAGCTGTGGGTTGTGTTCATCAGGGTTAAGCTCCATCTCCTCGAGCCTCTCTCTTGAGCTCTGGGGGTCACAGCCTCCTGCAGCATCACTGTTTGCTCCTTGTGCTTGTTTCTCAGCCTCTGCCAGAGCTTTTAGGATGGTGAAGTTGGCCTGGAGAGAGCTGAGACATGCTTCAGTCCCCTGGAACATTATGGTTCCATTATGGAAAATATTTACAGTTAGAAATGCCCTGTTAGTGTCATTTTCTTCATAAATTTGGATTTGTCTGCCGTTACAGATGCCTAGTTTTCTATAACTTTTGTAGTGTTTACAGATGACCGTGTGCCAAAGATTGCAGTCTGTTGTGTAGAGGAGCAGATTAGTGATGATGGCTCTGTCCCCTTTTTGAGAAATGTCTGCCATCAGAGTCTCTGGGTTGTTCTTCAGCAGACTGTATTTATAGGTTTTCTTGTCTTTTGCGCTCCTGTGGGTAAGTTGTGCAGTGGGAGGGGCTCTCCTTCAATGGCTTGCATTGTTGTTGTTTTTTGTTTTTTCTGTAACTGTCACTTTACTATATTTCAATGTAACTAAAATAACTTTAGTCCTCCCTCACTAATTTGTAATAGTCTTTTAAAATGCAGAAGTAGCAAAGAAATGCACAGCTATCACGGTCACCTTAATATTCCTCTCACTTTTTTCTTTGGTTTGATATACAGGTCCTTCTCAAAAAATTAGCATATTGTGATAAAAGTTCATTATTTTCCATAATGTAATGATAAAATTAAACTTTCATATATATTAGATTCATTGCACACCAACTGAAATATTTCAGGTCTTTTATTGTTTTAATACTGATGATTTTGGCATACAGCCCATGAAAACCCAAAATTCCTATCTCAAACAATTAGCATATTTCATCCGACCAATAAAAGAAAAGTGTTTTTAATATAAAAAAGTCAACCTTCAAATAATTATGTTCAGTTATGCACTCAATACTTGGTCGGGAATCCTTTTGCAGAAATGACTGCTTCAATGCGGCGTGGCATGGAGGCAATCAGCCTGTGGCACTGCTGAGGTGTTATGGAGGCCCAGGATGCTTCGATAGTGGCCTTAAGCTCATCCAGAGTGTTGGGATTTGCGTCTCTCAACTTTCTCTTCACAATATCCCACAGATTCTCTATGAGGTTCAGGTCAGGAGAGTTGGCAGGCCAATTGAGCACAGTAATACCATGGTCAGTAAACCATTTACCAGTGGTTTTGGCACTGTGAGCAGGTGCCAGGTCGTGCTGAAAAACGAAATCTTCATCTCCATAAAGCTTTTCAGCAGATGGAAGCATGAAGTGCTCCAAAATCTCCTGATAGCTAGCTGCATTGACCCTGCCCTTGATAAAAACACAGCGGACCAAACACCAGCAGCTGACATGGCACCCCAGACCATCACTGACTGTGGGTACTTGACACTGGACTTCAGGCATTTTTGGCATTTCCTTCTCCCCAGTCTTCCTCCAGACTCTGGCACCTTGATTTCTGAATGACATGCAAAAATTTGCTTTCATCCGAAAAAAAGTACTTTGGACCACTGAGCAACAGTCCAATGCTGCTTCTCTGTAGCCCAGGTCAGGCCGCTTCTGCCGCTGTTTCTGGTTCAAAAGCACACGCCTGTGCACGGTGGCTCTGGATGTTTCTACTCCAGACTCAGTCCACTGCTTCCGCAGGTCCCCCAAGGTCTGGAATCGGTCCTTCTCCACAATCTTCCTCAGGGTCCGGTCACCTCTTCTCGGTTGTGCAGCGTTTTTTTTTGCCACACTTTTTTCCTTCCCACAGACTTCCCACTGAGGTGCCTTGATACAGCACTCTGGGAACAGCCTATTTCGTTCAGAAATTTCTTTCTGTGTCTTACCCTCTCGCTTGAGGGTGTCAATGATGGCCTTCTGGACAGCAGTCAGGTCGGCAGTCTTACCCATGATTGCGGTTTTGAGTAATGAACCAGGCTGGGAGGTTTTAAAAGCCTCAGGAATCGTTTGCAGATGTTTAGAGTTAATTAGTTGATTCAGATGATTAGGTTAATAGCTCGTTTAGAGAACCTTTTCATGATATGCTAATTTTTTGAGATAGGAATTTTGGGTTTTCATGAGCTGTATGCCAAAATCATCAGTATTAAAACAATAAAAGACCTGAAATATTTCAGTTGGTGTGCAATGAATCTAAAATATATGAAAGTTTAATTTTATCATTACATTATGGAAAATAATGAACTTTTATCACAATATGCTAATTTTTTGAGAAGGACCTGTATGTTTCGTTAGGCCTCTTCACTCTAGAGATAAAAAATTGCAAAAAAAAAAAATTAGGAGCTCAAGTGGATCATGACTTTCCAGCCAATGGAACTCTCTCTCTCTCTCTCTGTCCTGTAGGTTTCGACACCAGCATTTTGCCCATCTGTAAAGATTCTCTTGGGTGGATGTTCAACAAGCTGGACATGAATTACGACCTTCTGCTCGACCAATCAGAGCTCAGCGCCATTTACCTTGACAAATACGAGCTGTGCATGCGGCCGCTGTTCAACTCCTGCGACTCCTTCAAAGACGGAAAGCTGTCCAACAACGAGTGGTGCTACTGTTTCCAGAAACCTGACGGTGAGTTATATGATATTAGACATATACATTATATTGGGGAGTATTTCACAATGGGGAGCTAGGCATAATTTGAATGAGAAAAGTCACAGACACTAGAAACTGTTAAATGTGTTTCTCCAGGCATGCCGTGTCAGAATGAGATGAACAGGATTCGTTCTCAGAGCCGGAGAAAGACTCTGATAGGTGGGTGGATATGATGAACGCTGTTAGCTCCTCCCCCTGAATCCAGCATGAAATGACTTGTAATAGTGTGTGTGTGTGTGTGTAGGGGCGTATGTGCCGCGCTGTTCTGAGGACGGGTATTTTAAGGCCACTCAGTGTCATGGCAGCACCGGTCAGTGCTGGTGTGTCGACAAATACGGCAATGAGATTGCAGGATCCCGCAGACAGGGAAACCCTACCTGTGGTACAGACACTAAAACACACATCAGTCTTGTTTTAGGATTATCTGTATTTATTCATATTTTACATAGCCAATTGCACCTCGCTCTTTTGTCACTTAATATTTTATTTTGGGGGCATCAATCTATTTAATTACTTAGTATATAAAACTGATTCACACTGTTTTACAGTCACACACTGGTGATTGTAAAACAACATTAAAAGAAGACTTTTTTTTGAGTATGGATCATAGCTTTACATACTTTATGTAATATTTTAAATTATCTTTTATTTTTATATTTTCAGCTTTCATTTCAGTTATTTTTAGTAATTATTTTGTGCTTTTGCCTTTTTCTTTTTTTTTCTGTATAGCTTTATTTTTATTCCAATTTTACAAATTTTAGTACTTCAGTTTAATTGTTTTTACACCCACTTACCAAAGCAACAGTTTATGCTTGTTTTTATATTTATGTTCTATTTCATTTTAGCTTTATTTCAGTTTACATTTGTAATCTAATATATATATATATATATATATATATATAGCTTTAATTTGTTTACTGAAATGATTTTTAATGTTTTAATTTTGTGTTTTTGTTGTGTTTTTAATATTTTTTTCTGTATAGCTTTAATTTGTTTTTATTTTGTTTTGCTTTACTTTTAGTAATTGTAGTACTTCAGCTTATTTCAGCACTTTTGTTAGATAGATAGCTAGATTATTTCTATTTTAATTATATTAACTTTGTTTTATTTCAGTTAATTGTTGAGGCAGTTTTTATTTTATTTTAATTTTTTAATTTATATATATATATATATATATATGATATATATATATATATATATATATATATATATATACTGAAATTCCTGAATACTTTTAATAATTTTAGTAATTTTATTTTGTGCATTATTATGTATATTTTTAATATTTCTATAGAACTTTAGTGTGTTTTTTTTTTTATTTTATTACTTCAACTAATTTCAGTTAGTTGCCAAGGCAACATTTCGAATTTTCATTCATTTTTTTTTTTTCAAGTTTAAGTTTTTCATCTGATATTTATATTTTATTTAATTTAACTTACTTTGGAAACATTTTTAATTTTAGTTTTAGTCAACACTGATTTATACACACACATTTTGATTCCTGCAGCAAACTCTTACAGCTGAAGTTGTATTATTCAACAGTATTTCTGGAATTCTCTGTCAAAATGTATAAAATATCATATTTTATATATAATAAATGATCTTCCTCAGAACACACACGTGCACCCGCTATCTATCCGCCTGACACCTTCCCTTTCATCTGCCTCTGTGTATGTGTGTGTGTAGAAGAGGATCAGGAGACTTCTGGAGATTTCGGCGGTAGCGGCGGCGGCGCCGTGATTCTACTGGACGATCAGGAGGAGGAGTCTCCGCAGCGTGGGCGGGGCCGACAGAAAGAGAGGCGGGGTCGACTCCACCCCCGCGGGGCGATCGAGGACGACGAAGACGGAGAGGACGACGAGATGGGCTACGTCTGGTAGCTCCGCCCACCCATCTTCCGCTAATTTAACCAGGGACCCATGTTAAAATGCACAGTTCTGAAGCCATTCCAGCTCCGCCCCCTCAGACACGCCCCCTTCTTCTCATTCTGGATCTAAACTTGTCCTTCTCATTCTCTTTTTCTCTCTTTCCTCAGCCGCCTCTTCATGTTCTGTCCTCTGTTTTCCCCCGTTCAAACTCTCCTGGATCGCTCTTGCGTATTCTAGACCGGCTCTAGAGGGTAGATGTGCATGACGAGATTGTTTAGCATTTCGGGGGCTTCATACCAGTTCTACATAGGATCTTTTTAAAGGGTTCGTTCTCAGTGGTGATATGCATGAACGCCACTGCTGAATGCAGGAGATGACGTCTGAGACCTTCGAGGGCGAGGATCAGGTGGGCTTAAGCCAAACGCACACTACAAGACCGAAGCTCATCACGCTTTCATGTTTTAAATCTGCCACAAGAGGCTTTGGATCGTAGTGAACTCACAGCATTAATGTTGGTTCTGTGTGAGACACAATACAACTACAATACTAGTTAAAATTTTAAATCTGAGCAAAGAGCAACAAGGTAATGAGATTTCAGGAGAACGAAAATGGTGAATTTCTCCCAAAGCACTGGCTCATGCATTTTTTGGTTCCTTTTTATTTTTTGCTGCATGCAAAATCCATGCAAAAATGACCTGAAAGCCCTTCCTTTTGTGTGAGAATGAGGAGAGTTTGTGCAGGACGATCTTGTAATTAATGCATGTAGACTGTGATTAGTTGAGTATAATGTGCACACAAACAACACAAGAAACGGTGTAAAAGTGCACAGAGCGATGAGCTTCAGTCGGGTTGTGTGTGCTTGACTTTATGCTGCTTTCACGTCAGTTCACAATTACTGTAATTATAAAGCAAATCCCATGCATGCTACTGTGAACTTATAGTTGAACTTCATTGCAAAAAGTGCTGCTCTTCTTCAGTATTTTTGTTTTGTTTTATAGCACAAATTTTATTTCAGTTGATTTTATTTTATTTCAGCTTAATTTAAAGTTTCAAAAATAATTTCTGATGGTTTTAGTAACTTTGTCGTGTGCTTTTGTCATTTTTTTTTAATAATTAATATTTTTACATTTTAAAATAAATGGATAATTCATATTATTTATTTCAACCTAGCTTTTTATTTTAGTTTTATTAATTTTAGTACTTTTTAATACATTTCAGTTAGTTTCCCAGGCAACTTTTCTAATTTTCATTTACTTGATATGCAGAATGGCATAATATATATTGAGTTTATGCTTAAAAGGAGGAAAACATCTGCCAGTGGAGTCAGAAAAAGAATCTTCATTTTAATGAACTTGACTTCAAGATTATTTTTCTGACCCTAATGGCAGACATTTGTTCTTCTTTTAAGCATAAACTCACTTCATTTTGCTAAATTTGTCTGAAAACAAGACTTGAAGTGAGTTTATGCTGAAAACAAGAACAAATATCTGCAAATGGGGTCAGAAAAATCATCTTGTATATTTTTCTGACCCCATTAGCAGATAGTTATTCTTGTTTTAAACATGAACTTCTAAAGCTTTTCAAATCTGAGAATAAAAATCTTTGAAAACAAGACTTAATATGTCATTTTGGATTTGAAGAAAATATAAACTGATTTAAGAATGTTTAGATGTTTATACTGGAAAACGATAAAAATACTGAGGAAGAACAGCACTTTTTGCAGTGTTTACCATTGTGACATCATGTAAAACAACCAAAATGACTAGAGTTATTTGACTGCTTGTTTGATACGATTTCATTATATTGCAAGCAGATTTGCCTGGAGCCTTTTCTTTGTTTTTCAACATTTTGCAAAGGAATCTGAGCATAAATTCATGTATTTACTATCACAGATGAAATAGTAAGAAATCCCATCTGTGTCCAAGCATGTGAACAGAATCTGGTAATTGCAGTAATTGTGACGTGATGTGAGCGCGCCGGCCGTGAGCCTGATATTATCGTTTGTTTGTTGTCTTCAGCTGATGATTTCATTTCAGAGTCCTTCATTCTGTTTTTCTTTCACCGTCTCGGAGTGTTTAAGTGGATCGTGACCTTTGCGTCGGCTCTCTGTGCGATCCGTTCGCTGAAGCTGGAGAGTTTCGGCTTGACAGAAAACACAAAAGATAAAAAACCTCTCCACACCCACACCTTCAAAAAACCACCAAACAACTCCTCCCCCCGAAAAAAAAAAGAAGGAAGAATGAAACAGCGTGACGGCTGTCGGCAGATGAATTTGCCGTCGTTAGCGCATCCGTGAGACTCTGGGCCCTGGAGTCACGTCCGCCTCGAATCTTCATCTCATTCTGCATTCATCATTCGATCAAAATAGATGGATATGTCAAGCTTAAACAGTTTTAGAAGCACACGTGAGGTCTTCTGACAGGCATCACAACCTCCGCTTGCTGTTTTCTGCTTTTGATTTGCATACAGTTCTGAATTTCTTTCTCTCTCTTTTTTTTTTTTGCCGGTCTCACTTGCTCAGCATTCCCGCAATCCCCCGCTCGGCTCCTATAGAGAAGGAACTGGTGATGCACTGCTGTTAGACCGGATCGGATGATCCACGCTCCTCAAACACAAACACTGCAGTAGAGTTTAGTGCTGATATCAGATCACAGCAGCTTAGTTCTGTTCCTCTGACTATATTCACACACTCGTTTCTCAGCTTTCTGGCATGTCTTTTCTCGCTCATGTCAGCGGTGAGTTCTCCGCAGAAGGAGATGTCTTGCTCAGAGATCATAGACACCACTGCAGATGGATTTTACGAGGCATTTTGCACCCAGAGGGGAAGTTTCTGGGTGCTCCTGAGGGATTATGGGTAACAGAGGAACGAACTGATGGGCTTATGGCTTCCTAACACCTTTTTATTTTATTCTTTTTTCCTGTGTTCCTCACTGAACCTTTTCATTCCCATGTAAATGGTGGCTTAGCCTGGAGTAGGAGATACATTTAATAGATTAAGAGCAGTGAATAATCAGGCAAAAATCATTTACTGACACTGATGTTGTTCTAAACCTGTGTGAACAGGTTTTTGAAGAAAGTTTTCACTGCTTTTATACATTACAGCGAAAGCAGACAAAAAAAAAAAAAAAAAAATCATACAAGCATCATATAGTCTTGAAATGAAATTGGCATCAATGGTTCCACAAAGAACCTTTAACATCTATTCCACAAAAGGTTCTTTATATTGAAAAAACGAAGATAAAATGGTTGTTTTAAGAACTTTTCTCTAAAAGGAAAAGAAAGAAAAGAAATGCATTTCTAGAATCTTATTAGCATTTTATTAAATATATTTAAAACATGAGATATGACAACAGACACTGTTAGTTTTCGTGTAATTGGAGAGATTTGAGAGCTGTGGGAAGACAAAATCTTTCAGGTTTGGAACAACACAAGGTTTTTTTTCTTAAGTTACCCTAAAACAGGGCTGCACGATTTCAAATATTTATGAAATGTTAAATGCAGTATTAAATTAAATGCAATATTAAATATTATTTCAGTGTAGAATACTAAATAGCATATTTAAGAAAAGAATATTATTAATAAAATAAAAATAATATCAACTATAAAAATTACAGTGCTGTTTATGGATTTATTAATATCTTCTTTTTACAAATTAAAACTTAAAGCAACACTATGTAACTTTTTCTGTGTTCAAAATTTGCAAAATGTATATAATGAGCAAGTACATCATAAATTCATCTACCAAAGCGCCTTTTTGTCTTATCCCAAATCACTACGGTACATTTATAAGTGATTATTTTTGGACTATTGTAGCCTGTTTGGGTCGTCACCGCTGCGGAGTAACACATACCTGCGTAAATCGCCATAGACATAAACTTAGAGAAGTAGCTCCAGTTAAAATGTTCTTCTGCGGGATGCATGCAGTTCTGTTTATTAACCGCTAGAGCCCCAACATTTATATAGTGTTGCTTTAAAGCTTTTAAAAAAGCTTTTTTAAGAAAGACGTTTTTTGAGCTGCTCATGTGTAAATGAACACAGCATCACACGTCACTCTGAAATATACAGTACATTTACATTTTTAATTAAATCACAGATTAAATCAAATTAAATTGATTTAAACTAAGCCATATTGTGATTTTGTTTATTTTGTTTAATCATGCAGCCCTATCCTGAAATATGAGCATCAAGCTACAGGAAGTCCATCCTTCTTTCATTCTCTCTCTCTCTCTCTCTCTCTCTCTCGATCACATTCTCAGATGAAATCAGCTGTTGTCACGATAAGCTGAGAGCATCACACACACACAAACACCATATCTGATCTCTGCAGAACTGCATCATGGACTTCTGATGATAACAATGACCTTTCACCTTTGAGGTGACCTCTTCCCTCCTCTAGTGCTGCTGTGTGTCTGATGCCTGGCCTGCAATTGTAAACTTCCCCCGGCCCATCCCGCCTCTGCCTGCTACGCTCCTGTACAAAGGTGCAAGAAAAGCTTTGTCATGATGTTTTCACATATTTTACCAAACACACACACACATACACACACACACACACACACACACACAGGCGATCTGACCGCTCACACCTGCAGCTACAGATGAAACAGTCGATGGCCATATTTGCAAGAGTTTCCTTTGTTAATTCTCTATATTTTTTACTCTGTAAAGACAATAATTAATGTGTAAAAAAACAAGAAAAATGCTGAATGTTCAACTGGAGATGTAATTAATGACGTCATGTGGCTTCGTCCGTTTGCCTTGCCTGAGTCTGGATGTGTAAAAACCCTCCTGTGGTCCTGAGTTCAGTGTACAGACCCTCCTGTGTCTCTATCTGTCTGTCTCTCTCTCTATCCACCATCACAGTGCCGCTGTTCGCACCGGATTCACTGTTCAATCTGACCCAATGTGGGATTTAAACAGCCAAAACCGATAGCTAGGTTGCTGATCAGATTTAATGACAAAAAATGAGGTAAAATTAAATTTTGAAATGGAACATTCTAAACTCTTAAAAATAAAAGTTCTATATTGGCATTGATGGTTCAGTGGAGAACCTAAAGGTTTTTCAAAAGAATATTCACTTAAAGGTTCTTTAAGAAACCAAAAATTGTTCTTCTATGGCTTTGCTGTGAAACCACCCTTTGAAATCTTTATTTTTAAGAGTGTATTTTATACATTATGTGCTCAAAAATCATTAAACTACAAAACAGGACAGTTTTGAGTTCAGCACCCATGGCCATGATCTCAAAAATCAGCTGTGTAATCGCCAGTTCTGGGTCAGATCTGAAAAGTGAGCCTGAGTAACAGATTCTCCGGCCGAATGCCGGCACCAGTTTGGTGATTTCTCTCTGTTCTCATGTTTTCCCGTCATTTCCCCTCCTGATCGAGAGTCCCAGTGGAATGTTCTTGTTCTGGGCTGATTTGTTTGCTCGGTTTGGTTTGTTTTGTTTCTCTCTCTTTTTTTCTCTCTCTCTCTCTCTTCCTTTTTTATTTTTAGTTTTAGCTGTAAAATGGTTCCTTGAGAAATCGTTTGTCTGAATAAAACTGGAGTTTGTCCTCGTCCAGTTCTTCTCCATCTGTGAAGCTCTTTTCTGCTTGTGTGTCTCTGTTGGAAACTGGTCGCTGTGAGTCTACACAAGGTTTGAGAACTGGTTCTTAATATGAATATAATATAACTGAACCGTTTTCATTGCATTTGGTTCCACTAGCAGTTTTTGAACGTCTGAAATGGTGTCGTTGCAATCCATCAATAAATATTTGACCTCGATTTGTGCATTTAAAGTCACACTGAAACTGAAGTAGCAGCAAATAATTTCTTCCATATTGTGATCTGAAAAAAAAAAAAAAAAAAAAAAAAAAAAAAAAAATAGGGCAAAACCTTTGTTCTATACATCAGTTGATTAAATGTTGGTGGATGAGATGTGGAGTGGCACTCAAAAGTGAAGGCAGGTTACGATAAGTTTAAAGACAAGTTTTATATGGACTAAATGATTGGAGAAGTCATAATTTCAGCTTTTTACTCATCATTTTAATTTAGCATTTCATAATTTCAACTTTATATCTCTTAATGTCAGCATTTCGGTCTCACAATTTCAACATTATATCATAATTTTAACCTTTATAGCTCAATTTCAGTCTTTTTTATCTCATAATTTGAATTTAATATCACTTCAACTTTATATCTCATAATTTTGATTTTAGAATTTCCACTGCGGGATAAATGTCATAAGTCATAATTTCAACTTTATATCTTATAACTTGAAACTTTGTGTCATTATGCATTTTTTATCTCATAATGTCACCTTTTTATCTCATAATTTTGACTTAGGTATTTTATCATTTCAAATTTAAATCTCAATTTCAATTTATTATTTTTATTATTTTCACTGTTGTTTTGTTCAAGCGGGGTAATTGAGTGGATAAGTCATCATTTCAAATTTATATCTCATAATTTCAGCTTTCTTACCTCGTTATGTCGCCTTTTTATCTCATAATTTGGATTTAAGTATTTTATAATTTCAACTTTATATCTCGTAATTTTGATTTAGTACATCATAATTTCCACAGTTGTTTTGTTCATGCAGGATAAATGACTGAATAGATAATCATTTTAACTTTTTATCTCATAATTGTTACTTAGTATTTCATTATTTAACTTTTTTAACTGCTGTTTCACTAGAAGGTCCATTTATGACATTTTGGTTAAACATTACAAGGTCAAAAGTATCAATTGTTGTCTGAGGCATTATTTCCCATAGATACGCCCTCAGAACAGCACACATCCATCAAAGCTAATGATCTCCAGACGACACGGCAGACGCTGTTCCTTTGTCTTAATTTGATAAGCTTTATTCACCCATTGATTTCATAAGACCCGATTTCTACGCTTTAATTCATTAGGCCGGCAGAAAAATTCATTATTTTGTCAGTCACTCTTCCTGAGTGTCTGTGTCGCCCACTCGTTCTCTCTCTCTCGTTTCTCTCGTCTCACTCCATTTAGGACGTGCTAACCGATATGGTTTCAGTGGGATTCTAGAATGTTCCTCTTGTTCCAGAAATCTTTATTGAAGTGGGATCTCCTCACTCTCAGCTCCTCACCACCGATAAAAGCAATTTGGAGCTGACAGCGGCCGTGGAGTTTATTTACAGACGGTAGCATGGGAATTTGTACCATCTGGATTCCTTAAAATACCTGCATTCAACATGTCAATTTGTCCCCTTTCAGAGTCCGTCAGAAAACAACAGAGATGTTTCAGAGGTCTCCAGAGGGATTGTGGGTAGCCGCAACATATGCCAAAATGTGTGTTCCTTCTATGAGTGAGACAGCAATTAGCATTAGTCTATTATTTCCCTGTATTATGAGCCAATATGACAGGGATTCAGATTTGATGAATGGAATTAAAAGGTAAAACTTGATTTTTGTGTTTCTTCCAGTTTTTGTAATAATAATAAAAATAATTTCGGTAAATCATAATTTTGACGTATATCATAATTATGCCAAAAATGAAATTGACTGCTTATGTCAGAATTATAACTTTTCCCCATAATTTCCACTTTTATCTATTAATTTGGACTTTTCACCTTTTTTATCCTATCATTTAAATTTTACATTTATCTTTTTGAAGACTATTTATCTCCTTATCTCATAAATTTTCATTTTTGTATCACAACTCTCATAATTGACTTTTTATCTCATAATTTAATTGATCTCAATTTCGTATTCTCATAATTGCATTTTATATCTCATGATCTCATTTCCAGTATAAGACTTTCCAAAAATTATGACTTTTATCCTATAATTATGACATTGTGTAAATTTAGTCAGTATACATTTATTCTTGTGACTTTCAAAAATTATGACTTTTATCCTATAATTATGACATTGTGTAAATTTAGTCAGTATACATTTATTCTTAATTTCAGTATATCTCCATAATTTAAACTTTTTACCTCATAAGTTTGATATCTCATAATTTCAAACTTTTGTCATAATTATGACATTTTATCTCATAATTTCAGTTTATCTCAATTTAGACACGTTTATCTCATAATTTCAACTTTTTGTCATAATTTTATTTTATAATTATGACTTGTATGCCATAATTTGGATTCATCTCATAATTATGACATTTTATATCATAAATATGATTTACTTAATCATGTTTTTTTTTTCTATTATGTGGTGGAAATGTGCTTTCCAGCATGAGAAGAGTCCTGATCATCTAGTGTCTAGATATTGCAGGACGACACACACACTGAACTTTCATTTGAAATTTAATTTGGAGTTTGGAAAAATCCCTAGTCATAACCATGTGCTAATCTTTGCCTTTGCGAATATCACTAACTAGCGCAAGCTGAAAGGTGGATTGTGAGGAGATATATTCAGAGGCTTTTCTGCACTAATGATGAAGACGGCAGGTGTTTCTTGCTCAGATCAGATATACTAACCACTAGAGGACGTGCTGCTCTTCCCACACTGCCATATTAAAGCAGAATAACGGCCTCATTCAGCCTGTCAGTCAAGCCTAAAAGGCACTGAACTTCTGCTTTCCCTCGTGTTTGACCTTCGCTGCTTGAAATACTCGCGCACACACACACACACACACACACACGCCTGCAGCAGTGTCACGGCAAATCCAGCCTCCATGCACTGGCTGATCTTAACTGTCTGTAAAACTCCTATTTATATTTATGACAGCGATGCTCTTAAATTCTTCATTAATCCACTTAATATTTCAGAGCTGAAGCATAAAGCAGCTCTCGTCAGATGTGACAGGAATGATCTCATGGCGATTAAGAGGGAAGAAAACACACACACACACACACACACACACACACACACGAGATCAATGACAAATAAGGATGTTGGGGATCATAAACAGGAAAAATCTATAGTTTGAAATGAATGTGTCAGGTTGTTAGAACTGCTTTCATTTTTTCATGTTATTTTCAGTTTAGCCTATAAAATACCAGACAAAATTTTTTTATTAAAATGTTTTAAATAGCTGCTTCAATTTTTTTTTTTTTTTTTTTTTGATAATAATAAATGCAAGCAATTTTTATGATTTCAAGATGGTTACACCACTTTTCTGAATACTACTTTTTACTATATATTTGCCATTCCTTTATTTGGCAGAAATATTCTGCTTTCGATTTACCAGGGAAAAAGTTTGCTTGTTTGTTCTGATGTTACATTTTAAAATAAAAATAGAATTATACATATATTTAAAATAATAATAATAATATACTTAAAAAAAAATCTCAAACAAGTTTTTATATAATAATTTTTAATAATAATTTTTAATTTTTAAATAGATTTAATAATCAATTTTTTAAATAGATTTTTACAATCTCAGGATGGCTACACAACCTAGATATTTTTTCCTTAACACCTCACATTTTCATTCAAGAATTTAAAACATGTTCCTATCTGTCCATTATCTGCTTGAAAATCAAAACATTCCAAGGCAAAACTGGGTTGTGATCATTAAAACTAATGCCTAACCCAATTTATTAAATGATTTTTACATTTCACCACAAGCACCTTGGCATTTTTTGATTTTACATTTCTGGGCACCAGTGGCCATGTATTTTTTATGCATCTGTAGCACACCTAGTCTATATTTTATGGAAGCAATTTTAATGTGTGTTTAAAGAAATGAACAGATCTGAACAAAGAAAATCCTGAACACGATCAGCGTTCATATGATTCCAGATCTGATTGCAAAGAACTTTCAGCACAGTTCAGACTGAGTCCTCTCTGCAGTTACAGCAGCTCAAAGACACGTTACATGACAGACATGTTCA
Source organism: Cyprinus carpio (assembly GCF_018340385.1). Taxonomy (NCBI): domain Eukaryota; kingdom Metazoa; phylum Chordata; class Actinopteri; order Cypriniformes; family Cyprinidae; genus Cyprinus; species Cyprinus carpio. The sequence continues at coordinate 7,442,899 of NC_056610.1, read as the reverse complement.
GCAGACGAGCCTGTGGAGGCTTAACATTTCATGCTGCTCTGTCAACCGACTCAAAGCTGACGTGTTTGAGTTGAGGAAGAGTTTTCATTGAGTTTCCTGGAAGACGTGATTCACTGAGTGGAGACCCCGGAGGGATTATATCAGACTGAAGGCATGGTGAACTCAAGCCTGAAAGCCGAGCGGATGTCGTCTCTCACCCCTGAAATAACCCAGACACACATACAAAACCACCTAAACAACAAAAAAAAACAAAAAGAAAAGATTTGACGAGACAAAATCAAGCCATACATGTGAGTGAAACACTCAGCCTGCCTCTGTCACTCACAATTAATCATGCTGTTTATTGATAAAGAAAAGCAAAATAATTAAAACATGCAACCCAGGAAGAAATGTTTTACTGTTGCATATACTATTCATAAAAACACCAAGCAGTATATACTTATATTTAGGCCTTAATAAAATATTTATGTATTTGAATTCCATATACAATTTGGATTATGCAGATTTAACACAAACTAATGAACTTAATGTGACTCATATTTGTCAGTCTTACTTAAATGAAACAGGTCAGATTAATGCAAAAATACTAAAAAACTGTACATGGTTTAATTAACCAGGTTTATTTTTAGCATCAGCTAATCCAATAAGTTTCTATCTCAGTCCTCATACTTTTTAACAACATAAATTGAATTTTCACAATGAACAGGTTTATGCTAAATTTAACCAATTTGAATAAAAACATATAGATTATTTAAATAAATTAGATTTTTTTTTTTGAAAAATATGATTATTTAAATGAAATTAAATAGATGCAAATAGTTAATAAACAATGCATTTAATTATCTATTTATTTGGAGTGCAAAAATCTGAACTGTTTCATTGATATATAACATACAAAAACATAAAACATAAAATTTATTAGTAATCTAAAATCTAAATGCTTTTTTTTTTTATGCAATCCAAAAACATAAATCTTACATTTAGGCCTTTTTTGAGTGAATACTGTAATAGCAGATGGCTGCATATGGAAACTAGAGCAGACTGGAACAGTGGCAGACGTGTGTGTGTGTGTATGTGAGAGAGAGAGAGAGAGATTCAGGTGAGTCAGCCATGAGCTGCTTCTCTGTTCCATCACATTTTACTGCTTTGTGGGTCTTTTCACACACATATCTAACTACAACAAATAAATCATAACACTCAATCTGACCTTTGACATCTGGCCTTGAGGTCAACAGGATTCAAATAACTAAGGCTGCAACTGAAATAACATATTTCCTTAATATATAGCAGGCAAAAAGAAAAAGCTGTATGTGAAAGAAGTATGTCTGAATTCATAGTACTTATGAAAGAGTAGGCAAAAGTACTCCAATGACCTACTACTTCTGCTGTGATTCAGAGGTAGAAGGGCATATGATTAGCCACAAAGAGGATTTATGAATGGCAGTGATGCGACACCAATTACTAACTAATTGCTAAATAATTAAGGATATGTATCTTTTCGGAAACTTCTTTAGAACATCTACAGTACAAAATAATGTCTTGACTGTCAATCTAGTTCTAACTGTGACCTTAAAAGACAATATGTAATTGAATCCACATTGAATTAACTAACGACTTAACTGTCTTGAGTAGAGCTGCTTGTGCTAAAATTAAATCTCTTTCAGCATTGGTGAATTTTGCAGTATTAACACATCGAACTGAACTGAATCAACACTGAACTAAACTGAGCTGAATAATAACACTAATGTTCAGAACAGCTTTTCAGCTGCAGATTCAGCATAATTGATTCATTTTGCAACATTGACACTGTTATTGAACTAAACTGAATTTAATAATGACACTATTGTCTTTTTGCTGCTTTACAGGTCAATTGAAATAATGGAAATTTCAGCATTGATTGTTTAAACACCACAAAAAGTTTTTGAACTAAATTGAAATAATCTAATCAAACATAGTTGATTCAAGATCAAACTGAACCTACATAAATAATCTCAACATCTTAAACCAAATACAAGATCAAACTGAATTGAGTTGAATAATGTCAATATTGTCCTCCATAGAACTGCTTTACATCTGAAACTAAGTTTTTGTTTAATTGATTTTTGTACGGAACGCCACATGACAAGCAGAAAAAAAAAATAAATGTTTGTGCACACGATTTACTAATTTCGTTCCCTCAATGTACTAAAACGTGCACACGATTATTATTGCGTTCCCTTGATTTACTATTGCGTTCCCTTATCGTGCGCACAATTTATAAATCGAGTGAATGAAATAGTAATCATGTGTCGTAATCATTGTGCACGTTTTAGTACATTGAGGGAACGAATTAGTAATCGTGCACACGATTTAGCCAACTATTTTTTTCCTGCATGCCATGTGCGGGGCTCCGTAATTTTGCAACATCAACTGAAGTATTGTACTACACTGTTATTGTTATTGAACTGAACTAAATTACCATTAAACTTAATTTGAGCTGAATAATGACATTATTGTGTTCTGCAGAGTAGATTAACTGCTTAAATAATTTCATTATTGATGAATTTTGCAACATTGACACTGTGTTGAACTAATATAATAATGACTCTGTTGTCAATATTGACATATTTACAGCTTAAGATCAAAAATTGAACCAAAGAAAAAAAAAAAAATTAAATAAATATGCTATTGTCTTTTTTAGAGCTGCTTTACAGCTGAAATTGAATTTTTCATAATTGATGAACTTTGAAACACACTGCTATTAAACTGAATTAAAACAACACTGAACTAAATAATGACTGTATTCTCTTCTGTAGAGCTGCTTTACAGCTGAAATTGAATGTTGCTTTTTTGTTTTCCTGTTTATTTCTATGAAGCTGATTTGAAACAATCTTTATTTTATAAAGCTACATAAATAATCATGACCTTTGACCTTAATCCTGAACCATAACCATGACATCGCTGAGGATCAACTTTTCCCTGCAGGACTGATGGGGAATCACGTCTGATCAGTTAGTGCCAGTGGAGAGACACGCTGTTGTTGACACATAATCGCATCAGTTCCTCTGCAGACGGCAGCTATTAGTCTGCATTTGATCTCGTCATGTTGACGGCTCGTGTGTGACATTCAGACTGATGTCTGAGGAAGCGTTTGCATGAGTGTAAAAAGCTGACGTTACCAAAACTGGGAATTTTTGTGCAGACTGACAGGACTAAAGGAGGTCATCTGTGCTTAAGACACATTTGTGTACCTGAAGCATGAATTCTGCTGGTTACCCAGCATCCTCTCTGCCAGGAGATCCTGGCAAGGCCTGAAAGCGCCGCATCTCCCCTGCAACGATCTATCATTCCTCTCAGAGTCATCTGGTACCAAGCTTTTCCATTTGGAACAAATCTGTTGGCCTGGAGTTTCTGACTTGGACGCGCGGCAGCCCAAAAGGCCTCTAAAATTACCCCATAACATCCAACGAGCAAACCAGATTAGACCTGCTCCTGCTCGAATCGTTTGGGGAGAGATCTGAAAATTGCGTTTATAATTGTGTTTGTCTCACCATGTCTTCATGGTGAGTTTATCCAGCTAACGGCCGTCTTAATTCTGCTGTTTAGTTTGGGATTTGTCCCGGGAAAGCAGTGCTGCTGAGAATGATGGTATAGAGAAACAGCATGTTATATTTGACTAGAGTCAAGCATCATCAATACTTCTAGTATTTCTAGTGATCTCAAAACACTAACATTAAATATTGAACTTCAGCTTGTTACTTCTCAGCTTGTAAATCTCAGCTGCATGATTGTGGCTACATAAGGATTTATTAAAAATGACTGTGCGCAGATGCTGATAGTATATTATAAAATATTTATACATGCTTATTATTTAATAAAAATAACATTTAATAAGCAATGTTTTTTTTATTTTTATTTAAACAAATTTTTTTATATAAAAAATACCTGAAAAGTAAAATATATTAAATATATTAAAATAATAATAAAAAAGAATAATTTATCTAGTTGACAACATTTTTCTTTGTTATTTAGTTTAACTTGATTAACTAAAACAAAAAAAGAAATGTATTAAATTTTCGAAATGATGTCAGGCTGTTGGTTCTAATGACGCTTCAACTCAGATCAGTCCAGACTAAAAATAATACAGAATAAACATAAAAAAAAAAAAAAAAAAAAAAAAAAAAAACTATAGGTAAACAAAGTTCAATATATATATATATATATATATATATACACATATATACTGTATATATTTGTGTGTGTGTTTGTTTATTTATTTATTCAAGGGCCACTATAGGTAAACAAAGTTCAGTAATCAGCAAAGCTGTCTGCGCAACAAACCGGTGTGTTTATGATTACAAAAAAATATATTAAAATACATTAAAATAAGGTGGATGCTTTAATTTATAGATATAGAAATGCAAGTGCACAATCAGCAAAACACAGGCCCTCCTGTGACCCCACACCCCTCTTTTCTAAAAAACATTCTCTCTCTTCCATTCCAGAATAAAAGACATTACATTTAATTTGACATGAAGTTAAAGCATCATTCAGATGCCGATAGTGTAATAATTGGTGTGCTGATGCACCAGGCTCTCATGCGCTGGTAATGACCATCTGCCTCCTCTGATAACTGCTGCAGTCTCTGTGCTCGTAAACACTGACCTGACTCTCACCGGGAGCAAACGTCCTCACACCCTCCAGGAGACACATCCAGCCTTCCCAAAATAACCCGAGCATCAGCGCCAGAGAGTCTCAGGGTGTTCAAAAGTGTTTGAGCCGAGAATTACTGCGATTGTCATCCTTAAATCGCTATTATCACAGATAGTTTCAGCTGGGATTTTCTTGGCCTGTGCAAAGGAAACAGATTTAAGTGTGTGTTAACGTGGAGAAACACTAAATATAAACATGCAAAAGTACTTTCAATTGTTCCAATTGGAGTGTGAATTGTGTGAACACACATATTTTATACCCAGCTAACAGTTCTAGCTCCCAGAATATTACCAAAACAGATATTTTAATACTCTCTGTTGGCTAGCCAGAAAAGCCCATACAGCTATATATATATATATATACATATATATATATATATATATTTTTTTTTTTTTTTAAAATTTTTTTTTTTTTTCAAAATATACAAAAGTAAAATGGCCAAAAAAAATATATTTGCTAAAATATATTTACATAAATATATTTTCTACCAATATAGGCCTAATTTGGCTCTATTTAAAAAAAAAAAAAAAAAAAAAAAAAAAAAAAAAACACTTAAAAAGTGATTTAGCCCCCCTATATATTTCAATCCAAGAGAATATATTCACGTCACATCTGATGGAAAACTTAATTTGTCATCAACACATTTAGTTTATATGCTACTGTAAGACTGTCTGTAATAATGACTAAATATATTATTAATTTAAAAAAACATATTTCATTGAGAGTAACTGTTTACAACATATATTTAGCATATATTTAAAATATATTTTGGCCAGAAAAACTATATAATTTACCATATGGGAGTTTCTTTACATAAATAGAATATTCCCTGTAGGTTCGGACAGCTATTGCTTAATTAATAAAAATACTCTGAACATATCACGATTAGTTAAGATGTGTCTATTAATATATAAGACTTCCTAAAACGTATATGTTTTATTCAGTGATTAAACAGGCGTGGTGTGCACTGATTAGCTGCACTGAGTGGGTGTGAAAGAAACACTAACAGTTCAAATCTGTCCAGGCCTGTGTTTTCGCCAAACACTTCAAACAAAAACATCGAAATGTACAATGTCTTCTTAAACAAATAAATACAGCCTTCATATTTCAATTCCAAATCTATGAAGTATTTCTGTCTCACTGGATCTATCGCAATATACTGTTTCACAATGCGACATGTGAGAGACAATGTCTCCCTCTGCTGGCAACAATGAGACGCGCCACACCACAAACGGAGAAATTATATCCCCTTTCACATACACTCATATCACCGCCATTTTTAATATATTGCATGTTAAAATTTATTAATTAGACATGTACTTAGATAATACTGAATAACAAAAAATACATTATTTACAACACATACGCAACTCGTCATCCAGTCGTCCAATCAGAACGACGCTTTGAATCAGAACAAGCGGTTAGAATGGAAAGCTGTATAAAGTAGGCGGGGCTTAGCTAAGCCGGCTATAACTGTCCGCTGTTTTTTTGTCAATTCACTGTGTATAAAACTTTCTTTGTATCATTATTCAGGTGTAATTTTTTATTCAACCCTGCTGCTGAAGAACTGTCAATATATATCTGATATTTGACATGATTTTCATGTGGTTCGATCGCGTGTCTGGGCCACAGCGCGCCCCCTGCAGGAAACACCGCTGCACTCACGTGGCGAAAGCACTAGAAGCAAAGAGAAAAGGCAAGCCTGCAACCATTAGCCGAAAAACCGTAAACAGCAACATGTTTTACACTCAACAATACTTCTGGATTGAAATTTGTTTAGAGTTTACCTCGAAAAATGGCCGTTTTATGAGAGAAGCCACTGACTTTTGCGACAGCTGGGATTCTGTTTACGGCACTTCTCATTTCTATGGGGTCGCACAACTGTGACTAACGTTCAAATGGCGTCAAGGCTGTAATGTTATTGGTTATTAAAGGACACGTGATCCAAGTTAGCCGTTACGCTTTTGTCCACAGATCCTATCTCCATATAGTAAGATATAGCCTGCGTCCCAATGTGCACACTATCCATGCTAAATTATATATGATATTAGTCATTTTCAATACTATTAGTACAGAGAGTGTGCACGCAGGGAATCTCTGACGTGGCGTTTCTAGGCAGGTAACTAGGAAGTGAACGCGCTGAAGCTCCTCCTCCCACGTGTATCCGCAGGAACCGGCGGCGGCGTGACGCGGGTGGAAGAAACCGACTGACCGAAACCGGCGGACCGGAGAGAGACAGTCAGGTATTTATAACGGACAAGCGTGTTCAGTACAGGTTTATATGTGCTTTTAAAAAGGATCTGGAGTAACTTACTCGATTAGTGTTCTTCGACGTGTACCATGCTATGTATATGCTAAGTTACTTCGAAGAATACAGTAACAGCTCCGGGGTTCGTGTCAGAAATGAGTGTAATACCATAGTACTCTGTGGTACTTTTAGTTAGTGCGGCCTTGGAGAGCAAAGAGGGGCGTCGAGCCACCGATCACCGGCGCTAGCACGCATGCACGCGCTCTCAGGTCAGGTCGGTCCCGGTTTAACGGCGCTTTGTCTCCGCTGTTGTAGGACTGAAGATGGCAGATGATCCGAGCGCGGCGGACAGAAATGTGGAGATCTGGAAGATCAAGAAACTCATCAAGAGTCTGGAAGCGGCGAGAGGGTGAGAGAGAGAGTTTGTGTGGAAGCGTTTGAACGATAAACGGAATAATAAACGTGGTTTCATGCTGCGTTAGTTTAGTGGTTGACATATGGACTGTGAACTGAAAGCTTATCGTTTCAGACTCCACAAAGATTCGTTTATTACATGCCAACACATGCATTTATAAAAACTAAGGCTTGTACAGTTTGTATATAAGACCCTGGACCACAAAACCAGTCATAATGGTCATTAAAAAATAAATAAATTTATAATAATATATATAATAATATATATATATATATATATATATATATATATTTATATATTTATGCATCATCTGAAAGCTGAATAAATAAGCTTTGAACATCTGGAATCTGAGGGTGTAAGAAAAAAAAAAAAATACGAAAATCGCTTTTAAAGTTGTCCAAATAAAGTCCTTCGCAATCAAAAATTAAGTTTTGATATATTTACAGTAGGAAATTTATGCAATATCTATATGGAACATGATCTTTACTTAACATAAAAGAAAAATCAATCATTTTGCCCCATACAAAAATTGCCTATTGTTGCCTATTGCCATAAATATACCCCAGCGACTTATGACCGGTATTGTGCTCCAGGGTCACATATATCAATATCATCTAATTCATACATGCAGAGAGAGTTAAATTTAATGTGGTTCTCTTCCTAATCTCATACATGCAGAGAGAGTTAAATTTAATGTGGTTCTCTTCCTAATCTCTAATGTTTAAGTATGAGCAATAGTAATGGTGATTCTGCCTTGTAAACAGCAGTAATGACAGGTTAGTCCATCCGCAGGACGGGGCAGCTCTCATGAGGGTGTCAGATACTTCACTTCAGACCTGCTGTGTGTGTGTGTGTGTGTGTGTTTGTGTGTGTGTTTGAGTTTTGAATCACAGTGAGTTTCAAACAGGTGTGTTTTGTGCCTCATAATGACTATAATCACACATTAATCATGCAGTGCATTTATTATAGGCTCAGATAAGAGTCTTGCTCAAGGGCACAATTGTGATTTGTTCACGGTCAGCTTTAGCTGGATTTGAACCTACAACCTACTTTTTGTCATGCGTTTTACTGCTGGATGAAGAATGTGGATCCGTGAGCTCTTGATCTCTTGATGAAGGGTAAAGCGAGTGTACATGGATCTATTTGAAGAAGAGCCGCTGAGAGAGAGTGTAAATGCGTCATCGGCATGACACTCGTGCTTTCATTCAGTTATGTCGAGCGTCACAACAATACGGACCTTCACTCAAGGGTAACTTCAGTGTAGGTGCACATGAGATAAGAGTAATTAATACTCACAGGCACACAGAGTCGTGTCGAATCCCACATCAGAAACTGAAACTCTTTGTTTTTATGCCTGCGTGCCGCTGATCTTCATGCCGTGTGTGTGTGTGTGTGTTAATAAAGCAGAGCGTGTTGGTCTGTCTGTGTTCTGTCACCAGCGTGACCCTGATAACTCCTCACAGCTCAGCGTGGATGGTGTAAACCCAGCGTCTGAAGCCAGTCTCTGTTTTAGCAGCAGTTTGTGTGAGAGTAACTCTAGAAATGCCACTTTTGTCAGCTGATAATACTGAGGCCTTTCACCTCTTTGTGACTCTCTGACTCTATTGTAATAACTAGTGAGCTACTAATCTAGGCACCATTATAAGGCATCATGCATGCGATAGCTGATAACATACAGAGAAGGCAATCCCTTCAACACCACAATGGGATGTTATCTTTGACCCAATTATTTGTAAAATTGACTATTTCTAAATGAAGTTTTACACCATATTTCCCCCAGCATTTTAATAACCCCAATAAAACAAAAAAAATAACAAAAAATAAAAAAATATACTACTAATCACCTCCTATTACATCAAAAAAAAATGAACAACTCATTCATTATCTTACTTAAAGTAAATATTATATGTTTATGATTCTTGTAAATTCTTTGTTATTATTTGTGAAACTGACTAGCAGTGAAAATCATATTGTATTGATCAAAAAGCAATATTTCTCTGTGTTGAACATAACAATGTTTCTGTTGTTATGCAAATTAAGTGTTGGTGACTATTTAGTGTTCCAAATCAGTCACCTTTTGAGTCAGGATCCTGCCTTAAAAGGCTGCTTCGTAGGCAGCAAGTAACAGCTGGCTTTATTTTGGATATTTTTTCTTTCTATAATTTGGTTAATTGACAGTAATTTGTCAGTTTGATGAATCTCAACCAGTAGATGATGGCGCTAGCAATGGTTTGAGTCCCGGGGAATGCAGGTACTGATAGAATGTGTGCCTTGACTGCAATGCAAGTCACTTAGGATAAAAGCATCTGCCAAATTCATAAATGGAAATGAATAACATTGGCGTTAATTTCTCTCTGTCAGTAATGGGACCAGCATGATCTCGCTCATCATTCCTCCTAAAGATCAGATCTCCAGAGTGGCCAAGATGTTGGCTGATGAGTTCGGTACAGCTTCAAACATCAAGAGTCGAGTGAACCGGCTGTCGGTGCTGGGAGCCATTACTTCAGTCCAGCAGAGACTCAAACTCTACAACAAAGGTGTGTGTGTCTTTACGCTCCACAACCAAACACACCTGCATTTATTTTCCATTTGAGACAAAAGCCTGTGTTTGACCACACACATCACTGAGTCAATTTATTCAACATATGAGAACAGATTTATGAAAGCAAAAGACCCTAGCATTGTGCTTTCTAAGAAAAATAAATTGGGGGCTAAATGCATAAATAGACAATTTTTACTTTCTAAAAATACATTCTGACCCTACAAACGTTAATTAAGTTAATTTTGATCATAAGATATGAAGTCATTATGACCCTCCAAATAGACAATTTTTACTTTCTAAATGTACTTTCTGATCTGATTCGGCACAGTCCATTCGTACATAAGTTTGTTTAAAAAGTAGCTTTTTGCATCTTATTGGCCGACGTCTACAATGAGACTCACGGGAAATTCACAGTAACCAATGGACAATTGTCTATTCTGTTGTAGGTCATGTATGAAATCAAAACATTTTCTGCCACAAATTTAACTTTGGGTTTTGGCCAAAACACGTTTCGAAGGGCAGAAATCATTGACCAAAATGGAGCAAATATATACATTGTATTACATATTCATTATATCTTTACTTAACCTGTTGTTTTCATTACTTAATATGATTAAATAAAATCTTTTATGAAAACAAGTTTCTATTATAGCCACCTTTTAAATGTTTATATTTCAGCAATGAATTGGACAGTAAAAGCATAATAATATCTTTAAAAAGTTGCCTTATGTGCAGTTTAAATGTTTACTCAAGATGTTTTATTTGTGTGGTGATTAATATATTTGATTAATTAGCTGATGATTAAATAACAGCAGTTTGGTTTTTGAATTTTCAGTGTGTCCTGATTAAATAAATAAATAAATACTTTCAGTGCATTGCTATTGCTAGTAATTAAAACAATAGTTTAATATCAGTTAACGCATTAAAGTCTAAAATGATAGATTTGAGTAAGATCTGATCAATTCCTGTCCTGCACTGACTTTTATCGCATTAAATATTCAGTATCAACTGAATATATGTCACGGTATGGAAGTAAAATGGGTTTTGCACGTCGCTGCATGTTGACGTTTTGTTTTTACTCTAATATTTCTGGTTTGTTCATGTCAGCCACATCCAGAGTCTGCACTCTTATAGATGATAGTTAGACTTGAACAAATATACAGCTGGAGTGTCATCCTGTTTTGGTGTGTGTTGGCAGTGCCCCATAATGGTCTGGTGGTTTACTGCGGCACCATAGTGACAGAAGAAGGAAAAGAAAAGAAAGTCAACATTGACTTTGAGCCATTCAAACCCATCAACACCTCTCTGTACCTCTGTGATAACAAGTTCCACACCGAGGTACAATCACAGTCCAAATCAAGCCTGTTTCATAAAGCTCATTATTCTTGAGATGCTGTATAATCGTCTGTCTTTCTCTAGGCTCTGACGGCGTTATTGTCAGACGACAGTAAGTTTGGATTCATAGTCATTGATGGTAGTGGAGCTCTGTTCGGGACTCTGCAGGGAAACACCAGAGAAGTGCTGCACAAATTCACTGTGGACCTGCCCAAAAAACACGGTAATCACAGCATAACACTTCACTTTGAGGTGGTTTCAGTGTACTTAGTATGTAGCTATGAAGTTTCTTAATGATTGTGTCATTAAACTTGTTTCATAATTCATCCGTCTCTTTAGACTCGTATGTCATTCAAAAATGTGCAGCAAATCAAAAAGTGTTAGACTTGGTAAAGGATGATTCATTTGATTCTAAAGTCTCACTCAATGATTCGTTTGCATCACTTATTACTTTTTTTTATATAATAAAAAGTTTAAGTAAAATTATCTGTGCTGATTATTATGTAAAATTGGTGTATATAAATATAATATATAAATTAGGGCTGCATGATTAATTTCACGCGATTAATTGCGATTGTCATGTGCATTTAGTCAGTAAAGCCGGTTCTGTGATTAGCAGTAAATCTCCATCACCTGCTTTCAGGTGGAGCAGCATTTACTACGCAGAGCCATAGTTCTCTGACAAGCTATGCAAAATCGCGTTCATAATCGCAGACGATATAATTGTAGGATTATGAAATCGACGAAATCGTTCTTGATTATGACAGCTGTTTGCGTATCTTCTCCGTGAACTACGGCTCTGTGTAGTAAATGCTGCTCCATCTGAGAGCACGTGAAAATACCACATTTAATAACACGTTTTTTTTAACAACTCCAAATTCACTTCATAACGTCAGTCAAGTGTTTAAAATAAATCCTTCTGTGAAATGATGTGGCTTCTTAAACAGAATAATTAAGGCTAACAATATTTCATTGTATTCCAAGCAGTGATAAAGGCTATGTCGATTAGCATTTCATTATAGATATACTTTATGATGAAAATTATAGTAAGAACTCCGTATACCGTTTATTGCCGTAGTTGTGCGTTTATTAGTCAACTTGAATCAATGAAAGCAGTTAAATCGTCTGTTTATTCAGCTGCAGCAATAGACATTTCCTGGATTTCTTCTACGGGGCATATTTGGATTTTCAGCGGGAGAGCGCCCTCTGGCCTTTGGATGGAGATTTACTGATGATCACAGAACGGTGCTTCACTGAAAGATACACACGACAATCGCAGCTTCTGCCTAATCTTGATTTATTGCCTCTCTGATTTAATTTTGATTAATTGTGCAGCCCTAATATAAGTAGTATTCATAGAATTAAGTGCATTATTAATGTTATGTTTGTTTATATGTTAAAATGGTTAAATATTATAAACAAACATTTATTTTGTTTAACGCATCTTGATTTTTCTAAACTAGATTAGACTATAGTTTACTTTTTTCCTAATTATTACTCTTTAAATTTTAGAAAAAAAAATGCATAAATATTGTAATTGTTACTGGACACTACGGCTAAAATTAAATTCGATGTCATCCTTACTCAATTTTTTCTGGTATTCTTGAATACTATTTATATAAAATAAAATAAACATGATGATTTTCTCTCTCAGGAAGAGGAGGCCAGTCTGCGCTGCGTTTCGCTCGATTAAGGATGGAGAAGAGACATAATTACGTGAGGAAGGTGGCAGAGACGGCCGTGCAGCTCTTCGTGTCCAATGATAAAGTCAACGTGGCTGGACTGGTGCTGGCCGGATCCGCAGATTTCAAAACAGAGCTCAGCCAATCAGACATGTTCGACCCGGTAAGAAAGCAAGCAGATTGGTTGGCAGTTGTTGTTCTCTTTTTAGAAGAATATACTTTCTCTGAAATCATTGTTAAGAGTGCTATGTAGAAATATTATTCTGTGCATAGTTTATCATTGGATGTGACCTAATTGCAGTTTCTTTGTGTTTGGCTGAAGTCTGTCTTTCGAACATCCGTTTGTTGTCTCTGATTGGTTGCAGAGGTTACAGGCGAAAGTGTTGAAGCTGGTCGACATCTCTTACGGAGGAGAAAACGGCTTCAATCAGGCCATCGAACTGTCCGCTGAGGTCCTGTCCAATGTCAAATTCATGCAGGAGAAAAAATTAATAGGTAAATATTGATTCTCCCAAAGATGCAATTCTGTATCTTATGAGTCTCTAACAATGCCACAGTCTAATTCTGCATTCACAAATCAATCTATAACCAAACAACCAAAGTTTTGCACATGCAAACCCCCGGGAGTCTTAAACTCTTAAATTCAGTTTCATTAAATTTAATATCTTAAAGGGATCTTTCTGCCATTTACTCACCCTCAAACTAAGTTTCTATCTACTGTTGAACACTAAAGAACCGTTTCTGGTCCCCAATGACTTCCATACTAATTGTTTTTTTCAATATATGGAAGTCAATTATTTGGTTACCAACATTCTATTTTGGGGTGAACTATATCTTTAAATGCTGTAAGAAAAGTCTTAATTATCCATTTAAGGCCCATATTAAATTTGAGACTGAAAAGCAGGATTCATGATTCGACCTAATATAATTATTAATCAAAGGTGATGAATAAATTCTGTAAATGTGACCGCTATGTTCAAAGTGATGCAGAGTGATCGATTATGATTGACTTTTAATTAATTATATTATGTGTTTATATTGTAACATGTTGTTGATGGTTGTAAGAGTCCATATTTTATCATATTGTAGCAGTAAAACATTGTAATTTCAAAATAAGAGTCCAAGTGTATTTTGGGCTTGTTTGTTTATAATTAAAAGCCCTGCATTATGCATTACGTTAGTTTTTATGGTTGTTATATTTAATAACAACCATAAAACAGTCTTTTTGATTGCCTATTTTAAACACATTTTTACATTAACAAAATCCATGTATTGACACATTAGTTCATTTATTTATTCAAAAGGCTACATTTATTTGATCAAAAATACAACATATTAGAATGATTTATGAAGCATCACGTGACATTGAAGTAATGATGCTGAAAATTCACATGAATTATATATTCGCATAGAAAACACTATTTTGAAACTAAATCAAATGTTTGACTAGTTTGCTAACCTAAACAGAGCTGAGAGCATTAATAACGGTGCTCTGTGTCTCAGGGCGATACTTCGATGAGATCAGTCAGGACACAGGGAAGTATTGTTTCGGTGTGGAGGACACACTGAAGGCGCTGGAAATGGGAGCCGGTGAAATTCTCATTGTCTATGAAAACTTAGAGACGATGAGATATGTCCTGAGGTTGCACGGCGCGGAGGTCAACGGCTCGGAGAATGGTACAGAGACACACAAAATAATTAAATCTGTTTAAATCACATCAGAAATTATAACATGGACACGTCAGTTCCTATTTGAAATAATTAAATCGAATTAAATCACATCAAAAATTATAATATAAAGACTGTTCTTGTCTTCTGATTGGTTTCAGTGACAGTATAGTAACAGCTATATATGTGTGTGATAATATTCACTATTTACCACAGATTCTTTTGCCTTCTGGCTCTGTGTTCAGTGTAACCACGAGTGTTCCTTACATTCACAGTGACTTGTTTCATAAGAGAAATTCATTTATTTGACCCCACAACAAAGCAGATAGTAAGAGATTAGATTGTGTCGAGCGGAAGTGCTTCTGTAATGTCTCCTCACTGCTGTGTGTTTCAGATGAGAAAGTCATTTATTTGACCCCAGAACAAGAGAAGGACAAATCGCACTTCATAGACAAAGAGGTGTGTGATTCTGTGTCAAAGGTTGTCTGTGCTGTGAAAACAGTTACTTTTACATTTTATTTTTAGATTTTTAATTTTCCCTTGTAACTGTAAAATTCCTTTTTTTTTTTTTTTTTTTAGTAATTTAGTTGCTTTTTGGCCGCTTTATTTATTTGTAAATATTACTATTTAGGTTTAATAATTTTTTATTTATTTGATAAATTTCGGTTTTAGTTCTTAGTTCTCATTTATTTTCTATATATTATTAAGTAAGTACCTATATTATTTTCTTTAGTTCTTAGTTTTTTTTCCCCCAGTTTATTTTAGTGCTTAAGTTTATTTCAGATGGCTTCCGAGACAACATTTCTAATTTGTTTAGTTTCAGTTTTTCTTCTAAATTGTTAATTTAATTTAATTTAATCTTTATTTAAATTTTTAGCAAATTTGGCTCTTCTACTACATATGCAAATTTTATTAGAATAGCTGGATAGCTAGTCTTTGTCACTATTTTTTACATTTTATTCTATATAAATAAAACTGTGATGAGTCAAAGATAATAAAGAATTTCTATTCTTTACTGGAAATGGCATGTGCATTGCTGTGTCAGGGATTACCAAACTTTTCTGTCAGCTTGAACCCCTTTTATAAAAAAAATATTTTATATATATAAAAAAAAGTCCCCTTTCAGATTAAAAGTTAGTATTTCAATAATTGTTATTTTATTTTATTATTTTTATATTGTTTTTATTAATGTATTTAAATAATTTTTTTTGATAATTTGACATTTTTCTGGTTTAATGACTTTAGTGAGTGTCAGGCAATGTACCGGTTGCTTGATGATGAAACAGTTGTTTTTTCCCCCCCTTTCTTTTTACATGTTTAAAGAAGAGCCACCAAATGAAGATATGCAGTAATTTGCAGTGCATTATCATAACACTTTTACACATTTGACAGCCCTGACAGGTGTAATGTTTGATCGTGTGTTTGTTGTGTTGTTGTGCGGCTCAGACGGGTCAGGAACACGAGCTCATCGAGTGCATGCCGCTGCTGGAGTGGTTCGCCAACAGCTATAAGAAGTTTGGAGCGACTCTGGAGATCGTGACGGATAAAAGTCAGGAGGGATCGCAGTTCGTCAAGGGCTTCGGAGGAATCGGAGGTGAGCGAACGCTGAATCTGGATTTGTACATGAATGAAAAGATGTTGATATAGAATCGTATCACTGTTTATTTCTTACCAAAATATGGACTTCTCTATTAGGTATTTTGCGGTACCGAGTGGATTTCCAGGGGTTGGAATACCAGGGAGAAGATGAGGAATTTTTTGATTTGGATGACTACTAGGTAGTCAAGACTGAGCTAGAGAGAAATCAATGAAGATTTGAGGAATCATTGGGAAAAAAATAGTTCTTTCTTACCAAATACTCAAAAACACAGAGCTTGAGAAGTGTGTCGTCTGTCAGTCAAATGAAGGACAGAACCGTTCATGAATAATTAAACAGCCCAGGTTTTAGAGCATTCTGATTGGACGGGATTCATTTGTTTATTCTCTTCCCCTGTTTGAATTAAAGTCGCAGTAACCTTCTGACTGTTTGGACTCGATTTGAAATGTTTATTTTTCTTTTTATCCTCTGTTTCCTGTTCTTCTCATCACAACTTTTTCCACCATAAATCCACAACTAGTTTTCTTCCTTTTTTATTATTATTGGCGATAGCTGCTGCTGTATTTTGACAGTCTGGTATTTTTACATGGGTTTCTGTAATGAATGGGGGAAAACAAAATAAATTTGAATTCTGAAGTAAGCTTCCTTCTGTCTGTGTTTTACTGTGTGCTCTGTATAAAACTAAGCTATTTATAGACAATTTACTTTAACATACTACATCAACATCAACAAAAAAAACAAACCATATAAAAAATACAATGAAAATAATAAATCAACACTATCGCAAGAACACACCAGTTAAGAAATATAATGAAAATTAATAGTCAACTTATTAGAAACCAAAAATGTAAAATCAGTGTGAAGTTTTAAAGGTATTTAAAATCAAAAGTGATGGGCCTGTGGAAAGTTTAGAGAAAAACAGTCTAAAAATAAATCAATACAAATATTGATTGATTCATTTTACTTAAATACAAAGATAAAGATAAAAAAGACTTTAAAATGTAATGTAAAAGAAGCTGATTTTCCCCTTCAAATTTTCCCCAATATTTTTCACAATATAAATTGAGTTTGTTTATATTTATTTATTTAGCCTTTTATATAGGGTTAGGGTCCCTGATAATCCCATTTGGGGGTTAATTGCATGTGAAAGATTGAAAACCTCTTATCTTAAACACATTTTAGTAAAGATTAAGCAAAAAAAAAAAAAAAAAATAGTAAAATCCAAACTTGCAGAAAATGTATGCAGGGTTTTATTTTATTTTTTTGTTTTTATTTTTTTTAAACTAACAATTAATATTAATATTATAGATTATTTTTCCAAGATTCTTAGCTCAAAAGAGGTCCATGGGTTGATTTGTTGTTTTTCTCTGTTGATGGGGAAAGACCCAACAACAGAAGGAGCCAATCAACTGCAAGCATGCTTCACTACAACCGACCTGAAACGGACCTGATCTGTTTGACCAATCAGGGCGTCTGCATTTTAAAGTAGCTGCAGATATCGCCGCCTCCAGAGCCACGTGACCACTGGGCAGCGCAGATCCCAAAACCAATCAATGTCGCTGCCTTTGCAAAATAAAAGTCGAATTCGATCGTGAATGAAATTTGTGAATGTGTATTAATTTGATTTGTTCGGGGAACTGAAATTAGAAGACTAATGTCAAATAAAATATATAATGTTATTGAAATATAGTAATATACTATTTGTTTATTACTAGTTATAATAAACAAATAATATATTACTATAGTAGTAATATATTATTAGTTAATTGTTCTTCCTATTATTATGATGTTCTCTATCTATAATTTTGCTCATGGTATATTTCCGATTGTGTACAATTGTTAAATATATATATATATATATATATATATATATATATATATATATATATATATATATATATATATATAATTTTTTTTTTTTTTTTTACTGAAAATGTAACCATGTCTGATCCTAATTTCCAGTCTTTGCATTTCTCGTTCGCTTTTTTTAAATGGAAAGTAAAGTAAAATATTTCATGAGTATTATCCAAACAATTCATCGGCGTTTTAATTAATTCAAAACATCTTCACTCGTGTCACTGTGCACTGGGACTCTTATTCTGCTGTGATGTCGGTGTGGCTCCATGTTTTGTAGGCGTTTGTTGTTTCTCTCTTCGCTCGGGTTCACCGACGGGTTTCCATTTTCACGATTGGATTCAACCAGAACAACAATAATATGGATCCGGACATGGAGGACAAAACCCTGGAGCTGATGGTACGTGTGCGGAGCAGCATACTCGACACGGTCTGAATACGTGACGCTCGCGGTGCTGCGGATGTTTATATTTGTAGTAACTTAATGCGGTATAACGCGGGATAGAGGAGGAGGAGGAAG
Source organism: Cyprinus carpio (assembly GCF_018340385.1). Classification (NCBI taxonomy): domain Eukaryota; kingdom Metazoa; phylum Chordata; class Actinopteri; order Cypriniformes; family Cyprinidae; genus Cyprinus; species Cyprinus carpio. Next base: position 7,424,346 of record NC_056610.1, on the reverse strand, counting down.
ACAAAAACGCCGCCGCGGCCCGAATCGATGTGAAACATTCGACTTTTATCGTGCTGCGCTGTGATGATTGATTTTAGTTTAGTCGTTAAAGCGATTTTTCGCTCATGATTTGACGAGTTTGTCGCGTGTGAATGTCGAGGAATGGTTTGTGTTCGCTGGAGGATCGGAGCGGTCATTGCGGCACCGCTGCGCCACTGCGCGCCTCATATATCACAGTCGTTATGCGCTGTATGTATCAGATACATATGCACTATGAGGTATACAGACTTTATTCAAATAATACATAAAAAATAACCACATCACTCCACAACATCCGCTTATAACAACATATAAAATATATTAAACAATGTGTAGGCGCATCATATCACGTCCACTTTATTCGCTTCATATAGTAAACAATATGAGATTCATCAAATATCAGTTTATATTCGCTTCGAATTAATATATATGCGATTCATATATTAATTGTATTGTGATATGATCATTATCTATGCGCCATAAATCACCATACTCTTTTTTCTAAATTTATCTGTTTTAGCTTCATATATTCCCCTGCTATTCAAATAAACAATATGTAATGCTTCGTATAACATAGAATCTAATGAATTCTATACGTCTTATAATGAGCTTATATATATTAAACAATGTATGGCTTCATATAGGATAAACCATCTATCAGCGCGTTCCATATATCGCCTTGTCTGTATGAATATAATAAACAACCACCATCTCTTCATATCTGTATGAGCTTTATTTATTAATCTATATACGCTTCATATGCAGTCTAATATAAATGTAAACTTTTTATAAATCTAATGCAAGTAATAAATATTTACTTTTTATACGACCCTTGACCACAAAACCTTTTCAAAAACATTACCAAAAAACCTAACACTAAACCACAAAACAAAAAAAAAAAAAAAAAAGAGAGAGAGAGAGCGAGAGAGATATTTGCCCGAGATACAACTATTTGAAAATCTGGAATCTGATAGTGCAAAAAATTTAAATATTGAGAAAATCACCTTTGAAGTCGTCCAAATGAAGTCTTTGGCAATGCATATTACTTATCAAAAATTAAGTTAAAGGAAATTTACAAAATATTTTCATGGAACATAATCTTTACTTAATATCCTGATTATTTTTGACATAAAAGAAAAGTCAATAATTTTGACCCATACAAAGTTTTTTTTTTTGGCTATTTCTACAAATATTCCCGTGCTACTTATGACCGGTTTTGTGCTCCAGGGTCACATATGTGCTTCAAACAGTGTATATGCAATCTCTGTGTCACATATCATCTGTATATGCTTAGTTTTTCACTCTCTCTATGCACTTCATATCTCACAATCCAAATGCATTTCATACATCACATACAGTCCATATGTGTCTATGTATAGCTGCTGAATCTGAATACACAGAATCTGTATGTGCTTCATTTACCTTACACAACCTGTATGCCTTTAATTCACTCTGTAAACAGCCTTATATGTATTTAATACCACTTATATATGTCCTGGATATCATTTCATGCAGTTTATGTGCTTCATTTATCACAGTCTTCATGTTTATAAGCTATATTATGACTCTCTACATGCATGTGTTACAGAGTCTGTTCACTGTCCCCTTTGCATAAAAACATCTATTAAATGACTTATTAGTCATTTGTATGTTATTCACATTTACCAAACTGTCACATGTGCTATCATTTCTACACATCTGTGCCCTAATCAGTCATGCATAGTTGAATCTCTATGTAAATGATGCACACGAGGGTGTAACCAGTTCAGTCTCTCTGGATCTGTCATGGTTATGCTAGTCTTCATCTGGGGTCATGTTAGGTTGAGTTTAACAACAGCCTCTCTGTTAAAGGCCAGCTGCCTGCAGACACAGCGCCTGGTTTGTTTTGAATGGGATTTGGAGTTTATTCTTTTATTACTGGTTTTGGATGCAGATTTATGAATGGTTAATATTAGTATGAGGTCTAGTAAAATAGTAAAACATGAAATGGCTGAATTGTCTTATACAATGGAAAATAATTTAGTTTACACGCAAATAAAATTGTCACCATTTGCTCAGCTTCAAGTTGTTCCAACCTGTATATATTTCTTTCTTCTGCTGGACACAACAGAAGATATTTTGAAGAATGTGGGTAACCAAAGAGATTCTGGCCCCCATTTTTCCCATACTTCAGAAGTCAGAGGGGTCCGCGACTGTGTGCTTACCAGCATTCTTCAAAATATCTTCTGTTGTGTTTTAGTAAATGTAAAAAATTATATTAATTGAAATAAATAATTAAATATATATTAGATAAATCAAAATAATTTATGAATACTTTATATTTATAATTAATAGATTAATTTAAAGAAAATAATATGTATTTAATTGTATAATATAATAAATAAATTAATTAATAATTGACCATCTTTAGATGTGACTTCAGACTTCATTGAGTGTCATGCACAAACACACAGTCTTGAGTGTGTAAAGTCCATACTCTTAACTTGCTCATATTTTTAATGGAGTGCAGAGGTAGGAGCTTATTAGGCCACTCCCTCTTTTCCACTCCGCCTACTCATAATTGTGTTTTTGGTCAGTGTCTGCAGGAGTGTGTGTGTGTGTGTGTGTTGCTCACTGTTGCTCTAATACAGTTTTTTTTCCCCTCACTCTCCTCACTGACTCTTCTCTCTTTTCTCTTTTTTCACATTGTTTCACTTGTTCAACCCTCACGTCACTGCCATTATTTGCATGCTTCTGTCTTTCTTTCTTTCTTTCTGTTTATTCTTTCCTGTTTGCGTATTCCCTCTCTGTTCATCGATATGTTCATTCTTTCTGTCTTGTCCTTTCTATTGTTTGTTCTTTTCTTTCTGTCTTTCATTGTTTTCCTCCTTGGTTTACGGTTTACTATCATTCTGACTTTCTTTTGTGGGTCTTTGTTTGCTCTTTCCTTCTTTTTCTCTCTCCGATTTGCCTACCGCTCTCTCTCGTATGGCATATTCCCATTCTGTTTCCCCTTCTCTCTCTCTCTCTCGCTCTCTCTCTCTCACACACAGTGTTCTTTGCCTCGTTCTGTCTGGCTGGGTTGTTCGTCGGTGGCAGAGAGTCTGTGTGCTCTCAGATGCGTGCAGAGCCTCCCGTCTTCCCGGGCCCACAACCAGGTTCTGCTCTCCTCTTCTCTCCTCTTCTCTCATCTCCTCTCCGCTCCTCCTGTCTATCTGTCTATCTGTCTGTCTGTCTCACACACTGGTTGTGTGTCTGTGTGTTTGGCTAGATGTGAATTAAATGCATAGATATCTAAGTTTACTGAGCTGTAATTCAGTCTCTATAATTTAACCTGTTTTTTTTTTTGTTTTTTTTTGTGAGAAAACAGAAGAGGAAGTGCTGTCTGTCCCCCCCCTCTCTCTATCTTCTCTCTCTCTCTCTGCTTGTCTTTCTGTGTCTGCTTTAGTCTCACCATCTCATATCTGAACTTTTTCCATTGAGAAAACACACATACATTAAAAGTTTATTAAACAGAACTGTTTAATAACAATTTATTCAATCTTAAAGTGTCCCTGGTAGTATTTGTCAGCCCATTTTATTTAAAGAAACTGAGGATGCATTAAATTGATAAAAAATACGTTTATTAAAAAAAAAAAAATTAATGCTGTTCAAAAATATGAAGCATGACTGTTTTCAACATTGATGGTGATCAGAAATGTTTCTTGAGCGTCAAATCAGCATATTAGAATGATTTCTGAAGGATCATGTGACACTGAAGACTGGAGTAGTGATGCTGAAAATTCAGCTTTGATTACAAGAATGAATTATGTTTTATAATATATTCTTATAGAAAACAGTTAGTTTATATTGTAATGATATTTCACAATGTTACTGCTTTTACAATATTAATAATTAAAATTTTTGGTAGTGCTGGTTCCAGCCCCATAGTGCACTGCGTTGACCTCGGTTAAAAAAAAAAAAAAAAAAATATACCCTGAGATGCAGATGAAGTGAGAGAAGTATTAATTATAAAACGAAGTTTCTAATTCAATTTTTTACCAGAAAGTGTAGACAAAATAGTTCAGGGTATCAAAAAATGCAACATTCATGAATCACAGCATTATCTTTGTGACGTTCTATTGAAAAAAAACTCATCTGGCAGCTCATGTGTGAATCAGACAGTCAGTCAGTGTTGTTTGTTTGTGGTTAGTGTAGTTAGTGGGTGATGTTGCTAGTTGGTGTGGTTTTTGTGAACTTGAGAAGAACTGACTTCATACATCCATTAAATCCACCAAAATACCAGCTGATTTAAAGACATCTAAACCTCAAAAATAAAGTGAAGAGAAAAGATCCCGCTGCGTTTGAAACTCACAGACACAAACACTCACGTGAATATTTTGTTGTACTACAGAAATGTTCAGACAATTCACTCAAGTCACAGTACAAGTGTGTATTTACATCAGGTGTCATCGGTCTGTCTTCATCTTTGTGTTTCACTGTTTGCTTTGTCAAAGGTGCACATGCATGTACTTGTGTGTTTTTAACCCTTTGTGTGATTCCAGTTAAAGCAACAGTTCAGCCATAAATGAAACTCCTCCCACTCTTAATCAACCCCCCCCCCGCACATCATATTTTTTTTTATAATAGATTCATTGGATCTGAGAGAAGATTCAAAGTTTGTTTTCACAGACATCGCATTAGAGGTTTTTGAGAGCTCGATCTGTTTGTTTATGTTTGCCGTCTCTGTGTGCATGTTAAACTGCTCGTGTTTGGAATGTTCTACCCAGAATGCACCATTCAGACTGATTCTTTAGCTTTCTTTTAGTCAGACCCATGTTTAACACCCGTCTCTCTCTCTTGTGTGTCTCTCTGTAGAGCATGATGGTGATGGAGTCACAGAATAACACAGGTGACGTCTCACCCAAGAAGACAACAGTGTTCAAGGTGTGTGTGGAAAAGAGATATATGTACATTTACAGAGGCTAGTCTGTGATTTTATTCCCATCCGAATCCAGAATATCCGGAAAAAGTTTGTCTCCCACCACAAAAAAATTCCCAGCCGAATTGTTTTTTGACAAACACCAAGGTCATGACTCATGTGGTGATTTAATTGCCCTCCGAGTTTATAAGAAGAAATCAGTTGAGAAGCAAATTATGGTAACTCTTGTGCTTCACTGTAATGTGCGTGCCTTATAAAAATAGACTTTTATTTCTGAAATGCTGAAACTGTTTACAAGAATAATGTAACCACACCGATCCACTTCAGCGAGTGGGAGCAAAAAGACTACAAAGTTATGTACATTTGTGGCACCAACAGGTATGCAATACATTTTTCAGGTACTTAAATAAGTATATTATATACTTTTAGATAAATTTCAAATTTAGCCAATCATAAATTATTTAAAGTTTAACAATTGTGTTGTTTTTATCATTTTCATTAATATTTTAAAAATATATTTTTTTTATCTTTATATATTTTTTTTTGTGTTGTTTTTATCATTTTCATTAATATTTAAAAAATATGTCTGTAGTTTTTTTTTCTCTCTCTCTCTCTCTCCATACATTTTTACCCACTCTATCACTCCACTCTCCATTTTTTTTTTAGTTGACTTTGACTCAGGTTAAACTAAATTAAAATGAGAAATTAAGCAGCTAGCTGAAATAAAATAAGATTTTTCACTTAATGTTTGTTTTATTATAATTATTATTACTTTAGACTTTGACCCTGCCATGTTTTTTTTTAGTTGACTTTGACCCTTCCATGTTGCTGGGTTAAGTGGTTGATCTTACGTAAATAAGATGTTTTGTTGTGTTGCGTATTTCTTTTTAAAATGACATCGATTGTTTGGAAAATGCAAGACAGTAAAACCATTGCATACCAAGTTTCCTGATATTAATTCCTGATGTTATATATTGGTTGAATATGTGACTGACCACATAAGAAGAACATTTCCAAGTTTAAATCGTCGTCTGAAAACATACGTTTTTCAATTATAAAATCAAACTCTGGTTTGAAGTGTGAAGCAGTGTAATTTCAGTATCATTGAGATTTTTTTTTTAAACTTTTTGCTATATAAATATGGCTGTAGTTTATATTGTTTATATATAATAATTAACTATTTTATATAAACTATACTCAAAATAAAAATTTAGGTAAACTATTTTTAAACTTTTTGTTATATAAATATGGCTGTAGTTTATATTGTTATTTATTATTTTATTTTTTATTTTTATTTTTAGTTATCAAGTAGCTGAAATGAAATATATTGTGGTGGTATCTGTACTACCTTCTTTTTAAATTGATCTATTTTTCTATTTTATGTCTTTTCTGTGTATTCAGTTCGGGAATGGTTCAGTGGCAGGTTCGAGGAAGAGGATGTCGCAGGGGAACTTCGAGAAGGAGAAAGATCTGTGCACCCAGCTGTTTGATCAGTGGTCCGAATCGGATCAGGTGGAGTTTGTGGAGCATCTGATCTCACGCATGTGTCACTACCAGCACGGCCATATAAACTCATACCTTAAACCCATGTTACAGAGAGCTTTTTCTCTATTCATCCACGTTATTTTGTGCCAGGTACCGCGTTGTGCCCGAGAGATGTGTGGCGTAACTATATGTGTGTGGTGTTTATGTGTAGATTAGTATATATGTAAGCACACTGTGTGTGTGTCACATGTTATCCTCAAGCCCAAATCCTCCTACTACAACACATATATCACTAACATCACTTACACACACATCTGACAACATGTACCACAGTTTGTTTTTATGCTAGTTTTTTTGTGATTTTTTTTTATTATATTTTTTATATGATATGATTCTTGTAACCACATAAATAAAAAACAAACACAAAATAAAAAAGACATTGCTATATGTATATCATATATATATTATATTATATCATAATAGTAATCATATTTTTTTTTCTTTATTAGTACTACCCCTAAATAATAATTAATAATAATAATATATATTTTTTATTTTTTTTTTTTTTTTTTTTTAGCTTTTTATTTATAGCAAAAATAAACGATGTATAATGCTAGTGTGTGTATACACATACATATAACATTTTGTGTGCTAGTGTATGTGTAAAAAATATTTGAACAACATTAACACAGGATGGGGGGATATATTTATATACGATATAGTTGTATATGATTATTTTCTAGATATACTTGTAACCAAATAAAATAAACAAACAAATAAAAAAAAAATTTTTATCTTTTGCTATATCATATATATATATTTTATGCTTATTCAGGGTTTTTAGCAACTTTACATAGAAACACAATAATATGTCTGCCAAGTACTATTCCGATTATGTCCCACCTTATATATATTATGTGTTCTATATTAGAATTATATAATACCACCACCCATTAACTTTATCATTATATTAACACATATATATATAATATATTATAATATTATATAAAAGCTTGCAAAATAAAAAAACAAAAATGCTATATTTTTTCATTATCGTCCAACCGTAATATAAGTAGGCATTTTAGCATATTATAGGCTTATATTCATATATGCATATGTATGCAGCCCTCACAAAGCTCTTGCTATTTTGCACATATTAAAAAACAAATAACCATCAGGCGTTCACCGTTCCGCCACACACACGATAATATATGTGTCCTGTGTGTCTTCTGCCATTGCTGCACATCGTCGAGGCGACACCAGCTCCTCGGCACTGAATCTCTACAGCTGTACTCTTGAATCAGGGTCTGGATCACATAGCGGAGAACATCCTCTCGTTTCTCGACGCTCGTTCTCTGTGCTCTGCTGAGCTGGTCTGTCGAGAATGGCAGCGGGTCATTTCAGACGGGATGCTCTGGAAGAAGCTCATCGAGAGGATGGTGCGCACAGACCCGCTGTGGAAAGGCCTGTCAGAGCGCCACCAGTGGTAAAAACACACACAGACGCTCATGCTTTGTTACTCTGAGCAAACGTGTAAAACTGTGCAATCTTCTTTTAAACTCGTGATTGTTGTTGTAAAAGACAAGTACAAAATGATATGGTCCACAAGAATGTTATATTAAAATAATGTATATTAAATATTTAAAATTAAATATTTAAAATATACATATGCGTGTATATTAAAATACACAGAAAATGCATACAAAATTTCTGTGTAGTTTTTTAAACAATTTGTATTTTAGTTTTAGTTAAACAAAAAGAAAAAAAAAAATAAAAAAATAAAAAATATATATATATATATTTTAAGCTAACAAAAAAAAACAAACCTAAAATTGGAAACTAGCTGTTTTTAATGGTTTTAAATATTATATATTAGTGCTTAAATTTAAGCTAACCGAAAATAAGAAATGTTTACTTTGAAACTAGCTGTTTTTAATGGTTTTCATTTTAGTTAGAGATAATAATAGGCAGAGTAATAATTATAAAAAAATAAATAAATTGAAAATTGAAAATAAATGTGCTCGAGGTGTGCATCAGTAATTAAACAGTTTGTCAGTTATTCCTTATTAATACCATATAATCTGTCAGTCAGAACAGTGTTTCTTATTTGGCCTTTAAAAGCTCTTTTTTTTGTTGACTGCAAATTTGAACACATGCCTGAAATATTAGGACCATGTGCTTTGGTGTGAATCATAATTAGTGCTGCGTGTGATGATTGTGATTAATCACAAGGACTATCAGTCCTGTGAGATCATCGACAAACTGACAGTATTTTAAGTGTTTGTATGTAAAATATGTGTTAATATCAAACAATATTAATTAATCATGTATGTAATGAAGTTGGAGTGCATTCTTATTATTTATTTATTTATTAATTTAATATCTACTTGTACCATGTTTACCACACAGGATTATTATCATTAATGAAAACTTTTTCCTTACCTAATGAAATAAACAAAAATGTATATTTATTTCAACTTATTTTAATTCAGCTAGTTGCCAAGGTAGTATTAAAATAACTAAAACTTAATAAAAACTACGTAGACATATTTAAAAAAGACTATTTATCAAAGTTAACTAAAACCATAAAAAAAACATTAACTGTAAAACTGTTAAACAGCAACTTAAATAAAGTCATGCCATGCCAATCACCATAAACAGTTCAGAAACATTTGGGTTGTTTATCCTTTGCTTGTATCTGATTGGTGGTTTTCTTGTTTTCGTTCCCAGGGAGAAATATTTATTTAAGAACCGAACTAACGAGGTTCCGCCCAATTCATACTACCATTCACTCTATCCCAAAATTATACAAGACATTGAGGTGAGCGTCCATTCATTCCATAAATCTGTCCGTCCAGTTACAACCTCATCCATCAGATTGCCTTTTCATCCATCCATCCACCCTTTCATTCATTCAGACTCCTGTTTCTTCATTCTGTTTGTTTAGACTATTGAAGCAAACTGGCGTTGTGGACGTCACAATCTCCAGCGGATTCAGTGCCGGTCAGAGAACAGTAAAGGTGTTTACTGCCTTCAGTACGACGACGACAAGATCATCAGCGGCCTGCGAGACAACTCCATCAAAGTACCTGTCTCTCTGTCTGTCTGTCTGTCTGTCTGTCTGTTGATCTGTCTGTTGTGGTGATTATCACGTTCTCTCTGTCTCTGTCAGATCTGGGACAAACAGTCTCTGGAGTGTCTGAAGATCCTGACGGGTCACACTGGCTCGGTTCTGTGTCTGCAGTACGATGACAGAGTCATAGTGACAGGCTCCTCTGATTCAACTGTCAGGTACTTGCACATTAATATTGCAGTGCCATAATTGCTAACAGATTTTACACTTCTGTTTGAAAGTTTGGGGTCAGTTAGATTTTTATGTTAAAGAAATTAGTACATTTATTCATCAAGCATGCATTAAATTGATCACAAGTGACATAAAAGACATTTATAGTGTTACAAAAGATTTCCGATTGGAATGTTGCTCTTTTGAACTTTCTATGCATCATAGAATCCTGAAAAATAAAATGTAACATGGTTTTTATAAAAATATTAACATTTATAATAATTATAAATGTTTATTGAGCAACAAATCAGCATATTATAATGATTTTGGAAGGATTTCTGGTACTACTGTAAGGGTTCATGCAGGGTTATTGTAGTTAAACTAAAACAATTTATTAAAAAAATTCCTTATTAACTGAAATAAAAATCTATAAAAAAACATTTTTTAATATTAAAAAAAATCTAAAACATATTTAAACTTAGCAAAAAAAAATTCTATAATAACAACACATTTTGAAATTTAGCTAAAACATTTTTGATCTGAGCATTAGATAATTCTTTAATCCGTACACATTTTTCTAATTTTCACATTCATCTTTTTAAAATGCTTTCTAAAAATCTTTATCCAGTAGTCCTGAACAGCTATAGAAGTCTAAAAGTATGGGAGTCCTTAAGCCGGAAAATAAAAATATGATAATTAGTTTTAAGTGTTTCACATACATACTGCCTCCAGCTGAAGAATCTCCCTGGAAACAATGACCTCACTTCCCTAGAAGCATTTAAAGCTCCAGCCGGAGCTCTGTCACCTTTTCCAGTGCGAGTATGTGTGTGTTTCTCTCACCTGTGAGAGTTTGCGGGAACCAGCTGTACAGCTGCATAAATCAGGTTTGCGTCACTCCGAGTGGAAGCGCAAACGGCCGGACTTTTAACACCTGGAGAGGGAAGCGGCTTTGTAATGTGATGGTGTTTACAGAGCATTAACACATCAGTTGGCCGAGTTCAGCTGGAGCAGGATGTTTCAGCTGCTGGTGAGGTCGTTCACATGTAATTTACCGTCCATCCGTGTTTTGCACCTGCTGCGCTTGTTCATTTATGCCACTAGAGCTTTGCCTCTAACTTAGTTTGTTTTAATAACAGCTTTGCCAAAAGAGCGTAGCAGTTATTACAGGAGATATTCAGTACTTGAATTGTTGAAAGAATAGTATAGGAATCTATTATTTCTTCAAACCGTTTTGTTTTAAGGAAATTTTGTGCCAAAAAAAAGTTAAAAGGATGCATTAAATTGATCAAAAGTGTCAAAACATTTTATTAATGTAAAAAAAAAAAAACATTGATAATTAATCAGAAATGTTTCCTGAGCGCATCCTTTTTGAAGGATCATGTGACACTGTAATAATGCTAAAGATACAGTTTTCCCAATCACAGGAATAAATTACATTTTACAAAATATTCCAATAGAACAGTTATTTAAAATTGTAATATTTCACAATATTACAGTTTTTACTGTATAAAGAAAAAAAAAATAAACAAAAAAAAATCACACATATCAAAAACTTTTATAGAAAAATCATACTGAATTCAAACAATATTAAATATTAAATATTTTAATTGTAAACATTAGAAACAGACAGAAATTTCAGTTATCAGTGCACATTTAGTGCACATTTTTGTGTTCATACCTATTGAATATATATATATATATATTATATATATATATATATATATATATAAATATGTCTATATACATCAAATAAATAATCTTAATTAAATTTTATAAATTACATAAAAAATTTTTCAATATATTTTTTTAAATTTTATATATTATTTTTATAAATAATTTTAATTAAACTATTTATTATTTATGTTCTTATTTCAGTTTGAGTTATTTCAGTACATCAAGTTAAACTAGATAATTATTTTTATTTTATTAATTTTAATCAATTTCTTTTGACATTTTTATTTCAAGTAACAAAATGTTGTTTTGTAATGGTTTTAGTGTTAGTTTTAGTTAACCATAATATCCTCCCTTACAGTAGTTGTACTCGTGTTCCCTTCATAATGTGTCCTAATCTGCGATATGTTTCTCTGTCTGTCTGTCTCAGGGTGTGGGATGTTGTTTCTGGTGAGGTTCTCAACACTCTGATCCATCACAACGAGGCAGTTCTGCACCTGCGCTTCTGGAACGGTCTCATGGTGACGTGTTCGAAAGATCGCTCCATCGCGGTGTGGGACATGGCGTCTGCGACCGACATCAGCCTGCGCCGCGTGCTCGTGGGTCACCGCGCCGCCGTCAACGTGGTGGACTTTGATGACAAATACATTGTGTCTGCGTCTGGAGACAGAACCATAAAAGTGAGCGGGTGGGCGGGGCTTTAGTGATGGGTGATTGGCAGCTGTAGTGTGATGATGATGAAGATGAAAGACATTTCGAATGTTTGCAGGTGTGGAGCACAAGCACGTGTGAGTTTGTACGGACGCTTAACGGTCACAAGCGCGGCATCGCTTGCCTTCAGTACAGAGACAGACTCGTGGTCAGCGGGTCCTCTTATTAATTCATCAATTAATAAACTAATATAATAATAATTACAAAATCTTATTTAATTATTATATTGGGTTTATTTATTCATTTTTTAAATATTTTTTATTCATTAATAGATAAATGCAGTAAAACAGTAATCATTTCTTTATCATTACACAATAACAAAAAAAAAAAAAAAATTTAAATTTAAATAATAAATTTAACAATTAATTTGAAAAAAATACTCATTTTTAATGTGAATAATATATTTAACATTTAATTTGGTAAATTTTTCATTGGCATACACTTCCATTTAAATGGTTTATGAAATTAAGATTTTGTTTTTAAAGAAATCTCTACTCATTTAAAAGAAATGTTTTCTGTGTGAATATATTTTAAAATCGAATTTATTTATTTGATGCAAAGCTGAATTTTTAGCATTATACTACATCCTACTGCAGTGTTCAGGGTCACGTGATCTTTCTGAAATCATTCTAATAAGATGATTTGCTGCTCAAACATTTCTCATTGTTATCAGTGTTGAGAACAGCTTCCCTTTTTTTTCAGGATTATTTGATGAATAGAAAGTTCAAAAGAACAGCATTTCTTTAAAATAGAAATCTTTTGAAACATTGTAAAGGTGTTTAGTAACTTTTATCAATTTAATACATCTTTCCTGAATAAAATTTTCATTAATTTAAAATTCTTGGTGACCCAAAACTCTTGAAGAGTACTGTATTTGTAAGAATTCATGTATAAGGAGATACATAAGTACCTTTTATAGGAACTGATGAGTTTTATGCTCAGAAAAGCATCATAAAAGCATTTATGATAGACAGTATTAATTACTTAGAAAACATAGAACCTTCCCGTTTTTCAGTAAATTTCAATAAATATTGCTTAAATTGAAATCTTTTCCTCACACAAAACTATCGTAAGCATTCAAAACACTTGAAATATAGTGTATGAGTTGTGTAGACTTCTATTATGAATTTTTATGATGATTTTATTTTGTCCATGACCCCTCATACTGCAGTCTCAATTTTTTGTTTTCCACAGAAGGAAAAAGTCATGCTGGTTTGGAATAAGTAAATGATGACAGAATTTAAATTTCTAGGTGGACTAACCCTTTAAATGCTCTATAAAACCTCTCAAATTTTTAGTTTTCCACTAAAGAAAGAAAGTCATGCAGGTTTGGTATGAGTAAATGATGATAATTAAAATATCTATGAATGCTCTATAAAATCTCTCAAATCTTTAACATACGTGTGTGTGTGTGTGTTCAGACTGTGGGACATTGAGTGTGGTGCTTGTCTGCGTGTGCTGGAGGGTCATGAGGAGCTTGTGCGCTGCATCAGATTCGACAACAAGAGGATCGTGAGTGGAGCATATGATGGGTGAATAAACACACACACACACACACACACACTCAGTCACAGCACCATCTGTTACTGACAGGCCGTTCATCTGTCAAACGGGTTAATATCGTGCAGCCATAACTCACTCTCTCATTCTCGCTCTTCCTCTGCAGGAAAATTAAAGTTTGGGATTTACAGGCAGCTCTGGATCCTCGGGCCCCTGCCAGCACGTTATGTCTGCGTACACTCGTGGTGCGTCTGAATAATGCCATCTTCATATTTATGTTTTGTAATTTTTTTTAATAGTACTATTAATATTTTAGTTGTTGTTACATTCACCTATGATAAAACTTATCAACCACAAGATGTCACTACAAGTTTATTTTTTCTGCTAGTTACCTCAGTAAGTTTGAAATAATCATTAAGTTAACCTATTTGGGAATATGTTAAATATAATTCATACTTTTTAAATAAGCAGTCACCGAGTACTACTTTAAAGCCAGTTTGCCAAGCCACAGGCTACTAGAAATAATAGTAACGAAATCACAGGGACATATGGGAACTTAGTGGCAGCCTAAATAAAATGAATTAGTTAATCAGTTTTTGTTGGAATGGTTCACTGAAACAACTGCTTCACTAAAAGAATCTGATTCCTAGCTTTACTAATAAACAAACTTTGGAACAAAAGGATTCATTAAAATAATTAGATTCCCAAACTGATTGACTAAAAGAATGTGATTGCCAGCTATACTATTAAACAAACCTAGAAACAAATTGATTCACTAAAAGAATTGGATTCCTAACTTGATTCAGTAAAAAAATGAGATTCCTAGCTGTACTCTTAAACAAATAGTGTATATAGTAAATAGTTGTTTAATAGTATAGCTGGGAATCACATTCTTTTAAAGAATCGGGAATCACATTCTTTTAGGGAATCAGTTTGGAAAGAATCTAATTATTTTAATGAATCAGTTTGGGAATTCAGTTCTTTTAATGAAACATTTTATTTTCAAAGTTTGTTTAATAGGAAAGCTAGGAATTCTGATTCTTTTAGGGAATCAGTTTGGAAATCCAATTCTTTTAATGAATCGTTTTGTTTCAAAGTTTGTTTAATAGTATAGCTGGGAATCACATTCTTTTAGGGAATCAGTTTGGAAATCCAATTATTTTAGTGAATCAATTTTATTTATTTATTTATTTTTAAAGAATTGATTCAACAAACAGTTGGGTCATCACTGTATTTCTTTAACTCCCTGTGCTTTTAATGCTAGTATTTCTAGTAGCCTGCAGTTTGATGAACAAGCTTCAAAGTGGTTTCCCCAGCACTTGGTGACTGCTGATTTGAGAATCATGAATTTTGTTTTGCATACATTTCCATATACGTTAACTGAATCATTATTTCAGCAGCTGAGCAATTAATACACTGCAGAAACATGTGGGTAGGTCAGTAGTGTTGCTGGGTTTACTCCTCAACACCATACTCCCCGTTTCTGACAGACCTCTGCAGTGCTTGCATCTGCGTTACTGTATGTTTTCATGTTCCTTTAAGTGTAGTGTGTGTTGTCATGGTAACATCTCGCAGGAGCATTCTGGGCGTGTGTTCCGACTGCAGTTTGATGAGTTCCAGATTATTAGCAGTTCCCATGACGACACGATCCTTATATGGGACTTCCTGAACGTCTCCACCAATGGGCAGCCGGAGAGGCGATCGCCCTCACGGACATATACATACGTCTCCAGATAGCAGGTACACACACAGCCCAGAGTTTTCAGTCATTCGCCAGATCTGTATTTCACTATGTATGATAGTGTTAGGTTTAGTCTAGCTTTAACTGTGTTTGGTGGTTTTACATGTTTGTCAGAAAGCCCTGAGTGAAAAAAAAAAGCACTGATAGTCCAAAATCCTAAGTCTGACCATCTAGCATGTATTTATTTAAAGTCTTTCATTCTGTTTAGCTCTCATTAATACAGTAGTGTTTATTATAGTTTGTAATGTATTAATTATATTTAGAATATTAATGTTAAAACCATAAAATATTAAATAAATACATATTTTTCATTGGTAGTTTTATTTATCTATTTATTAGTTTAATGTCTGATTTATTCATTAAATACTTTACTTTAGTTGTTGAATTTCTGTTCATATTGTAATGGTTATTATATTAACAATGTATTTTTCCTAGTTTTGAAAATACATTTATTTATTTATTTTTTGTCTAAAATTCTATTCAGTTTTCTAGTGTTTATTATAGTTGTCTTTGTATTTTATTTGTTATTATTTTATATTTGTATTATTTATGTTAAAACCATAAAATATTAAAATATTTTTCATTGGTAGTATTTGTTTTCATTCATTTGTTCATTAAATAATTTCTGTTGTTTTATTTATTTATTTGTTCATTTAATATCTCAATAGTTCTGATTAATTTTAATCTATTTTAAAAAATATAATATTGAATATATTTATTATATATATAAACATCAAAACAATAAAATAAAATACTTTTCAAAATTTTATCACATTTAAACCTTAATAAAATGTTGAAACCTTAAAACAATTAAATAAAATATTTTCATAAATTTGTTTTCTTTTTATTCTTATTTAAATACTCTTCATATTATACAGGTTACTTTTTCATTTATTTGTTCTTTAAATACTCTTCTCTATAATTTTGTTTCTTTTTTGTTCGTATTGTAGCGGTTGCTATGTGATGCAGTTTATTTTTCAGTGTTTAGAAAATTTGTTTAAAGTGCTTTTGTCTGTAATTCTATTTAGTTTACATCCATATTATAGTCATTATATTGTTATTTTAAAACAATAAATATTAAATACAAAAACTGAGGTGTTTTTCCACGTTCATATTGTAGTGGGTATTATAGTTGCAATTTATTTTTCATTCTTTTAAATATTGATTGAATGATTTTCTGTCTCATCTGTTCAGGTGCCTCTTCTATGTGCCAGTGTGTCCTGGGAGAGCTGAGAGCTGATTGGTTGTTGGCCATGTCCGTCACAGAATGGTGCCTAAGGATCCGCCTCTTTTTCTCTGTCTGACTATAAACTTACAGAAAAACATACACAGATTCATGCTTTGCCAAACACACACCACTGGGTTTCAGCACTGTTCTGCTTTATCCAGTGGGGAAAAGACAAGCACAATCAAACACACAGACATTCAACAGCTTCAAAGCGTATCTGTACTATCACTGCTGCTCAGATAACCTGGAAATCTGCACTAACAAAAGCAAATACACACAAATGAAACACTGAAGACTGCATTCCGAGAGAAAGGAATAACGTATGAAGTGACGGTAAATGAGACTCAAAAAAAATCTGAAACAAAACAAAAGATTGCGGACTGCTGTGCGACGAGAAAGGACGTCTGAACTAGCAGCAAACCTTCTCGCTCATGGAACGTCTGCCGCCGCTTGGCTTTCCATGCACACTCTGCGTCTCTTGCAGACCAGGACACCCGGCGTATTGTTCAGGATGACGGCGTGCAGCAGCTAGGTCATTGTATGTGCCCTTGTCACTCAATTGTTCTGGTTTGGATTTCTCGGCTGCCTTGGCTTGCTCATCGAGGGCTGTTCTAGTTGTAAACAAAATTGTCTTGTCAGATTGTTGTATGTTTTAAATTTAATCATTTAAGCAGACAAATATTGTGAATAAAGTACTTGACCTGAAACATGCTTTACACAAGTGCACACATTTCTTGTAGTTCAAATGCAGTTGCGTTTTCCGCCCATTCTCATCTCTTTCATATCACCTTCAGATCAGGCAAAAAGAATGAATGAAAATAACCATACAAACCACCTTAACAGATCAATAAAATAATGACATGTTTATAGCAGCTACCCAAATGATAACACATGTTTTAAAGTCACAGAAGTGTGAAGGAGACTATCGGCAGACGTGTGACCGGAGACTATCGTCATTTGTACGAGCTTCTCATATACTATTATTGTTTTTGTTATGTTGAATGTAGATTGATTATTGGATTTTTCATTTCAGTTTGAAATTTGAAGAGCTTATTTGTAGTTTGAGTTTTTTTGATTTTGGTTATTGGGGTTTATTGGGATAGTTGTTAACAGTTATACAGTTGTATCTATATATATTATATATATATATATTATATATATTATATATATATATAATATTTACATGTATTCTGTGTGAGTTCATTTAGTTATTTTAGTATTTGAGACATTTTACCTTGGCAACTAGCTGGAGTAAAAATCTATTTATTTATTTGTTTTGTTCATTTAGTTATTTTAGTATTCAACAAACTTTAACAAAATAAAATAACTGTAATAAAAAAAACAAAAAAAAAAAACAATAAAAAAAACAAAAACAATAAAAATAATAATAAACACAAACGAAAAACAATAAAAAATAAAATCATTTACGTATATATATTGTTTATTATATTCCAAGTAATCAAATGTTTTTATTTTTTTATTTTAGTTTTATGTAATTATTATAACCTTAATCTCTAGAGTAGGTGTTTTCAATCTTTTAATGCCATATACCACCAAATTTTGATAATCTTTGTGCGAAGGACCCCAAGGCATCTTTGCAGTTTCTCGTAAAAATACTTACTTCATACTGTGAAAAATGAATATCATAAATATGTCTAAAATGTCTTATCTGGAGAATATTTAGCTTATGTTCAATTTAGTTAGTTAATTTTTATTTATTTTGTTTTGTTTTAATCTATTTTTTTAATTTATTTTTAAATCTCATTTTATTTTAATTTGTTTTTTTACATTTATTGTTTGAAAACCACTGTATGTTTCTGACCTCAGGACTTTAATTTAACAGAGTTAAGCTTCAGAAAATCCTGATTGATTAACATTAATAAGCAATATGACCTTTGACCCGAGTAGTTCCCCTTAAATAATTCAATCATGCAAGGCAGCATGTCATGCTGTTGTCAGAGAGACCGCTAGGTGTCACTGCACATCTACATTCTCTGCCTCAGACTGAACAAGCCTGAACGTTCCTGATGAGCTGCTGGTTCAAGCGTTTGTTTGATTGATTCAGTAATAAGCGGATGACAGAGCGCCGTGGGCTGGGGATTATTCCAGACTCGTGCCAAGAGAGAATTCTTCCAGAAATCCTGTCTTGAGGGTCGTCGTCCTTTTTTAGCAGACTCTGACAGAGGCAGTCCATTAGAGCGGAGCCAGTAGTCTCATTTTCTTTTAGCAGCAGCAGTATTACAAGCCCTTATGGTGAATTGTAGGTTTGAACTATTCAGCAGGGGCTCAGTTTTGTATTCAAGAGACCATATCATAAATAATGGAAAGATGAACATCTAAACGAAAAATTTGAAACTAAAAAATTGTAAATTTTAAAAAATGTATACTGGAAAATATTCATTTCTTTAAAAAATGATATATATTTTATTTATTATTTCAAATGTATTTAGTTTATTTTAATGTGTTTTTATTCTTTTTAATCTCAATATACATACTTTATCTCAAAAACACATTCTTAAATTACATACCTTATCTCTAAAATATAAACTTATATTATTTTTTATTTATTTACTTTTTCTTTAAATCACTGGCTTAGAGCACATTTCTGATATTAAGAATGCAAATAAAATCAGTTCAAAATCAAAAAAAAACAATAAATTAAATAGAAAAACATGCATAGATGAATCCATCAAAATAAGACCAGGGAGATGTATTAAGAATGTAAATAAAATCAGTTCTGATGAAATTTTGTTTGACCACTGAAATGCTCTACATATGGAAAAACATTTTCACTCTTAAAACAGTTACAAAGCAGCAGTAAGTCATACAATGAACAAACCTACATAGTCCTTTTCAAGTAAACAGACTTAAGTAATCTATTTTAATTTCCAACTTAAAAATAAATAATAATTTAGTATACAGTTGTGGAAGCATCTTCCCTCACTATAAATAATAATAAATATTTAAATTAAACTAACTATTTTTTTTTTTTTTTTTTTTTTTTTTTTTGTTTTTTTTTTTTTTTTTGTTTTTTTTTTTTTTTTTTTTTTTTTTTTTTTTTTTAATAATCAAACGCAATACTAGCCATCCCTTCTGGAGTAAACAAATGAAAAAAAAAAGCTACCTCCTTAGACCTGAAACAGTGATCTATTTTTGGCTGGCTTGAGGGCAACCTGTCTGCACAGGTTCCTGAAATATGATTGGCGATAGAAGTGTTTGTTCCAGTTGGATAAAGCAACTTACACTCGACCCCGGTGCCAAACACCTTCACCCCTGGTGGACTTATGCTTTAGAAATGTTAATATAGTCCTCAAATGGGTTTTCTTGGCAAACTAAAGCATTTTAAATGCATAAATGTCAACATGTCTCCAGAATATGATTTGAAAAGTTCACAACAAAACCTTTCCCCAACATTCCCAAGAGTGCACAGTTTAGCACAGGCAGGTTCAGAAGAGGCCACAAGCCGTCTTTTCCCCAACATTCCCAGCAACAAACACAAACACCCAAACGCTGCACCCTGTTAGCCAGTTCCTGGCACAGGGGGGGGAGCCATCGAGACTCTCCCCCATTTCAACACAATGTCCTCCGGCTTTGCAGCCAGCGGCCCGACATGAGAAATGTTTGTCTGGGAATGTTTGAGTCGATTCAGGCCCATTTCAGCCCAATAACATCTTCAGAAAAGGGCATTTGTCCTTTGGAGAGTTTTATCGTCGTGGGCCTGTTATGTTCTTTTCACCAGATTGGCAAGAGGGAATGGCAGTGTCAGAAGTAATTTGTTTGTGGAGTTGTCGACGAGAGAGAAGGAGCACTTAATGCCGGACATTGTTTTAAGCAATAGCTGGGTCTGGAGCTGACGGGGCCGCGTCAAGTGTGCGTTAGTGGTTGTTGAGCTGTGCATGAAAGAAGTGTGCTGTGTGTCGTCGACTTCCGAGACGTCTGGTGTGCTGGTGACGAGAGAGAAAAGAGAGAGATGGCAGCTGTGGTTTGTTCGCTGCACAGCAATCTCCGACCAGAACTGGATTCAGTCTCTACGCTGCGCGTATTAGTGGCATTCTAGTAGTGAATATTTAGGGCTAGATGTTACCCGAAGTATACAGAAAAGTTAGATGTGTGTGTGTTTTGAGTGTCATGAGCAAATGTCCAGGTCATATTTCACTCCAACAGCAAAGGCAAAATAATATTTAGTGTTATGTAAGTTTAGCATATAACTATAGTAATAGTAATACATAGATAACATCCATATTAAATACTTTAAAACTCAAAATACATTGTTTCTAAATATATATATTTTAAGATACATTATTATTCTTATTTACCTTTTTTGACCATATCTATATATATATATATATCTATATATATTATATTGATAAATATATAATTATATAATATATTATCTATATATAATATATATATAAATTTTACAAATCTTGATATTTTGTAAAGCTGTAGGGACCGTAATGTGGACAAATAACATGGAAATAATAGGTCATGTTGGAATAACTTTTGCGTGTGTGTCATTTTTTTTTTTAAATTATAATATATATATTATATAGTATATTATATAGATAGTATATATCATATATATTATATATAGTATATATAGATATATAGTATATAATTTTTACGATTTTGCCAATAGAGATCTTAATCATTAAGTAAAATAACCGATTAATTTGCTATAAAAAATTTTAGTGTTATATCCTTCATCTTATAATTGAAAAATCGCGTTTCGAAATTAAAAATAGCCAATTCACAAAAATAAATCACTGATGATGTGGAAACAATTTATTTTATTGTTTTCGTGTATGGCACAAAAGTGATTTCTCGCATTAATTAAAATAAGTATTCATTAGATTGTGGTGTCTCTGTTTAATCATCATAATGCCGAATGCACAAATTGCAATTAATCTAAAAAAGCCTTTAATTTTTTTTTCTGTTTATGCAGAATACTGTCTGATTTTTAAGTGAAATAATATCTTCATAGGTTTTTGCAAGTGTTTGTATGATTCATCCCTTTGTCTGGTTTTTGCTAGTAGCTAATTTACCGCATATAATAGAATATTGTATCCGTGTGTGAAGCTGCCACGTTACTTGATCGGGTCTGCGCGTCCATCTGGTTGAGGGTGTGTTGTGTGTCAGACGTGTTCGGTGTGTGTCATACTGAGGGTGTGTGAGAATGTGTGTGAGCGTGACCTCTGCGTGTCTGGCTGGAGCGGACCGTGTGTGTGAGAGAGAGAGATGGAGGGTGTGAGTGTTTCCTGTGGGTCGGTGGGATAAATTTTTTCCCATAATTCCAGCAGGTCTCAGGTCACCCCTGTGTTCTCACGCACATATTTTGCATTCTTTCCTTCTCCAGCATTACCATACACCTTCCTCTGGGTTTGGCCGACAAATCTTTCCACCACTTCGCCTCCAGAACAGTCTGTTTCTCTCCGACTCCTCGCTTCCCGCTGATCAGCTGGGCAGAGGACTGCGGGATTACGGTGTTGGTGAAGTAAATGTGTGGTCTGTGTGTGTGGTGTGTGTGTGTGTGTGGTGTTCAGGCTTCAGTTATAAGCAAACAGGTTTTTTTTTCCACCATCTAGAAATATTTAGTGCATATCCTTCGAAGTTGAGAGTTTTATTTAACAGTTTCTAGTATTTATTGGACATGATTTTCTTCATGTTTTCAATAAAAACAATAACTGTCATTACCATAATACAGTACAATGAAAAATTTATATATAATCATGCAATGTTATATTCTAATCATGCGGTGAGTAGTGTTATATTTTGCCATTTATTTTCTTTATAATATTACCATAAACAATAGTTCGTATACTGTAATACATAATGTATCCGAACCAAAAAAACATAATAGCTATATAACAATACATATATTTAACATAATCAGGGGGAAACGAGGCGTTAAAGCGGTCCCCTTATTTATTCAAAAACACAAAAAAAACCAATCGCTAAGCTTTGATTTGTGTGTGTTCTGAGTGGTTGCCAGGGTTACATTGCAGGGTGTTCTGAGTGGTTGCCAGGGTGTTGCCTGTGACTGCTGAAGTTCAGAAGGAACCTGACTTTTGAGGTACTAGCATTTCTGAGGCGTTGCCAGGGGTGCTATGTGATCTGCTTAAGTTCCCACCACACTGTGAGGTTTCCTAGAATGTTCTGAGTGGTTGCCTCAGACGCACACCACTTTGAGGTTCCTAGAATGTTCTGAGTGGTTGCTAGGGTGTTGCTATGTGACTGCTTAAGTTTCCCACACCACTTTGAGGTTCCTAGAATGTTCTGAGTGGTTGCCAGGGTGTTGCTATGTGACGCGTTCTTTTCCCACACCACTTTGAGGTTCCTAGAATGTTCTGGAGTGGCTGCCAGGGTGTTGCTATGTGACTGCTTAAGTTTCCCACACCACTTTGAGGTTCCAAGAATGTTCTGAGTGGTTGCTAGGGTGTTGCTATGTGACTGCTTACGTTTCCCACACCACTTTGAGGTTCCAGAATGTTCTGAGTGGTGCCAGGGGTTGCAGTGACTGCTTAGTTTCCACACCACTTTGAGGTTCCAGAATGTTCTGAGTGGTTGCAGGGTGTTGCTATGTGACTGCTTAGTTCCCACACCACTTTGAGGTTCCAAGATGTTCTGAGTGGTTGCCGGGTGTTGCTATGTGACTGCTTAGTCCACCACTTTGAGGTTCCAAGAATGTTCTGGTGGTTGCCAGGTGCTAGTGACTGCTTAAGTTCCACACCACTTTGAGGTTCCAAGAATGTTCTGAGTGGTTTGGTGTTGCTATGTGACTGCTCGTTCCACACCACTTGAGGTTCCTAGAATGTTCTGAGTGGTTGCCAGGGTGTTGCTATGGCTGCTGTTCCCACCACTTTGAGGTTCCAAGAATGTTCTGAGTGGTTGCCAGGGTGTTGCTATGTGACTGCTTAAGTTTCCCACACCACTTTGAGGTTCCTAGAATGTTCTGAGTGGTTGCTAGGGAGTTGCTATGTGACTGCTTAAGTTTCCCACTCCTCTTCGAAGTTCCTAAAATGTTCTGAGTGGTTACCAGGGTGTTGCTATGTGGTTGCTAGAATGTTCTGGAGGGTTGCCAGGGAATTGCTATATGGTTGCTAAAATGTTGTGGGTGGTTGCCGAAGCATCCAAAATGTTCTGAGTGGTTACCAGGGTGTTAGCAGTGGTTGCTAGAATGTTCTGGGGTCTTTTTCTTAAAAAATGATAGAGGCAGTCCATTGGCCAGACCAGTAGTCTCATTTTCTTTTTAGCAGCTTATGAGACTATTTAGTTACATCATAGACCATAACAAATAAAGAAAAATAAGGAACATCTAAATAATATTGTAAATTTATAAAATGTTATCTGGAAAATATTCAGTTTCTTAAAAAAAAAGATCTATATTTATTTATTAGTCAGTTCGTTAAAAAAATGATATTATTATGTATTATTTAAATGTAGTTATATTTACATAGCACTACACTGTAAGATGTTATTTTGAATGTGTCTTTTATTGATATTTTTTATCTTATTGTTTTTTATCTCATTCATTTATTTTTTATTTATTTACTTTTTCTTTACTGCACTGGCTTAGAGTACATTTCTGATCTCAGGCCTTTAACGGTGTTAATATTCAGGAAAATCATAATTGATTGAATAGAAAAACATGCATAGATGAATCCATCAAAATAAGACCAGGGAGATGTATTAAGAATGTAAATAAAATCAGTTCTGATGCATTTTGACACTGAACTGATCTAGCTATGAAAAACAATAAAAAATCAAAAAACAATCACAAAGCAACACAAATAAATAAAATTGAACAACCTACATAGTATTTTCAATTAAACACAATTAAACAAAATTTATTAATATCCAACTAAAAAAAAATTAAAAAAAAACAATAATAATTATACAATCAGTAATCACCCACCAAAACTAAAAATAAATGTAAATATATAATTAAAAATAAATAAATAAATAATCAAACTCCATACTAGCTCCCTTCTGATAAACAACTAGAAGCGTCCTCCTTGACCTGAACAGTGATCTGATTGGCTGGCTTGAGTGCAACCTCTGCACAGGTTCCTGAAATATGATTGGCCGATAGAAGTGTTGTTCCAGTTGGATAAAGCACGTTACGCTCGACCCCTGCCAAACACCTTCACCCCTGGGTGGACTTATGCTTGGAAATGTTAATATGTCCTCAATGGGTTTTCCTTGGCAAACTAAAGCATTTAAATGCATAAATGTCACTCGTCCAGAATAGATTGGAAAAGTTCACAACAAACCAGCGCGAAGAGTGCACAGTTTAGCACAGGCAGGTTCAGAAGAGGCCACAAGCCGTCTTTTCCCCAACATTCCCAAACAAACACAAACAATCCCAAACGGTGCACCTGTTAGCGGTTCCTGGCACACCTCGCGCTGACTCTCCCATTTCAAAACATTCCTCCGGCTTTACAGCCAGCGGCCGACATGAGAATGTTTGTCTGGGAATGTTGAGTCGATTCAGCCCATTTCAGCCCAATACATCTTCAGAAAGGGCATTTGTCTTTGGAGAGTTTTATCGTCGTGGGCCTGTGTGTCTTCACAGATTGGAAAGAGGGAATGTGTGTCAGAAGTAATTTGTTTGTGGTGTCGACGAGAGAGAAGGAGCACTTAATGCTCGTTGTTTTACATTGTGGGTCTGGCTGCGGCCCGTCAGTGTCGTTGTGGTTTGCTGTGCTGAAAAGTGTGTGTGTGTGTGTTTGTGTGTGTGAGAGAGAGAGAGAGATGGAGCTGTGGTTGTTCGCTGCACAGCAATATGACCTGGATTCAGTCTCTACGCTGCGGTATTAGTGGCCTTCTAGTAGTGAATATTTAGGGCTAGATGTTACCCGTGTTACAGAAAAGTTAGATGTGTGTGTGTTTGAGTGTCATGAGCAAATGTCCAGGTCATATTTCACTCCAACAGCAAAGGCAAAATAATATTTAGTGTTATGTAAGTTTAGCATATAACTATAGTAATAGTAATACATAATAAATACATTAAATACTTAAATAAAACTCAAATACTCAAAACTCAATTCACATTGTGTTTAAACTATATTATAAATATATTTTATTATTATACATTATTATTCTTATTTACTTTTTGACTATATATTTATATATATATATATATATATAGATATATATATATATCATATATATATTATATATTATATAATATAATTTACAAATCTTTATATTTTGTAAAATAGGACCGTAAAATGTGGAAAATAAATGTAATAGGTCATGTTGGAATACTTTGCGTGTGTGTCATTTTTTTTTTTTATATATATATTATATCTATATTATATATATATATATATATATATATTATATATTATATATATATATATATATATATATTATTTTTACTTTTTTCAATAGAGATCTTATCATTAAGTAAAAATAACCGATTAATTTGCTATAAAATTTTTTAGTGTTATATCATCATTATTATAATTGTAAAAAATTAAAAATAAATCAAAAACACAACATTAAAAAAAACAAAACATTACATCTAAATAATGATTTAAATATTATTTTATATTTGCAATAAGTGATCAATAAGTGATTTCTAGCATTAATTAAAATAAGTAGTCATTAGAATTTTGGGGTGTAATCTGTTTAATCATCATCATGTCATAATGCACAAAATTGCAATAATCCTAAAAATAGCCTTATTTTTGTTTTATGCAGAATACTGTCTGATTTTTAAGTGAAATATGCTCTTCATAGGTTTTTGCAAGTGTTTGTATGATTCATCCCTTTGTCTGGTTTTTGCTAGTAGCTAATTTACCGCATATAATAGAATATTGTATCCGTGTGTGAAGCTGGCCACGTTTACTTGAGCGGGTCTGCGGCGTCCCTCCTGGTTTGAGGGTGTGTTTGTGTCGACGTGTTCGGTGTGTGGTCATACTGAGGGTGTGTGAGAATGTGTGTGAGCGTGACCTTCTGCGTGTCTGGCTGGAGCGGACCGTGTGTGTGTGTGTGAGAGAGAGAGATGGAGGGTGTGAGTGGTTTCCTGTGGGTCGGTGGGATATATTTTTTTCCCATAATTCCAGCAGGTCTCAGGTCACCCTGTGTTCTCACGCACATATTTTGCATTCTTTCCTTCTCTCAGCATTACCATACACCTTCCCTCTGGGTTTGGCCGACAAATCTTTCCACCACTTCGCCTCCAGAACAGTCTGTTTCTCTCTCGGAATCCTTCGCTTTTCCCGCTGACTCAGCTGGGCAGAGACTGCCGGGATTACAGGTTGTTGGTGACAGTAATGTGTGTGTGTGTGTGTGTGTGTGTGTGTGTGTGTGTTCACTGCTTCAGTTATAAGCAACAGGTCCACATCTAGAAATATTTAGTGCATTCCTTCGAAGTTAAGATTTTATTTTATTTCATATATTTATTTGACATTATTTTCTTTATGTTTTCAAAAAATACTATAAAGTGAAATAAAAACAATAACTGTCATTACCATAATACAGTACAATGAAAAATTTATATATAATCATGCGTGTAGTGTGTTATTATTTGCCATTTAGCATGCCGTGAGGTGTGTTTTATTTCCATTTATTTTCTTTAATTTACCCTAAAACCAATATTGTTATTACTGGTATTTAACAATAATAATAATCATATTTATCCAAAACACAAAAAAATCAAAGAACTCATTTTTACATTCCAGTCCAAAACTAATTGTTACAATGAACTCACTATTACACTGTCATAATTGACAGGGTGCTGTAGTGGTTGCCAGGGTGTGCTATACTGCTTAAGTTTCCCACACCACTTTGAGGTTCCTATTCTGATTGGTTGCCAGGGTGTTGCTATATGCTTAATTTCCCACACCACTTTGAAAGAATGTTCAAGGGTGTTCTATACTGCTTAAGTTATTCCCACACCACTTATGAGTTCCTAGAATGTTTCTTACCAGGTATGTGACTGCTTACGTTTCCCCACCATTTGAGGTTCCAAGAATGTTCTGGAGTTTGCCATTTGTTGGCTATGTGACGGCTTACAACCTTTGAGGTTCCTAGAATGTTTCTGAGTGTTGCCAGTGGTTTGCTAGGTGACTGCTTAAGTTTGCCACCCATTTGAGGTTCCAGAATGTTCTGGTGTTTGCTGTGTTGCTAATGTGACTGCTGACGTTTTCCCCACCACTTGAGGTTCAAAGAATTTTCTGCGTGGTTTGCCAGGTGGTGCTATGTGACTGCTTACGTTTCCCACAACCACTTTTGAGGTGCATTTGTATGGTTGCCATGGGTGTTGTTTTGCCTGCCTTACGTCCAAAGCCACTCAGTGTTACAGGTGCAGGGTGTTCCCACACCACTTTGAGTGGTTGCTGAGGGTGTTTGCTATGTGACTGCTTAAGTTGTCCCACCACCACTTTGAGGTTCCTAGAATGTTCGTGAGTGGTGGCCAGGGGGTGCTATTTGACTGCTTACTTCCCACACCGAAGGTTTAGCATGTTCTGATTGGTTGCCACACCGCTTACTTTGAGGTTCCTAGAATGTTCTGAGTGTTGCCAATGTGGTGGCTTATGTGACCTGCTTACCGTTTCCCACCCCACGGTGAGGTTCCTAGAATGTTCTAGTGGTTCCGCTAGGGTGTTGCTATGTGACTGCTAAGTTTCCCACTCCTCTTCGAAGTTCCTAAAATGTTCTGAGTGGTTACCAGGGTGTTGCTATGTGGTTGCTAGAATGTTCTGGAGGGTTGCCAGGGAATTGCTATATGGTTGCTAAAATGTTGTGGGTGGTTGCCGAAGCATTGCTGTGTGGTTGCTTGAATGTTGTGGGTGGTTTCCAAGGAGTTGCTAGAATGTTCTGGGTGGTTGCCAGGGCGTTGCCATGTGATTGCTAAAGTTTCCCACATCACTTTGAGGTTCCTAGAATGTGGTTGTTAAAGTTTTCTACATTGCTTCGAAGTTGCAAGAATTTTCTGGGTGGTTGCCAAGGTGTTGCTATGTGGTTGCTGGAATGTTTTGGGTGGTTGCCAGGGTGTTGCTATCTAAAGTTTTCTAAAAAATAATACATTGAGGTTGCTGGAATGTTTTGGGTGGTTGCCAGGGTGTTGCTATGTGGTTGCTGGAATGTTTTGGGTGGTTGCCAGGGTGTTGCTATGTGGTTGCTGGAATGATTTGGGTGGTTGCCTGGGCGTTGCATTAATCACTTTGTAATGCAGTATATTTTGGTCTGTAGATATGACCTGGGTTACATAAAACATGAATTCCTGACCATATGTTTGTTAGCAGTTTGATGATAATGACGACTCACACAACATGCATGTTTTGAAACACAGACACGTTTCTGTAGAGTTTACTGGCTTTGGAAAGGTTTTTGCCATACACAGAGATAAAATAAATAAGTGGAATTGTTTTATAGTAACAACAATGATAGTAGCAGTCAAAGTAATATCACTTAGTCAGCATTAATCTATATATATTTATTTATATATATATATATATTTATATATTTATATTTAAGAAAAAGTTTTGTAATGTTTTTCCTTTAATAAGCTGGTATAAGACTTTGGTTCTCCGTTATATTTCCCAGTAGCAGCATTCCACATTAAAATCCAAACAGGAACGTTGCTCCTCGTGTCATTTCGTGGCGACCCGTCCTGTGCCCTCATGGGATCGGAGCTGTTCAGGTTGTCTCTGTCATTGGTCACCACTTGTCTTTGGTCATTTGGTTTGTATTTGGTGCAGCTTTAAGAGAGTTTCCTCATTATTATCCTTTACATTCCAGTTCCAGTAAATCTTGTCCATCCAGCAATAAGTCACGTATGATTATATCCCTCACGGTCTTTAATGCAACCTGAAATACACCATTGCACGCACATGCACACACACTTATACAGCATTACATTCATTTATTCATTAGCTTCAAAGGCAAAGTTCAGCCAAAAATTAATATTCCGTCATTATTTGCTCACCTCAAAATAACAGTTCATAGTCAAGCTCCAAAAGTAAATTAAACGCTAAAACTGTAGTCCACATGACTAGTGCACTAAGTCTTTGAAGTCATTTTGTTTGACGATTATACATTGGTCTTATAATGAAAGATTCATCCATGCATTTCAACAGTTTTTACCTAGTAACGTTTAATAATTTCATAACTTGAGCTTCCAGTGAAACGTCTGATTTCTCTTTGGTGATGTATGCAGGATGTTCCAATGATTTAGTCTGCTTAAATTCCACCCCTTCCTGACTGCCACACCCACATCTCGACATCCACTCAGCAACCGATGCATACAACCAAGTCTACGCCCTACATTTTTTTTCCTTTTTCAATAATCCATTTCATCCATATGTACATCACAATATGGAAGAAAGGATTTGATGCTACTTGTTTTCAACCTTTTTTGCAAGTGGTAGTAAATCAAATATTTTTTAAAGTGGTTATTATTATTATTATTTTACCCACAAATAGAAATTTGACCTGATAAAATATTTTATGCATTTGATACATTTTTTTTTATTATTATTATAAAAATTACCAGTATTTTTTTAAATAGTTAATTAATTTCTATTATCTTTCCAGGTAAAAAAATAAATAAAAAAAAATTACACTTTTAAATGTACTTAACGATACAAAATAATGGAACTGATGCTACTTCTGTTTTATCACAACTAATTAAATTAACTAATTAACAACTAATTAAATTTCTGTTTCAACACAACCAATTAAATATATATATAGATAGATCCATGTCTAGAAATCACTTTTAAATGTATGTCACAATATGGAAGTAAAGATCTGACGCTTGTACCAATTCTTTGCAAATTTAAGTTATTATTGTCTAATGAACTGTGGTAACATGGACATGATTTGGTCTGAATTTGTGTTTGCATTGTTTCAAAATAGCTCCAATACTTTGACGTCAAAATTTTTTAATACATTTAATTTTTATTAATAATAATATTAATATAGATTATATAATAACAAAATATTTATTGCATTTTATTAAGATATAATAATTAATAATAACTTAAAACTGTTTCATGATGTTGTATGACCTGGAATATATTGCATGTGTCATAATGAACATTTTATGGTGCTTTTTTTTTGTCCTTTTGAGAGCTTGACAGACATGGTAACTATGACCTGTAGTCTGAAAAACAGGCGTGCTATTCTCTGTTGCAGTGGGGAAAAAAAAAAGAACGAAAAAAAACATATGCGTTTGGAGCTACTTGAAGTGAGTAAATGATGCCTGAATTTTCATTTTTGTCTGAGGGTGTCCTTTAAGGCAGGTCTTATCCCAGGAGCTCCCATATAACAGTAGCCCTTCTGTCTTAGTTTCCAATCAGTGTCCATTTCTTTCTTTCTTTCTTTCTTCTGCAGGTTCAAGGATTTCTGCTCCTCTCCCTTAGGCGGGATCACGTCCAAGTCTTGTCTTAGGAAATTTCCCACACGATCGGCGTCAACAGGCCAATGTGCTTGTGTTTTTCTCATGTCTTCATTGTGGGCCACTCACTGGATGTGCAGCCCAATGCTTCCTCTGCCGTCCGCTGGGCCAGACGTTTGCTTTGGTTAGTCATCTCCGTGTCTGAAGTAAGCTGTCTTAACCACAGCTCTGGTGTAATTTAGCTAGTATTTATTATTAGGGTTGTAGAGGTCCAACCCAGTGGAATATAAAGTGATGCTGTCGCATCGTCTGTTCAAATAAGACAAGACGGTCCTGCTTCGCATTAGCAGTGTCATTTTCACTGGGACTGTCTTTTGGTTTGTTCCTCGTCCTCATGTAAATGTTAGCAGTGGGACATTGGCATCGGCGTTAGCGCGGTCGCGCCGCTCGGACTCTCTTGCTCCTCTTACTGACGGTGGTGAAGCGGAACGGCGTTAAATCCGGCTGCTCTCCAGGTGGGAAACGCTTCATGAAGTGGACGTCCTGCTGGTTGGGAAGCGTGTGCGGACCACGGCGAGGGCGCCCTCTTTTGGTGAAGCCCACGTACCACCCCGTGTAGCGCGCCGACATTAGCGCTGTGTAGTTGTTTTCCAGGACTTTCTCGATGAAGACACAGTCTGCACTACGATTGCTGGCTTCTGGGGAGACAGAAAAGTCCGTATACATACACATGGAGACAAATGTGTTAGCTTTACCATAAATGTTGTATGTTAATGCATTTAAAGATCCCAAACGTGGACTAAAAGTCACAGATATGTTAGATTTGAGATTATTTGCATTAGTTGTTCTAAATCTTTTTGGTTCCATGTAGGCTATTATTACACATAATGTAAAATAGGACTTGTGGAATATGTTAATATGAAAAAAAATCCACATATTTTGAAGTATTTATTACACCTCATATTATGAATAATAAATTACACTAAACTTTAGGGTTAAGAAATGTCTGTAAACTTTTTTTAATCTGTAAGCAAATTACCAGTATCTTTTTTTTGTTACTTCTGTTAAATCACTACAGGATTTTTACAGTTTATTTTTCATCTTTGAGTGCTAACATATTAAAATAATTAAATAATTATAATAATGATAATTATTTAATTCCACAAGGTTTAAAATTGAACTGTCAGTGCACAACTACAGGATTTTTACAGTTTATTTTTCATTACTTTTTGCAATTAAAAAAAAAAAAGATTTTAAATAGCAATTTCTTAGTCATTTCTACATGATATAATAATAATTTAAAAATCAAAATAATTAAATTAAAAATTAATACAAGTAAAAATAAAAAAAAATTAAAATTATTATTTTATTAATTAATTTACAGTTATTTTTTTAAACTCAAAAAAAAAATTACTAAAAAATATATACGTTCTTCAAAAAAAAAAAAAAAAAATTACATGTACAAAATATATATGGACACAATAATTAAAAAATTACACTTGGTAAGGTAACACAATAATTATGGATGAGCTGTTTTACCTTGTTGAAAGCATATTTTAACAAAATGTTGCAGACAAGCGAATTTTGTCCTTTTTTAATTTTATTTTTTATGGATAGTCCACCTAACAATGAAAAGTCTGCATCATTTACTCACCCACATGTTATTTCTAAACCTGTATGACTGACTTTATTCTGTGGAACCCAAAAGATGATATTCTCAAGAATGTTGGACACCAAATAGCTTCGGGTCCCATTGGCTTTCATGGCATTTTTGTCCATACTATGGATATCATTGGACCACAAAACCATTGGTTTACCAACATTCGTTAAACTATCTTTCATTGTGCTCCACAGAAGAAAGAAATGGCTACTTCTAAAACGTGACAAGTTCTATATTCATATCCTGCCTCAACTTTGTTTCAGTAGGTGATACAGGAAAGAAAGAAAGTGAAAGAAATCAGCAGTGAAGTTCACCTTGCCTACGAGTTTCCCTCTGCGATTCATACACAGGTAATAATTGGTTTCCTTCCCTCGGATTCGCACCTGGCTGCCGAAGGTGTCTGCCTCCACTACGAGCTGGGCGTAAAGAGACAGGCAGAGAGACAGACAGACATTACTAAAATATCACTGTGAGCTCTGGTTTTACAGTGACGTCGTTTATAATTTGATGCAATGGATCTGTTTGAGCAGCTGCCTTGACTGGCACTATTAATAACAGTTCAGAAAGAGATAGAGGGCTGATAACCTGATGGTTTAAAGCCAAATCAAGCTTAATATAAATCACAGCAGCAGTTGAATTCTTAATCCGGGCCTGGCATTATGGGATGCATTTTGGCAATTGTGGGTCAATATGCATAACATATGTTGTAGAAATAATATGAGTAGTATAGAAGTATGCTATTCTGATCAGCCTCTCTGTCACTGCATTATAAAAGCCTCAAGCTATAGTTCACTGTTAGTCTCCAGTGAGGCCATTCAGCCCGTGTGTGTGTGTTTCAGGATATGGCAGTTGAAGCTCTGAAATGGCTTCTGCGTGACCTTTATGAGCGCAGGGGTCACCAGAGATCAATAACCTCTTTGTCTTCCTCCAATCTCTCCTCATCCAGACATCCCTCACTCGCTGTGTAAATACATTCATCCTCACCCCCTTCCCATCTCCCTGTCTTTCTCTTCCCTTTATTTCCTGATGAGGAGTGTCGATCACAAAACCTCAAGCTCTCTGGAAGCTTTTGGAAAAATATTTTCACAATAAAGAATGAAAGAATTAGGAGGGTGAATCTCACAAAAACTGTCAAGATCGTGTTTGAGTCATATATTCTTACAGGAAAGAAGTAAGAAATTATATTTTATATAATTAAAACAAAGCCCGTTTTAGGACCATTAAGATTTTCTGAATTCTAACATTATTTGTATAACAATACATTCTATTTTCAAGACACTCTCATTCAGTTGCATTCTTCTGACATACTATTAGAACTGTATTTCCCATTATGATTTAAATTTTAGTTAAACTTTTAGTAATCTGTGTATTTTTATTTATAGCTTAGCTATTTTACTAAATGATAAATGTTGCTTTGAAATTTAGCTAAATAAAATAGGTTAAGGTTTTTTATTTTATTTCAGTTAACATTTATTTTATTTCAGTTAATGAATGTTTTATTGCTTTCATTTTTAGTTTTCATTAACTATTATAACTTGCTACTAACCTGCCAATTAAAGTCTTGTAATAATATTACAAAGTATCCATGCATTACAATAATAAGAATTTGAGGTAAAAAACAAAAAAAAAAATTAATAAAAAAATAAATAAAATTCATTCATTCATTCATTCATTCATTCATTCGCTCACTCATTCATTCATTCATTCATTTCATCATTCATTCATCATTCGCTCATTCGTTCATTCGCATTCATTCATTCAGCATCTCCATTCATTAATTTGCTCACTCACTCACTCATTCAGTCATTCATTCATTCCAGACCCGTGCCTTATATACACCCATGCAAGAAACACACACACATTAAAAACACACTGCAGATATCCTCTTTCAACTTTCACGTCCATTGATTGTGTGCAGAAGAGGAGAGGGGGATGGATGAATGGATGGGGGGGGGGTTAAACGAAGATACCGATTGACTGACAGAGGGGGGTACCAATATTGGATGTGAATGGATGTGCGGTAGATATTGGAACAGACACCAGTGGGAATTATGGTGATGTGGCTAAAATCTAAGATCATAGGTTTATATTACTGTAATGATGTGACTGTCAACAAAAACCTACAAGAAAACAGAATTCATTGGCTTCTTTTTCTCTCTGTCTGTGAATCACTGTATCAGCAGTAGCCGAGTCTTTGTCTTTTCCTGTTTCCTGTGTGTGTGTGTGTGTGTGTGTGTGTGTGGGTGGTCTTTCTTATGTGTGTATGTGTGGTTACCATATTTGTCTCCGTCCTCTCCTCGGGCGCTGATTTTGCGTCCGAGCACCTGGACGTGTTTCCCACTGGTGCGGCTGTAAAGCTGGTACACGCGATGATGTCTCCGGCTCATGGCGTCTCGTGCACGAGTCTGATTCTCCACGTGCACGCTGAAATTCACCCCGTCCACTCCAAACACCTGCAGGCAACAGACCACACACATCCACTCTTTATTTCCCCTTATATTTAGACATTTTTCTCAAGTGAACTCATTCTGAAAACAATTTTGAACTCATCACTACTAAGAAAAGCACTACGGTATAAGCCTAGGTTGAATTTATGGTGTGTTATTGTTAAAACAGGTATTTCATATCAGAAAGTGAGTTTGCAGTGGATTGTGGATGATCTACTGCCTAAATTCAGAATTCAGCCTCCAGAGCTTTTACATTTATACTAGCAGTATTTATATATATATATATATATATATATATATATATATATATATATATATATATATATATATATATATAAAATGGTTTTTAATGCATATTTGTATAATTATTTATATATATTTTATTATTATATATGTATTATTATGATTTTATTATTTTCATTTAATATATTATTAACCTTATTACACAAACTTCTGTTTAACTAGTACAAAATTGTTCATATTGTCTTAAAAAAAATTCATAATGTCCTAAAACATTGACTAAATATGACCATTTAAAATAATTGTAACACTTTACAATAAGTTTACAATAACCAGCAATAAGTTAACATGCACTGATTGAATCATGCACAATAAGACCAAGAATGCCCATTAAACAGGTTATTTTGATTTCAGGTTAACTCACCTGTAGAGGATTACACATGACCAGCATCATCTGGATATACCTGAGGAGCCAGAGAAAGACAGAGAGAGCAATCAAGGTCAGGTGAGTGTTACCATGGTAACACAAACAATTCCACCCAGCATCCCCTGCTGACGATTTCAGGTCTACAGGGAATGTGAAGTTAAAATGAACATTGTCCTCCAGTCTGAGTATCATAGTTTATATAAAGGATTATGTAGAGTTAGACACTCATTATCAAAAAAATAAGACAGGGGTCTTATGTCAAGCTATCATTTTTTACAGTGTACTTATTACATATAAAATACATTAATATGAAATAATGATTTGAGTTCAATTATTTTAAAATGTGACAAGAGATTCCTATTTGCCCCAATAACTTAACAAAAAATAATAATAATCAAGGGATTACACAGTGACAGCAGCATTTAATAATAATTTAATAGTAAGGTAATAAACAAAAATACAGTTTAATAAATGCACATACATAAAAAAAAAATGAAAATATGAAAATCTTTGCTAGATTTATGATGTTAATAACTGTGGAAATGCATCATCACAGTTTGTGAAAAGCGTCCATTATTGAAAAAGTAAAATTGTAGGGTGGATTTTGGCCTGTGCATCGTTTGTTGATTGGCTGTTAAGATGTGGGTGTGGCACTCAGACAAGGGTGGGGTTTAGATGAACTAAGTGATTGGAGAAGTCCTGCATCTGTCACCATATGTCATTTTCACCAGAAGATCCAGTAATGATGAACAATAATTTTTTTCCAGTGTTAATAAAATGTTCATTCTGTCTTTCAAATTATCTGGTCTTCAATAACGTTTCCAACAGTAGCACAAAAAATGTTATTTATACATTCATGGAACACATTTTTTTCTAATATGTTTTAGTTCAATGTCCATCTTGTTTTTTTTTTTTTTTTTTTTTTTTTTTTTTTCAAATGCTACTACTTGCTACTTTTTTCAGAATGTTCAGAGAACATTCAAAAGTAACTTTCCCATATTATTTGTGAAAATTTGTGATTAATTACGCCTCCTCATGTCATTCCAAATCTGTTAGACCTTTGTTCATCTTCAGAACACCAATTAAGATATTTTTGATGAAATCCGTGAGTTTTCTGACCCTCCGTAGACAGCAACACAACTACCATGTTCAAGGCCACTGATGTCACATGGATTATTTTAACAATGTCTTTACTACTTTTCTGGGCCTTGAATATGTCAGTTGCGCTGCTGTTTATGGAGGGTCAGAAAGCTCTCGGATTTCATCAAAAATATCTTAATTTGTGTTCTGAAGACTGAAAATTTTCATTTTTG
Organism: Cyprinus carpio; assembly: GCF_018340385.1. NCBI lineage: Eukaryota > Metazoa > Chordata > Actinopteri > Cypriniformes > Cyprinidae > Cyprinus > Cyprinus carpio. Next base: position 7,387,369 of record NC_056610.1, on the reverse strand, counting down.
GGTGAACTATCCCTTTAATGTTTTCTCAAACGTTTGTATAACCAAGAAAAAACAAAACAAAACTGGACATTACCAGAACATTCAGGGAAAAATAGTTTCATAAATTAATAGGAACATTAACAAAATGTTCTTAGAATATATTTTTGTTAACTGGGTTTTGATTAATCAAGGTTAAAACACTGTTTAAAGAAATGAAACATGCACAGATAAATTGTTCACAATAGCATGCATTTAGAAAATAGATGATGTGAATTTTAATTTAATGACAATTCTAAACTACTTTCCCTTCTTGGTTTAATCGCCACATGTTGTTGGAAAAGGGAAAACCCTGACATTTGAAGCATAACTCACATTTTCATGGAAACTTGGAAGGCCGTGGGTGTGAGTAAGATTTTAAGCGTATAAGAGTGAGTGGATGAGGGCCCACGCTAAACTTCTCCATCACCACAGGCCCTGTTCTGGCAGGGGACCGCCACTTTGAAATCGAACAGGCCCGCAGGAGGGATCAGTGCGTCTGCTCAACATAAGTCAGTGTGAAAAGTCCGATGTTATGACAGCCAACAAGGAGACCACAACCCCACAAACGACTAACGCCTACTCAAAACTCAGAAATCAGAAACCAGCGGAGGAACAGATTTCACTTCTGCTCAGAGACGCTTGACGATGACGTGTGCAATTTCTCTGATGTAAAAACACTTTCTCCTGTCCCGGCTTAATATGCAGAGACAACTAAAAGTAAACCATTTGTCGGCTGATTCAACACTGTGAGACAGACTGTTTGAGCTTCCCGGCACACAGAAACATCTGATCAATCATTGGCTTGAGTTCGGAGCATTATTGAAACTAAATTGAAACAACATTGAACTAAATTGAGCTTAATAATGACACTATTGCCTCACAATGCAGTTTCTTAAAATTCCTTCTTATGAGAAATAAAACTAGACAGAAATGACTCAGTGTTGTCTACACTAAGAGTATGGAGCTATAACATTAGCTCAGATCGTTTAATCTTGGATGAATCTGAGATGCCAGAGTCTCCAGCATGGATTTCCTGTGTAGTTATTAATTAACCCTATGATCCTACGATTTCATATTTTTATATTTAAATTTCTGAAGGCTCTAAATGATCAACATGATCAAAACTTTGCTGTTGGACACAGTCTACTAATGCCTTCTGTCTTGATAGCTGATTGATAGTTTATTATTTTTATTAAATAAATGTTACTACAATTAAAATGAAAACCGAAAAATAAACAAATAAAATCTAATATAATCTAATAATAAACCAATAGTTCTCATTTTTATTTAGTTTATTTTGTACTACATAACTAAAACTAAAGCTAAAAATTTATAAAAACTGCATATGCATATTTAAAAAAAATATATAAAAAAATAAAATATATATATTAAAACAAAATTACTTTAAAATTAATGTGAAACCAGAAAATATAATATACAAAAACTATATAAGTATATCAGCTGTACTAAATAGCAGTGATTTAATGATACCTTTATTGTGTTTACCTTCATATTTTCTCACTTTCTTTATCTCTCTCTCTCTCTCTCTTGCAGCTAATGCATACATTCCTCCATCTTTCCCTCCCTCTGTATTTTGCGCACTTTTGGCAAGTGTTTGATGAAAGCAGCAAATTGGATCTCTCTCTCTCTCTCTGGTCAATGTGATGTCACTCACAGAATCTCTCTCTCTCTCTGGGTGGTGTGGGTGTGGTCAATGTGATGTCACTCATAGAGAAGCTGAGAGTGGGTGTGAACCAAGCGGAACACATCACTTTCTCCTTATCGTCTCGCCAGTGACCCCGCGACCTCCTCATGACCGAATGTCTGAGATCATGAGTATGTGGGTGTGTGGACAACTTTTGCCATACTTGTGAGGCCAAAATGCTAGTCAAAAATGTTCTCGCTAATAGTTGACTTTTAAACCAACTACTGGTATGTTATGTAAATCGGCTGTAAATGTACTTCTGTCAGCCGGTTCGTGTGAGGGTTGGTTTAGTGTGTGACAAATCCCTGAAAGCATATTTTCATCTGGAAGATACATTTTTTACATAGCCAAAACATTTCCTTTAGGTTGTTACAACATTCAGCAGAATGTATCTGAATCTTTTTAAATATGTCTTTATATATTTCACACAATGATTAGAATGTGAGCACCAGTGTTATTTTTCTTTAATACTATTGTTTATATACTATTATATTTTTTTATTAATGTTTTGAATTTGCATTTTATTTTTGTACTTAATTAATTTTTCTCTTTTTAGATTTTTTTTTTTTTTTATTACTATTTAGGTTTCATTTATTTTTAATTAATTCATTTGATTTGGTTTTTCCAATATTTTACAAATTTGTTTGCAGTTAGTAATTGTATTATTTTTTAATTTAAAATATTTTTAAATACTATTATTTATATAGTAGTATTATTTATAGTATTTTTTTTTTTTTTTGTATATATTTGAATTATTTTGTAGTTTTATTTTTTAATAAGTTTATATTTGTAATATTTATTAGCATTCTTCTAATAATTTATTTATTTATTATTATTATTTTTTTTCCCAGTTAATCATTTTAGTGCTTCAACTTATTTCAGGTAGCTGACAAGGCAACATTTCTAATGTTTGGTTAGTTTAAGTTTTTCATTGAATATTCATATTTTATATCAAATTTATTTAAATTAGGGGTACACGATAAATATCGGCCGATAATTAATGTGAATCTTGTCAGTAAAGTCGGTTCTCTAATCAGCGGTAAATTCCATCAGGTGCGTGATTTCACACAGAGCCGTTGTTAACTGACAAGCATTAATTATCGGCCGATATTTATCGTGCACCCCTAATTTAAATTAACAAAAATGTTTTTAATAGTTTCAGTTTTAGTTATCAGACTCTCTTATCAGACTATGCACTCTTTTTAGGGTGTAATTTTAGCATTTGTTAATCTTAAAAGTATACTTGGTTTTAATAATTAGTAAGCATGAACTATACAATCTCACAAATAAAGGTCCCCTAATGGGTTTTCATAGTGAGAAAACCGAAGAGCTACTTTGGGTTCATTTCAGTGATCAATTCTTAACAGAACCATTTGTTTCTTACTGTGAAGAACATTTTAATAATCTGAAGAGCCCAAGAAGCTGCAATGGAAATATTCTATACACATTAAAGGTTCTTCATGCAACTACAGTATCAATGCCAATAAAGAACCTTTATAGTAGAGTAAATTATAAGTAATCAGTCACCACTGGCATGTGTTTAGCACAGGCTCTCTGTTTGTCCAACCAATGGAAAACCAGTGGAGTGTTTTAAAATGTTTAGTTTACATTAATATGTTTGTGATTTAGGTTGGCGATGCATAAATGGCAATTCATCTTTTAACATCTCAGTGTTGTGCTTATGTGCTTATTTGGAGACACCCGCAAAGGAAGTCTTATGATGTTTTTAGAAGCAAGATGCTCCCAGTGATTCTGACACGATCAATTGCAGAAATGCCCTTTGACCCCTGATGTAACAGCAAATCGCTGGGCTCATTCTGCGAGATTCCCAGTCAATGAGGTTTCCTCTGGCTGACCTTATGATCGGTGAGAACTGCGCCCGGGTTGTCGCTCTTTTCGACATTAATATTCGTCGATCGCGATAAGACGGTAGTTTTTGATTTATTCCGGATGATTCAGCTGCAGACCATCGCTTGTTTACATCCCAAAATTTCAGCTCGCAAATGAAATCACTGGCGGGGTCAATGGAGGCGCTGCAAACAGAGGAAAACATGCCAGAGAGGAGATATGAAAGGAATTGAGAGTGTTTTTCATCTTGTCGTTTTTAATCCCTCGCTCTTTCTCTCCCTTCCTCTCTCTTGTTTCCCTGTCTGGAAGTGGAGAATGATCAACTCCCCCACACTGCCTCAGCTATGAAGAGATATGAGAGAGAGGAAACAACTAACTAGCTGACAGCTGCAACCACACACGCACGCACACACACACACACACACACACACACACCACACACAAAACAACACACACTTAACATACACATGTACTCATAATGCATCATATTGCATCACAAAACCACACAATTAAAGGAATGATCCAGGACAGGATTATTAGATAACTAAAACTAAAACCATAAAATAATTTTTGTTACTTGAAATAAAACAAAAGTTAATTGAAATTAAATATTAAAAAAAAACTAATATAAATGTAATAATAATAAAAAATTAATAAAAACAAAACTATATAGAAATATATATATTAAAAAAATAATACAAATACTGTTCACCCCAAACTTTTTAATTAACTTACCCTAAGGTAAAGTATGTGAAAAATAAAAACTAATTAAAAACATATATATGTGTGTGTGTGTGTGTGTGTGTGTGTGTGTGTGTGTGAGTATATACATATATGTGTGTTGTGTGTGTGTGAGTGTGTGTATAATATAATTTTTTGCAAATGCTAATACTGTTCACCCCAAACTTTTTAATTAACTTACCCTAAGGTAAAGTATGTATATTAAATTTTTTGCAAAATAATATAAAATATAAAGTAAATAAAATATTGACATTTTAGATCATTTTTAATGAATTTGTTTCTCATAAAAAACATGGTTTCAGAATACTTAGAATGTAGTGCACAAGTCATATAGACTACTGTTATGATCAGTTACACACTCCCTACATTAAACAACAAACCACAGGAACACACACCCAATAATAACTGCACAATGTACAAAAAACCCATGTTCACCACTGCTGTACGCTTAACAACTACTCACACATGATTTATAGTAATAGTCTGCCTGATGATCCTATACTTGTCTGCATTTTTACTAAACTACAACAAAAGTGCAAGTACCTTGGAAGCTTGGAAGATAAATGTGCCAATTATTAGAGATTTCTAAGCGTATTTGTTAGTATCGACTAACCTCTGAGTATACTGCTGTAGTTCCAGTAAGAATAACATTTTGCTAATCTTACCATTAAGTTAAATGTTAAAGGACCATTCCATTTTGTCATTTTGCAAACATAATGAGAATGTTACTTTTCAAATGTTCTGAAACAAGTAGTAACATTTAAAAAGCGTTTTAAAAAAAAGTTCCATGAACGATGCATAAATAACGTTTCTGTGCTAACGTTTTGAGAACATGAACAAACGTTCTCTTAACATTACTGGAAGCACGTTTGTTCATAACTTTGAGAGAACCTTCCAACAATGTTCTGAGAACGTTCTGTTATCCAGGCTCAAGCTGTCATTCTCTATGGCAGGCTCAGTTGCTGAATAGCGCTGAATATTTGGTGGGTTGCTCAGAAAATAGGCTTTGATATGTAAATGCCATAACTGTCAAAACCATGATGATTTCTGAACAAGTCGCTTTTGCAACTTAGTTTCCATTGTGATTGTTAGAGTGTCTGCATAGTGGAGCGAATTCTTATTTCGAAGGACAAGAAAAACAATGTTTGCCATCATATTAACATATTAACCCACAACCACTCAATCAATCAATCAATCAAAACCTTAAAAACCAAAAAATTAAAACTTCCAATACATAAAAAAAAGACACGCAAATCACGCAAACCTGCCATCCTTGTATTTTGCATACAGGTTTTGTGAGCCAATCACCTGAGCCATTCATGCCATGTGACTAATGAGTCTGGAGCTGCAGGGAATGACAACACTGATTGGCTGATGGCCACAAGATGCGCATATGGGCTGCGTCTGACATCGCATACTGTCTGAGTAGGTACTTCTTTTGAATAAGGAATTACTCTGCAACTGTTAAAAAAGGATGTTCTGTATAGTATGAATATGTGTAGTGTTAATGTAATCTGGATGTGGAGTCTACTACATTCATCATGTTGTCATTGTCATGTGACCTACCATGCTTTACTGCAGTTGACAAATCCTCTCCCATGGCCTCATGGGATAGTAAAGTCTCCATGAGATGTGCACTTCAGAAAAAATACTTTTTGCCTACTTTAAAGAAGGGAAGTGTGCGATTTTGGATGCAGCCATGATTCCAAACCCTGTGCTGTGATTAATAGTTTATTTCATTCAATTTATATGATATGACCTTACAGTGTATATGGGATTTATGCCATAAAATGTTTTTATATCATTTCCCTGCAGCTCCAGAGTGATTAGGGGACAAACGTTTACTACTTTGGATGGTTTTTACATCAAGATGGTATAGTTACAGGGTCATACTAACTAGCAAATCCCTTGATGCTGAATTATGTATGAGCAATTCCAACCAATCAGATTCTTGGAGATGATCTACCATTCTGTTCTCTCATTTCCTGGTATTCATTCAGCACATAAAACAAGTCATGAAACGCAGGTGTCACCACACTCTCAAAACATTTTCCTCCACTACTAAACTCCTCCACGTCAAGAGAAACAAGATGTAGGAAAATGTAAAATGAGCATCTTTCTCCAAAACCGATACGAGGCCCTTTTCTTCCCTCATACTGACCCATTATGTTCACAAGCATGTGTGTTTGTCTGTGTTCACTGTAACACGTTAAAAATGTAAATGGAACAGAGACGATCTGTATATCCTGATGCTAAATGGCACAGACTTCATCTGTCTGGCGGACACACACCTGCGTTTTGACCCTTCATACCTGAGTCGCCGAACGGCCACACACTTCGCACCATAACTGAGCAGATGTGCATGTGCTGACCAGGTTCTCATGTGTGTTTATGCATGTGCACCTGCTCACATAAACACCTATGTGCAGTTTTTTTAATCCATGCATACCCGTTGTGCACTGATCTATGCTGTCTGCATTTCTGATGTGAATATATATGAAGCTGTTTAAACAAATGACAAATACATTTCAAAAGTTTGGGGTCGTTAACATTTCTTTTAAAAGTCTTTTATGCTCACCAAGGCTGCATTTGTTTGGTCAAAAATACAGTAATAATGTGAAATATTATTACCATCTAAATAAACTGTTTTCTATATGAATATATTATAAAATGTAATTTATTCCTGTGATCAAATCTGAATTTTCAGCATCATTACTCCAGTCTTCAGTGTCATATTATCCTTCAGAAATCATTCTAATATGCGGATTTGCTGCTCAAGAAACATTTCTTATTAATATCAATGTTGGAAACAGTTGTGCTGCTTCAATTTTTTATGGAAACCATGATCAATTTTATTTTTCAGGATTCTTTGATGAATAGAAAGTTCAAAAGAAAAGCATTTATCTGAAACAAATCTTTTGTAATATTATTTACTGTCACCTGTGAACAATTAATAATTTCTTTCATCAAATAAAAAATCCTACTGACCCCAAAATTTTGAATGGTATTGTCTATACCATCTATACAATAGCTAATAGACATAAAGCTTCCATTTTCTGTGCCTGTCAAACATTTTATGTGGTCATTAATAAGGTCTTATGAATGTTATTGAGTATATTTATTGCTTTGGTGGGCTTTGATGGCATCTACGTGTTTACAGATGTTGTAAAATTGATTGATATGCATTAGTGTTTCTCTGAGGTCATGCATGCGCAGTGGCTCTGCACACACTGTATGCACATGCAAACTGCAGATCTGTGCATGCTGGCTGCAGATCAGCACACATTGGCTGCGGATCTGTGCACGTACGGTTGGTGTAGCTGCCAAACCCTGGCTGCGCAGGTGAGACTGGCTCTGGGTCCCGTAAGAACTCTCAGCTGTTAAAACAGTAGTGCTTCACTGAGAGAGAGAGCGAGTGAGGGGGGAAAGAGGGAAAGAAAATGTGAAAAAAAAAAACTACTTCAACTGCAACCTCGGATTCTCCATATCCCTCCCAAACCGCAACGAGCATGCGGCCTGCCAGAGAGAGAGAGAAAGGTGGGGGGAAAGGGGAAAGAGAGGGAGAAAGAGAGAAAGAAAGTAGCTGCGAGCTTTACTCTACTGAGCGCTATTGTCGGTGGCCAAAACAAGCAGGGTGATGACATCATCAAACCTGAGACAGAACGATTCCTGAAGGCATTCGTGTGTAGAGTTGAGCGCAGAGAGGTGGAGTCGTATCCCAAATCACCCCGCACAATTTACACCACTGGCCAAGTTTAAACAATATAGCAGCACAGGGAAGCAAAGAGAAATGCAGTCAGGGCTGTAGGTGCTGCGAGTCGGGTCGATGCTCAAGATTAATGTTCTCTGAAAGATCTACAGGAACAGAAAGTCCCGTCTGTGGCCTGTTGCATGTTACATATGTCATGGCAAAAGCCTTGGTTTTCACAGCACTCAGTCAAGGTCACTGTATCTGTCCTGATATGGGAATTTCTTTTCCTAGGTTTTCACTCCTTCTGTTAAAGTGCACATGAATCATTTCTGCAATGGAAATTCTAAATTGTGAGATACAAACTTGGAATTCAGAGAAGAAATGTCAGAATTGTGAGCTATAAAACTATACTCAGGATTGAGAATTCACATCTTGCAACTTTTTTCTCAGAATTGAGAGATATAAACTTAACATTGCGAGACAAACAAACAAAAAAAAAACTCAGAAGTCATAATTATGAGATATAAACTTTGAATTGACTCAGAAATGGATGAGGCAGCATGGCAATTAATACTGGGGTGTAGTATTACTTTCCACTCAGAAATGGCTCAGTTGAGTTGATTGATTGGTTTGTAAATAGGATCAATTCCATGCATTTCATCTTTCTTTTTGAAGAACATGTGGTTTGTAAATTTCTGTTCTGATTGCATGAGTGCACTAAATCAAATCATTTTCCATTGTCTGCTGCTTATCGCTATGGCCTTGAGCTAGTGACTGAACCGCAGGTGCACCACTGAGAAAAGCTTTGAATAAAACATGTCTGAAACAGAAAAAATAATACTTTGACACATTTGCATCTGCTGTCGTCTTCTGTTTCTACAGACCCTGAACCACTGAAACCACTTTTTTAGATTATTATTAGATAAAGTGAATCAGCCTGTAATGACACTCAGCCTTGAGAACAATACGGCAAACACGATCTAGTCTCACTTGCACAATTCCCGGCTAATTCTACATAACCATCTGAGAATGTTAAAGCTCTGTTTGATGTTTTTCTGTCTCTAAACTGCAGTTTCCTGTTAGAGAAGGTCACAGGCTCTCCACTCTATCCAGACAACAGATAAGATGCCAGCTCCATGTCTGCTAGAACAACCATTCTTGGGCGTTATTATTAGTAATTTGGCGGGACAGGACCAGACAGCCACTCTGCCTGCCCGGGGGAGCGTCGGGATTCTGGGCAGAGTGGATTATCAGAGGCCCTTTGGTCCCATCCACAGGTTTGGAAAGGAATGATAACCATCTCAAGATGACTGCCATGTGTGCACAACCAAAAAGAAAGAAAAATTTGGATAGTGTCAGCCACACCTTTGGAGTGACCTGTTTTCATTGGAAGGGGCCTAACCTGTGCTGGGTGTGATTGACCTCTGTGTCCATGGCAACCCAGAGGGGTGATGTCATGAGATCATTATGTATGCAAGACTTGGAGTTTGTCGCGTCAAGTGAAGCGTGTGGCACACAGACTGCTTTTGATTAAGAATTTACGTATTACAACTTAAGCAACGATTCATTAAGAGTCATTCTGCATGAGCTCATTCACAAATGACTTACAAGACAGCCACCGTGGAGAGAAAGGCCCACATCGCTTCCTCCGCGTCAGTGTGGCTCCGTGCGCGCTTGCGAAACGGCTCTCGGGGTCACAGCTTCACGTCTTTCCGGTTTGTTTAATCCGTTTGAATGCAGGCTCCGCGGATGTTCCCGCTGGCGCCGGTGGACTGCATCTTTTCACCGTCAACGGGCGGCAAGGGGTCAGCGGGGTGTGAGCGCCGCCGCCGCCGACACGGATGGTTGGGGTGCGCGGTCGGTAACGGGCAGGAGGCGGGGCGAAGCTGAATCCTCCGGAGTCTGTGGAACAGGTGAAACGAAGTTCAAACGCGACCCACACCTATGCGCCGTTTCCGCTCGTAAAAACTTTTCGACAGCCAGCGAAAGGTTCGCGCCCAGTGTTTTTCAAGCAGTCCGAGCGTAACTTTTCCTTCAGAAAATGTCTTTGCACAGATAAGGATTAAAACTCCGTGGAGTGCATGCGCACGCATGAGAGTTCGTGTCACTGCTGGTCCGCTACTGGCGAAATGACGCGCTGCGGGAGGCAGAGCACCTGGACGGGGATGGAGCAACGAAGACGCGGCGGCGGCGAGCTGGACTCCGGGTACCGCGGAGCGTGCTCGGTCATGGCTGCTGCGCCGGAGAGACGGCGGCGCGGTCCAGGTCAGATGAAGGGGGTAAAGTGAAAGCAGAAGGAAAGCGGCACACGCTCGCAGCTCTCTGCACCTGATTTCCCGGATTCAATTCTGGAGCTCCAGCGCAACAGCAGCCAAAACACGGGCCGATGACATCACCTCCAAAATGTTTGAAGGAGGAAAGAATGCAATCTGAGCTTTTTATTTATTTTTAAAAATTAAGAAAGTTTGCAACTCCCCCAGTACAGCGCAAAAGTCTTCCCGACGAAAGCGCTTGGTTCTGTGAGAGAAAACGCGTCTTCTTTTTGCGCATTAAAGCAGGCGATCCGTGCACTGGAAGCAGCGTCCACTTAACCTGCGCCTCCTCCTCTTCTTCAGCCGCTTTCATTCACAAATTCACGTTAAACGTTGGATAGAAAACTAACAAGGCTGGAAAGCGTTTGCGCGGCTTGTTTCCTCTCCGCTCGTTTGTCTTCTGAAGCTCCACGGCAGAGCGCAGAAATCACTCCAAGAAGAAGGAAAAAAAAAAAAAAATCCACAGAACAAGATTTCAGATCAATCCACCCTCCCTCCCTCCCCCAGCCCCCCTTCTCTTTCCCTCGCTCCCTCTCCTTTTGCTTTCCCCCCTAACACACACACACACACACACACACACTTATTGGATACAAACGAGATTACTCAGCCTCTGTGTGATGCCGCCCGACTACAATGTCACCGTGGGCAACAAAGGAGCACGCGCGCACGCGCCAGCGGTCCCACTGGGACGCATCGCGCCCCTGCCTCAAGCCCAGGCCGGGTCAGCCGCTATAAGAGAGTAAAAATCTGCCACTGGTTCAAACCCAAATCCCCCACCTTGCGTAAACCGGGACCAGCACAACATCAGCCAGATCGCTTTACGGTGCTTCCAGAAGTTTAGTGCTTTTGATGCATTTTGAGTCTTCGTTTCATGACTGTAAAACTCAAGAGGGCAGAGTGAAGAGAGACGGTTCGTTTGAAAGCGAGAGGGAGGTATGAAAGCTCACGGTCCGATCCAAAAGGAACATTTCTCAGCACCGCGACAGAACCGCAGACGGTCAGCCAAGCCAACACTCACCCACCCTCTCCGAACCCCCTCCACTCGTCTCTCTCTCTCTCTCTCTCTCTCTCTCTCTGTCTCTCTCTCTCTCTCTCTCTGTCTCTCTCTCTCTCTCTCTCTCTCTCTCTCTCACACACACACACACACACACACTTTTTACTTAGCTATCTAGATGAGGACATACCATAGACATCTGTTGTTTTTATATAGACCTAAAGCAACTGACCAAACCCACCATACTCTTGAAAAACTTAAACCAGCATAAGAGGGTTTGCTGGTCTCCCAGTATGACTGGCTGTAAACCTCTTCAAATCAAGCGAGAACAGATCCGCCTAATCATGATTAGACTGTATTTATAAGCAGGTACCCAATTAAAACCATATTTAGGACTTGTTTGTCTAATTCAGGATGTCCTCTGTCTTTTTAACTAACATTTTTTGAGCTCAAAGTATAACTAAGTATACACACAACACAGTCATGCATGTGTGTGTGATCTGGGAGACAGTTATTAATAGTGGGACATGAGGGTCAGTATTTAGTCAGTGATTTGGACTTGCAGGTCATCCCTTTGGTCCCCTCCACCCATTGTAACACACACACATTGACTTTCTCCTTAAATACATTCATGTTTGCTTCTTGTTCAACCTCTCCCACCTCGTGAAGTATGTGCCATTGGAAAGAAAGTTGTTTTTCAGAGGAAGAGAGAGGAAAGGAGGGAAGGAGAGGAGGAAAGAAGAGGCAGATAAGAACCATTATTAATCCACCTGACATTTAGAGACTGTTTCCCTCCGGTCTTCCCAACGTCCGTCACATCCAACATCCAGTTTCCTCTGGTGTTTTGTGCTGTGCTTCCACTAGAGGGTGTTTGTAGGATCTCCGGCCTCATTGACCCTTTAGGTATTCAAGTGCAACACCTAAGCTGATTTCTCAGTAGCATACCATTCTTATTTCTACGTTATATATGCATGATATGCATACTGTGCATATTATGTAAATCTTACATAATGTGCAGTATACAATGGAGCATTTCTACACCGATTTAGATTAAAACTGGCTTGTTTATTTAATTTTATTTTAAAAATGTAATTTATATATTAATATTATATAAAAATATAATAAATGTAATATATATTTTAATTGTATTTCCAAATATTACAGATTATTAAATATGTTTTATATTTTTCCATGTATATGCCCTGATGTGCTCAGACTCAGTTGGATTTGTTTTATTTTCTAACAGAGTTCCCATAATCATGAACATTTTGGAAATATTGAGGAATGTTAAAATCATGCTTTCCGGGCCATGGAAAATTAATCTTGAACGTCATGGAAATTTCTATAGTAAACGCACACTGTGCACTAATTATGCTCTAAAATATTTCATCGGGTAGATGTTGTTCTTGTATCAAGTGAATCTTACTCATGAGCCATAGGGATGTCTGATTTGTGTGCGAATTGTTCTTTTTGAGTTGCTTCTTTTCAATGAATTAGTCACACTGATTCACAAATTGCTCTGAATGATTAATTAGTGAATCTTCATCCAGTAATCATAAACGACTGGAAAGGTCATGGAAAAGTCACGGAAATTCATTGGTCAAAAAGTATAAGAACCCTTTGCTAAGTGTATAACTCTTGGATTCTTTGGCTTTGTTGCTCTGAATTTTAAGGCTGATTTGTGAAGATTGTTTTTCTTTTTGTCCTGTCCCTTTAATTCATTCTCTCGTCTTTCCCCCTCTCTTTCTCTTCAGTCCCTGCTCGCTGCTTGTAGCGGCAGTATTGATTGCCCATGTCTTTGCTTTTGCAGCTTTGGGCTATTGATCTTTGGCTGTAGCTCTACACACACACACACACACACACACACACACACACACACACACACCCAATCACGATGAGCTTGTCTCTGTTTGAGATGGCTTGCTCTGAGATGGTACGAGAGGAAGAGCTGTGGGTTAATGAGTCTGTCTTGGCAATGTGTTTGGCTGTGAGTTTCTCTGTGTTTAATACCTCAATTCTGTTCTACAATTAACATCAATCACTGCAGCTCAATACAGTCTGAGTCAGACAAAGACTCGAGGCCAGCTGTGTGTGTGTGTGTGTGTGTGTGAGAGAGAGAGAGAGAGAGTGTGCACATGTGGGCTCTTGGCTTCTCTACATGCTCACTGCAACACAAAATACACACTAATAATAACATGTCAAGCATACTGCAGATTTATATGGCAAATTTAGGCACAGACTTATGTCACCAAACAGAATTGCAAAAATAATGACTTTTCAATTTCCCGTCTTCCATTAATCAGCAAAACAATAGTCCCACCTCAAACATCCACCATTGGTCAATCTAAGTGTCAACAATACAGATAGTCCTGTCCCAAACATTCACCATTGGTTGAATCAATCTGACATGTCAGCAACTATAAAAAATCACAGTGTTTTGACTTGTAAGATCAGATCTCATAGCATGTACCCTATGGGTGTTTGTGCTTGCTGATAGGAAATCACTGCATTTTACTCTCCAGCAAGGATTGTTTATTTGGACATTTTGTCTAGTCCATTTTTACATTGTTAGAGCCATAAATAACATATTTTTCTGGATATTAAGTTAGATTTTTGTATACTAAAGGGACACCCATTGTGCAAAATTCACTTTTACATGTTATTTGAACATAAATTTTTGTTGGCAGTGCATACCCACTAACCTATAATGATAAAAATCCACCCGCTCCATTTTTAAATCCCAATAAATCCCATTTTCACATTTTACAGGCCCCACCCATGACTGTTGACAGACAACGCCGTATTAGCGGAGAGTCCAGCATGGTTAACTTCACGTGAAAGCATTTAAAAGCAGCATTCAAGTAAGAAATGTCTTATTATTAGAGCTACAGCAAATTATGCATTCAAGATCAGTGAGTCATTTATATATAGTATATATTATGCTGCTGTCACTTAATACACCAATCTAATATAAACATGTGATTTCTTCCCCAGCTGTTTACCTTCACAGACATAACTGACAGTGTTTTTGTAACTTGTATGTTTTTAACAAACTTGTGTGTATTTGACAGTTTAAGCGCAATAAGACATGAAAGAGACATGAAATAAGAAATGAAAAACTTAGTTTAGTGCTCACATGCCATGTAACAGCCACTTTCTGTGCACGTGCTTCGGATGTGTGTGCTCAGAAAACCGTACATCAGAAGTGTAAACTGATATGGCTTTAAAACGCATGATTTCACCTTTATACACATGATTTTTTAGCAGAGTATCCGAGGGATCAGCTGTAAAGGCACAGCCCTGTTCTGGAAAAGGGGGCAAGGAGCAGCAGCTCATTTGCATTTAAAGAGACATTCACGAAAACAGCGCGTTTCTGCTTCCACTTAAAATTGGCATTTTCAAAATGATATAATAAATAATATGTGGCAGGGGTTTCAAACTTGCAGAGTTTAGCTACAACCCTAATTAAACACACCTGATCCAGATTATTAAATCCTTCAGGCTTATTTAAAAACGACATGGTTTCTATGTTGGAGCAGGGTTGGAACAAAACTCTGCAAGGCTCCGGCCCTCCAGGAACAGAGTTTGACACCCCGATCTATGGAGTATTTTGAGCTAAAACTTTACAGATGCATTCTGGGGACACCTAAAACTTATATTACATCTAGTAAAAAGGGGCATATTAGGCGTGTTTTAATTTGTGTATATTTTGAATATTTATACTCTATTGTGTGACTTTAGTCAATTTTATACATAATACGTACAATAATACGTAATATGTGTGAGTAAGCAATAATGTTTTGAATTAGGAGGAGGAAGAGGTTTGGTACTAGACCATCTTTTGGTCATTGAAATTGTCAAAATCATAAATAATTTGAAGTTTTAGAAAGTGTAAAAAGTTAGATTTTTGTTTTTGTAATGGTTTTACACATTGCCTGTGGAAATGGTGAAGAACAGAAAAAAAAAATCACAATTATACAACATCCCTATGTTGTAAAACTAAACCAATGTCCTCTCAGACATCTCAGTTTGATCGCACCTTCACAGGCCGGGATGATGAACATCGTGGGTCTGGTATGGAAATAACAGTCCCTCTGTGGTGAGGTTAGTCCGCAGGTTACCAGTAAAGAGCTTTTTAAACCGCACAAGGAAACCACACGTGTCTTTTTAAAGATCTGTGGTTGATAGATATAAAACCAGATTGGATGAATCTAGGCTTGCATTAATGCAAAGTGGTTACAAACCTTCTGGTCTCTCGGTTAACCTGTCTGACCTGAGCTAAACTGGATTAAGATCTGTGGCAACACAGTTGTGGTTTTTGGGGGGTTGTATTATTGTACCGTTCCAGCGCAGCACGGTGATTGTAGTCCACTGTCTCATATTTCTCATTAGGGGCGCACTTGATAGAAAGGCTGTTGAACTAGCTCGTCACATCTCATCATAAAGTCGTTATCTGCAATGAAACCCCTTTTATCATTGACTCACTAAATCTAAACCGTTCCCCAATGTGTAAATGTATGAGACACATTATTGAGTGTCTTTGATGACGGGCCCTGGCGAAACCGTCAAGTGCTGCAGAGCTGTGGAATTTGCACAGAGCTTTGAAATGAGAACCTGTTAGCCACTTGTACCGCAAGTGAGGACAGCTGCGAGGGGAACAGGTCAGGAATTAATTACAGCAAGCAGTGTGTGTGTGTGTGATATCACTGCGAGGAGATGAAGGAGACTGGGGCGACCGAGCAAGAATAAGAGATGAAATATTGTTTTTATTAGCGACGATGTAGGTGGCGGGGTGCCGACTCTTGTGCTAGGAGATCAATCCGCGCTTCGCTTTGTGTTTGGAATCCATCACAGCTGTCTTGGTGATGAGGGATAACTTTACTTTTCTCGCCGCAGTGCAGTTCTTGTAAAAAGAGTGCGAAATGTTGAATGCGATCACTTCAACATGACACCGGTGACATGGAGCAGCGTACGCTTCCCTCAAGTGCTGCTAAAGCATTGCTCTTTCACTGACTGTTACAGTTAATACTGTATTTATAGATAAGGATAGGTCTTAGATAATGTGCCAAAAAAATCACATAAAGCTTACTTTTGTAATTGCCCTCAACTTCATATGCAGAAACAGCTGTAAGGCATTTGGCAGTTGATTTCAGAGAAGAGTATAACTGATTTCACAACGTCTCTTCGTTTGTTTGAGAAGCCTGACGCAGCAACACTGACTCAGCCAAAGGCGTTAGTTTGGGATGGGACTGTCTATTTGCCAACCAGTGGAAAATGGTGGAAATGTTTGGGAAACCTGTTTGAAAACCCTAATTTTTGCAATTCTTTTTTGCTGATACTAAGTCAGGGGTTTTCAATCCTGGTCCTAGGGACCCACCGCTATGCACATTTTGTATGTCCCTCTTATCTGACACACTCAGTTCAGTTCATGGAATTCCCTCCTAACAAGCTGATGATCCAAATCAGGTGTGTTAAATAAGGGAGGCACACAATGTGCAGAGTGGTGGGTTCCCAGGACCAGGATTGAAAACCACTGCATTCATGGGTCTCCAACCCTGCTTCTGGAGTCCTGCAGACTTTAGTTCCGACTGTAATCAAACACACCTGCTTGTCATTTACGGGTCACCCTGAACACCTTGATTAGCTACTTCAGGTGTGTTTGTTTGGGGTTGGAACTGAAATGTACAGGAAGGTAGCTCTCCATTAGTGGGATTGGAGACCCCAACACTAAGTGGTGCAGAAACTGCATGCATTCGCTGTGAAGTCATAACACATTTCTGGTCTTGTGAAAATTATTGAAATTTACATTTTAAGTGTTTGTCTTTTACCAGATGTAAATAGCTTCCCTTTTCAGTTGACTTTTCAGACACTCTTATTTTTCAACCACCTGTCATTTAGAGAAACCTTTCTAACAAATCAAAACAAAAATTAATAAAGATAACAAAAATTGAACGCATTTGCCAAGATACCAATGTCTGGAATAAAATTCCAAAGATCTCAGAGATTCTGTGCTTTTGCCAAGATAATGTGAAAAAAATTCCAGAGATCTCATCTCAATCAAGAGCTCACAATCCTATAGTCATTTGGGTCGCATTTGCCAAGGAATGTTAGGAGAAAACATACCAGTAACACATGTCTTTGGAATAACAATTCCAATAAGATCTCAATCTACATTCATTTTAACAGTCATCCTCCCATAGAGGCACTTTATGTCAAGCCATAACCTAAATAGACTCTCATTTGGAAACTGTTTTTATTTTTCTTGTTTCTCTGTGTGAGTAAAATGGAAGGATTAACGTTACTGGAAAAAAGACATTTAAAGTCACAATCTGTGAGAGCCTCCTATGCAACAAATCTCAGAACTCCAACTGATCCATGCTCCTCCAAATTTATTGCTGAGAAGTAACACGAATTACATTTTTGCGTTACTGTAATAGTCAAAACTTCTACATTTTTAAGTATTTTTTTTAAATCTGTATACTTGTAGTATATTTGTATTGAAGTCGTACTTCGCTACATGTATTAATGGAATAAATCGCTCCCTGGCAAAAATAATGCAGCATCAAACTGGTTCACAAGAAAGAGCGACGCACAAAACACGACAGTGGTGCAACACTGCTGAAAACGCATGTTTGGAAGTTGAGCTCGAAGGAAATGAAGGGACCCCTGGCCATATTCATAGAGTGTAAGCACTTTCTATGAAGTCCAAGCCATTATAAAATCCTCAAAATATGTATAAGCTAAATAACTGCATCGTTGATTGGTGGTTAAAATGAAGCTTTGACATTTTAGCAAGAGGTTTGCACTAGCCAAAAAGACAGTCGTCTGCGATAATATCTAATTATTGTTTTCATGATGTGCGCGCGCATTTATAGTGCGTTCTTTCACTGTGTGATTCAGTCTGTTGAAATGCATTTAGAATGATCACAAAATTTAAAGATATAGGGGCAGAAAATTTACATATTTATATCATTTCATATAGTAAATCAAAATCACACAAAGAATGCCGTCTGTTCCTCTAAAAAATCATAATCACACACACACACACACACACAACACACATATATATATATATATATTTTTACAACAGGTCAGTAACTAGTTAATTAAGACATTTGCCAATTTTTAGACACCATATTGCCTGTTTTTGCTCTGTTATACTCAAAAAATAATCCCAAAGTAAAAAGCACAGACTTTTGCGTAAGATTCAATGACTCTTTATCTACTGTGAAAACACATACAAGATCTCTTTTTTTTTTTTTTTTTTAATATTCAAATGAGTATTCAACATTTTATCTGCATTTCTCAGCAGGTTAAATTTCTTGTCCAAGATAAACAAAAAACTGTCCGATGCCAATCATGAAGGTCTGCGATCCTCTCATTGAAAAGATTTGATACTCCAACAGCCCAAATGTCATTTTCTAAATAACTGATTCAAATAGTTTGAGATTAATGCTCCTATCCCAGGGGTGTCAAACTCAGTTCCTGGAGGGCCATAGCCCTGCAGAATTTAACTGACTTTTTTACTTAGGGTGACAAACTGTGCAGTGTGGCCCTCCACCCTCCCTTCCACTGTTAAAATGTAACTAAGTAACTTTTACTCTTAATTTTTAATGAGCTACTTTTTACTTTTAAGGAATTTTTAGACTGGTATCTTGTACTTAAGTAAAATTTTCATTAATGTAATGGTTTTTACTTGATAGAATACTTTTTTAATCACCAAGACTCTTACTGGATGACAACTAGTGACCCATTTGTGTCTCTTTTTATTTCTCCCAAGTAATTTTAAGGCATCTGACATCTAAGTTGTTGATACTTTAAGTCTCCCGAGCTACAAAAGAGCAACGTTTGAGCAGTAGCACCTTTCTTTGTATACTGTGTACAGTAAAGTGTGTGTTTGGGTCAAAGGAGGCAGATGCAGATCAACTGGTTCAATGTGACCAATGACCCAATCGGCAAAGCCTTTGGACGTTGGCGCGAATCTGACAGGAGCAGTGTGTCCTTGCAGGTAGTGGCTTACTTGTACTGCAAGGCCCAGTGAATGTCAGCTATGAGTTTAATTCACAAGGCTCCGTTAGCAAGTGCAAACGTCTTTTCGCCGCAAATACCAGCAACTGGAGTAAATTTATTCCTGAAGTTCCTGGCACGGAGAGCCAACATTCCCCAGCAAACACAAGAGTTCTAATGTTTGCCGTTGGCTTTAGAAAATGGAGTGACGAGCCAAATGAACTTGTCTTAATGGAGGAGAACACAGCGAATGCTGCCAACAATTACTAACAGGTATGGCACTGCGGCCCAGGAGCACGGCGGTTGTTGGTGTTTGTTGGAGGGATTTTGGGGTCAGTACGCAGGGGGCTGCAGGGCTCAGATCCTGGAACTCGTTCTCCTCGACTCGCTGGAAAAGCACAGGCGGAGATGGTTAACAGGTAATTGTATAATTAGCAGCAGGTATTGTTTTTGAATGGCTGACTGACTCTGACATGTGTCCGCCGACAGAAACAGCAAACTGACATCATCGTCTTGCCCTGCCACAGCTGAAATGGAAGCATTTGTCCTCTTCTGGAATGGAGAAACTCATGTTTCGTGCAATTGCTTCTTTCCCGATGATGCATTCGGGAAGGAGATCATATCCTGGAAATCATACATACCATATGAGTACTCAAATATTTTATTGAATTTTTAAGCTTTCTGCCATTTCATTGGTAATGTCTGGGCTGGGATTAACGAATGACACAAGCAGGCCATAGCATCCATTGTAATACTTTTATAAGTTTATATGTTCACCCCTAATGTTTTGGGAAAGAATCATTATATTTTAAAGTTTTTGATTTGCTTAACTGTGGTTCAGTGACATGAAGATGCTCTTTTTTGCAATAGCATTCATAAAATATCCCTACTACTTGACAGATATATTTTTTACACCTGGCATTAACATTCATTTTTTTAGTTGTTGGATCACAACTGGGTTGCACTTTACCATGTTAAAGTTCGTAAGATGTTTCTAAAATTGGAATGCAAGTTGACATCAGAAGCTTAGAAACTACTTGGTGGTGTATAACTAACGCTGTACTTTATTCGGTTGCATCATTTGTTCTTAGCAGCATTGTTCGAAGCTAGTGCTGTAGGTCGTAAACTATAACTCAAGTAATGTGTAGTCGCGTAATATTATGTTTATCCTCAGTAATCCAATAGCAGCTTTCAAATACGTGAAGCACTTGTGCTGAAATTCAGTAAATCTCAGTTTATTCTTGATTCCAATTTTTTTTTTGCCTCACGTAATAGACAGTAAAAATAAATTTCCATTGAAATATGATACTACTTAATCATGAATAACATAATAGGTATTTCTATATGTAAATAAAAGTCGGACACTATTTGAAATCATTAAGGAACAATAAATAAATACTGATACGAAAACATAGGAAATTACATTTATTTATTATGATTGTTTTTTATTTGAAATGTACGACACAGACTGATCCACACACAGGCATTAACATAGTAATTTATTCACGTAATGTTTCAACATCATCATTTATGACTGACAGGAAAAGCAAAAGCTTATAGTATTGATGCTATTCAATCTGTTTTTTTATTCCAATCATTACTCCAGGTCGGAGGCTTCCATAAATATTTATTTTATACATAGTTACTTATCAGCTAAGTTTGATGGTGCAATGCAAATTATATAGTTGTGCGTAAGTTATAACTTAGTGTCCCTTTACGTAAAAAAATAAATAAATGTAATTTGCACACAGCTGGTGCAACAAGCACATGATTACTAAAACTGCATTTGGTGATTTGTAAGATTTGGATTTTGCATGATAAATGCTATCAGATCCCTATTAGATCACTCTGAACATGCATTGCAATTTCAATAAAAGGCTAAAAATATCTATTTACTAGCCGGATGCAAAATGCATGTTAATTGCATGTGTGAAGGGGGAATGTTTTCTCTGCTTTGTGCCTCTCAGGCTTGTCTTCTGTGCTAAATCTATCAGATGTTTGCAAAACAGCTGACAGCACCTTTCAGTGCAAGCAGAAATCGAATGGATCGGTAATTAACTGAACAAATGAGCAAGCAGTAATCCTACCATAATGAGCAGCCACTTACCTGCCTGTCAGCGAATCAATTATGTCACCTAATTAAGAGCCAAGCTGAGAAGATTTATAATATGTTCTCTCACACTTTTCACATCGTTCCAATGCCAGTGGACCAGAAGCGGACGCCGTCTCCTCTGCATGACCCCGAGTGTGTGTGTGTGTGTGTGTGTGTGTGTGTGTGTGTTGTATTTACATCGTCCTGAAAATTTCTCTGTGTGTGTGTGTGTGTGTGTGTGTGTGTGTGTGTGTGTATTGTCAACGTGTTCCAGATTGTCCTGACATATGCTCTGTGTGTTTGTTATGAGACGGATTGTGATGACATGTGTATAAGGTATGTGTGTGTGTGTAAGGTGTATGGTATGATTGTGTATATTTGGAATATGAGGTCAGGTTTTCAGACTTTGCTGATGGTGAGAGCAGATGTGGTTTGTGTTGGATTCTGAATATTCTGGATGTCGTTTTTTTTCTCGTCCTCACCTTTTTTGCTTCCCTCTTCATCTGTCAGGTTATAACTTTATTCCTCCTTTTTTCACCTTGGTTTTTTTTCTCTCCTCTCCATCATTTTGCTGCTTTGCAGAGGAGGAACTGTACTGTTTATGAAAGCGTTTAATGTGCTGTGTAATTACTCTTGGCTACGGCTTCCTTCATTAGTCACGTCAATAAAGCACCTTATAATCACCAGGGAGAATGAGGCCAGAAACAAACTCTCAGACATGACGCTTGACCAATGCGTTGCAGGCGTGAGGTGCTTAACATGTTACAGCGGCCGTAACAAACCTCAGTACTCAAGGGGCTGATAGAGTTTCTATCAGATGTCTGTAATTAAACCAGATGTGTGGTCATTGCAGATTGCCAACAAGTCAACAGTGGAACTAACTTTGACTTGTTTAACCATAGTAGAAGACTGTGGTAGAAAGACGCACCTGAGTTAAGTCTACTTATAGACACCTTGTTGAGTTGAACGACCTCTCATCCCATTTGAGCACTAGTACTTGAGACTAAGATCTTTAGTGTTCTACTAACCTGTAAAGATGACATGATTCATTACATCATCCCCCCACTCCCTGCCGTACTTTTGCAAGGAAAATTTAGTTTTTTGTGATTTCTACATGTTACCCAAGTCATGGTTTGTTATGCAACACACTGACTAACTTTGGCTAAAGTGTTGGTACATTTTGTTCTCAAAAGCATACAAATGTTAGTTATGATTAAGTAAACATGTCGTCCACAAGACATTTTACTCTAGGTCTACTACAGCGCCCCTTTTTGAGTATTGTATTCTGGCATGTTTTGGGATGCAGTGACATTTTAAATTGATCTTACATAGCTAGACCTATTTGAGTTGTACTTCATTATGGTTTGACTTAAGAATAAGTGTAAGACTTTTCCAGCTTCTTTAAATCCTGTTCTTTTCTTTTTGTTAATTTTCAGCAGCCATTTCTTCAGTCTAAAGTGTCACATGATTATGATGATGAAATCATTGATCATTGATTGGAATCAATCAACCTACAGAGGGCTGAATTCAAGACACCCCAAAAATCAAAGTGAAAAAATGATGCAGCAGGCTAGTCCATTTTGCTAAAATTCAATTGCAGCAGTTTGTATGGCCTCCTCATGATTGTATGCATGCCTGACAACACCTGGACAGTCTGAGGTGCAACCTGGCGGCGTTGGATGGACCGAAACATCATGTCCCGGAGGTGTTCTATTGGATTTAGGTCAGGTGATTGTGGTATCATTCAGTGGTATAAATTCCTTCATCCTCGCCACATGAGGCCAGGTATTTTCATGCACCAGGAGGAACCCAGGACCCACTGCACCAGCATAGGGCTTGACAGTGGGTCCAAGGATTTCATCCCAATACCTAATGGCATTCAGGTTGCCATTGTCTAGCCTCCAGAGGTCTGTGCGTCCCTCCATGGATATGCCTCCACAGACTATCAATGACCCACCACCAAACCGGTCACGTAGAATGATGTTACAGGCAGCGTAACATTCTCCACCGCTTCTCCAGACCCTTTCACGTCTCTCACATGTGTTCAGGGTGAAACTGCTCTCATCTGTTAAAAGCACAGGGCACCAGTGGCGGACCTGCCAATTCTGGTGTTCGATGGCAAATACCAATCAAGCTCCATGGTGCTGGACAGTGAGCACAGGGCCCACTAGAGGACGCCGGGCCCTCAGGCCACCCTCATGAAGTCTTCTACGGCCCTGTCCAGCTCTCCTAGAGTAACTGCCTGTCTCCTGGAATCTCCTCCATGCTCTTGAGACTGTGCTGGGAGACAAAGCAAACCTTATGGCAATGGGACGTATTGATGCGCCATCCTGGAGGAGTTGGACTGCCTGTGCAACTTCTGTAGGGTCCAGGTATCGCCTCATGCTACCAGTAGTGACACTGACCCTAGCCAAATGCAAAACTAGTGAAAAACAGTCAGAAAAGATGAGTAGGGAAAAAAATGTCAGTGGCCTCCACCTGTAAAACAATTCCTGTTTTGGGGGTCATCTCATTGTTGCCCATCAAGTGCACCTGTTGTTAATTTCAGTAACACCAAAGCAGCTGAAACTGATTAACAGCCCTCTCTGCTACTTCACTGACCAGATCAATATCTCAGGAGTTTAATTGACTTGATATACTATAC
This sequence comes from Cyprinus carpio, assembly GCF_018340385.1. Taxonomy (NCBI): domain Eukaryota; kingdom Metazoa; phylum Chordata; class Actinopteri; order Cypriniformes; family Cyprinidae; genus Cyprinus; species Cyprinus carpio. The sequence continues at coordinate 7,363,317 of NC_056610.1, read as the reverse complement.
TCTGAATCAAATGTGTTCCTTTGAATTTTTTTGAGCAGTGTATATAATTGACAATTTATGTAAAAAAATTTAATATATATATATATTATGTTTTTGAAAGGTTTCTTATGCTCACCTATGCTGCCTCTATTTGATATAAATTAGTCAAACGATTAATCGTGATTAATCACATCAAAAAAAAGTTTACAAAAGTTTTTGTTTAAATAATATATGTGTGTGTTCTGTGTATATTTATTATGTATACATAAATACACAAACATACAGTATACATTTTGTCTATATTTAAATTCATATGATTTATATTATAAATAAATATTTAATATATATATATTAAACCGGTCAGTATCTGGTGTGACCACTATTTGCCTCACGCAGTGCAACACATCTACTTCGCATAGAGTTGATCAGGTTGTTGATTGTGGCCTATGGAATGTTGGTCCACTCCGTAATTGTGCAAAGTTGCTGGATATTGGCAGGAACTGGAACACGCTTTCGTATAAGCCAATCCAGAGCATCCCAAACGTGTTCAATGGGTGACATGTCCGCTGAGTTTGCTGGCCATGCAAGTACTGGGATGTTTTCAGCTTCCAGGAACTGTGTACAGATCCTTGCAACATTGGGCCGTGCATTATCACGTTGCAACATGAGGTGATGGTCGTGGACGAATGGCACAACAATGGGCCTCGGGATCTCGTCATGGTATCTCTGTGCATTCAAAATGCCATCAATAAAATGCGACATCTGTGGAATTGTGCTGTGTGATAAAACTGAACATTTTAGAGTGGCCTTTTATTGTGGCCAGCCTAAGGCACACCTGTGCAATAATCATGCTGTCTAATCAGCATCTTGATATGCCAAACCTGTGAGGTGGATGGATTATCTCGGCAAAGGAGAAGTGCTCACTAACACAGATTTAGACAGATTTGTGAACAATATTTGTGAGAAATAGGCCTTTTGTGTACATATAAAAAGTCCTAGATCTTTGAGTTCAGCTCATGAAAAATGGGGGCAAAAACAAAAGTGTTGCGTTTATAATGTGTGTGTATATATATATATATATATATATATATATATATATATATATATATATATATTTATATATATATATATATATATATATATATATATACACAGGGGCGTTGCACAAGATCCCGGGCCCTATGCATAGGCAGTCCTGATGGGCCCCCATGAAAATATCCAGGTAAAATAAAATATTTTCCAGACTTTTCAAGGGCCCTCTCTTCCTTTGCGGCCCTGGTAATCAGTACTGGTTTTACCCCCAGTCTGACGCCCCTGTATATATATATATATATATATATATATATATATATATATATATATATATATATATATATATATATATATATATATATATATATATATATATATATATATATATATACACAGTACGCACACATATATTATGTAAATAAATATTTAAATATTGTAAAAAAAATAAGCGTTTGAGAGACTATTCTGACGATCCTTTTCATGCTTTCCTGGACCTTGACAGTGTATTTTACCTGGCAGTCTATGTGACAGTCACAAGCTTCCCGGTTTTCATCTAAAATATCTTAAATTGTGCTCCGAAGATGAACAAAGCTTTAACGGGTTTGGAACGACATGGGGGTAAGTGATAAAAGGGGTAGTTGATTGCGATTTCACTTTTTTAACGTTAGTTAGTGTGTAATGTTGCTGTTTGAGCATAAACAATATCTGAAATGTTGCAGTGCTGAAATGGTAAGGGACTACAACAAGCTTCTTCCTGGGTCCATTACGTCACGAACCCAGATAAACCCTCCCCCCGGGAGCACGCAACAAAGGGGCAGAGGCCATGTTGTGCTGCTTTAGAGAAGAGGAAGAGAAAACTAGGGGTGCACGTAAAAATCTGTTCATATATGAATCACGATACTCTCTTCTAATGATTCAAATGGATTCACAAGTCTCAAAACCAATTTTATTAAGCAGCGGTTCTCAATCCTGTTCCTCGCGTCGCCCTGCTCTGCATCTCTCTCTCTCTCTCTCTCTCTCTCTCTCTCTCTCTCTCTCTCTCATTCAGATCATCAGATCAGCATCAACAAACTGTTCCATTTTTACACTTATTTTCACAAAGCAACGATAAGTGTTATACATGGTATAATGCATGGTATATACAGCGTGTGGTTGCTGTGCTATATTAAAGCTTTAATCAGAATAAGTATAATAAAATCTATCAGAAACAGTAGCATTTACAAACAACAGCGTATCTAAAAGTATTAGACAACAACAAACAAACATACCATTAAGAGCCGTACTTGCACAGGTTCTGCACAATCCTCTTCATTAATATTCTCTGCGTCTCAATCAGGCTCAAATTGATAAGCAATATAGAGGACGTCATTGTTTACAACCGGAGCACATTCTGAGCTTGAGGGGCAGGATGTTCAGACGCGCTCTAGAGGCAGTTTAGCGAATCACAACACACTGAGCCAGCTGACCAATCTCAGACCATCGCGTATTTCTGAGGGAGGGGCTTCATAAAAACAGGAAATAATCAACGCGTTTGTCAGAGAAGGGACAGATCGATGTGGAATAAAGGTAAATTATGTAAAAAATAATGTGTTTTTTAAAAAACGACGCATGAACACATGTTAGACTGCACCCCATAAACACAATCAAGCATAGAAAAAAAACAGTCAACCACCCCTTTAATGACAAAATTTTCATTTTGGGTGGAGTATCCCTTTAACCATATTTTAAGGACAAATTTGTACACGTAAGAAAGATGGTAAGATTAAGGTTGGGCTATAATATTTTTACTTAGCTGTATATAAAAACAATGAGAGTCTATGTTATGTCCCCATTTAGACTAAGTAAACGTGTGTTTGCGCGTGACACGTGTGCCTTTCACTGGCTCTTCCACAATCACTTACCACTCCACAGATTATAGGGGCTTTACCGTGGATCTCTTTCAGTCTGTCTTTCTGCTCGCTGATGGCTGGATGCAATTTTCTACCGTCAACACAGCTGGGATCTAAAGTACCTAATGATGCTTGTCAAGACTCTAAAATTGGATCAAGCAGAATTCTCTGTGTGTTTTTTAGACCTGTTCCTGATCCCGCTAGTAGCTCTGGGCTTTAGACGTGTCTCCACGCTCCACCCCGTGACCTTTGAATCTTTACCCCTGTCCCCAGAGATCCGAGAGCTCTCGTTTGTCCAACAAATACTACAACAAATTAAGCAGCATTAGAATAGCCGGGCGTGAAGCCTGATGTCCGTCTGTGTTTCATTAGCGTGGCTCTATAACGTGTTCCATCTGGAGGGGCTGCCGTGAGCTCCCTCTTGCCCCGTGCGGTTTGGCCCGGCCTGGGGCATAATGCCCCCAGACCCCCCAGCAGCACACGGCCCTTTGTCAACTGCAATTTCACCTGAACTCAATACCAAGTATCTCCAAAGCCTCTTTCTATCTGTCTGTTTGTCTGTCTGTCTATACAGCTTTTATTATAATTAGTTTATATGAAGTTTGTTATGAAAATTTAAATTTAAATAACAGTTGTTTAGGTCTATTAAATGTTACAAAATGATACCACATTTTTTTCCTGTAATGTTACATGGCTATAGTTGATCATTTTAACCCCAGAAATGTATAAAAAAATAATAAATAATAATAATAAATAAAATAAATCTAGAGGCATCAGTATCAGTATTGGTATCCGTGATACTGGTTTTTATTCGTAGTACTTAGTAAAAAGATACTGTTAAACAATTTTTTAAAATATACAGTCTTTATGTTGTTTCTACATTTAAAAAAATTATGATCACAAATTTTAATATTAGGATTAATTACAGAAAATTATAATTATTATTAATTATTATTATTATTATTATTATTTTTCTTGCATATATGCAAAAAATGTTTATTTTAATTTATTTTCCATACAGCAAACACAAATGGAGTCCAATATTGTTTTTCAGAATATCTTGTTTTGTGTTTAACAGAAGGTCATACAGGTTTAGAACAACATTAGGTTAAGTATATGACACTATTTTAACTATTTCAATATTTGGGTGAACTATCAAGTTATCAAAAAACTGTATTTATATTATTATCTTGGGATTGATCCTCCCGTTACAGCTGCAATATCAGAAGTATTGATGTTCAAAGATCAAAGTCACCAAAATGATTCTGGCACATTTATCCATCTGTTTCTCTCTCTCTCTACTCCCTATCCCTCAGAGAGTAAAAAGAAATGGTGAGAAAAAACAAGTGCAAATCCGATGACACCTCCTCCATCACTCTCTCCTCTTTAGTGTCACTGATGGGGTTTTTCCACATACACACATTTTCCCGCAAAGTTTGTCAGGTTGAGTTTAGAGTGAGCTGAGAATATAAGATGCGACAGCGATACGGAGGCCGACAGTCGTCTGGAATGTGGCAGAATTTTAGAAAGTGACAAAAAGGAACGGTGAGAGAGTTCTGGAATACCATCAGAACCATATAGAACTATATGGATATAAGGAATATGACAGAATTCTGGAACAATATGTGGGAATGAGACCCAGAAAGAGAAATAGAAAATGAAACGCAGACAGAGAACTTTTTTTAAACACGTTAGGGAATAATCTGAGTGTTGAGAAATGAGGTGTTGAAAACTTATTATGAGTGTGTGTATGTGGTAGGGGTATTATGGGGGGTTTGCAGGGTGGTGCATGGATTATAATTGATATATATATATATATATATATATATATATATATAAACACACTTATGATCAACTGAAAATGTAAAGATTTCTTTAAGGTTTTGGGTTAGTTTATATTTTTTATGTTAAAAAACAATTGAAGTGTGGAGTTAGTCATCTTTTAAATGGCAAAATAAACATGTTTTTCCTGCTGTCTGTCAGCTGATGCACTCGTCTGACATTCAGGCGTGAGTCAGTGCTGAGGTCATAGGTCAAATATCATTGTTCTTACTGTAATAACAAGGATAATTCAGCCCAGAAGCTTCACATGAATACAGAATATTTGTTTGCCAGTTCTAGCCTCAAAGCCAACCAGCACAAATTCTGAACCAGTGTTTCTGGAGCAGCCTTACACAAAGTATGTGAGCAGTTTTATGGTTGCATGAGGATCCTGTTGAAAGTCAGATCAGAAGATGCACTTCTTTGCTAAAGTTAAAAAAGCTGTTTTACATTTGAAATTAATGTTAGCTTGACATAGTGTTAAAATTGTTTTCTTCAGAGCATCTTCTTATGCCCCGATTGTAAAGGCTTTTCTTTCAAATCTGTTCTTGTCATTGCCATAAAATTTACAATAAGGTTAATTTCTATAACAACATTCAATTACAATTGGCATAGTTCACCCAAAAAAATAAAATTTGCTGAAAATTTACTACATGAATTACGTGTTTGAAATAAACAATCCTTGGCCAAATAATGGCCACATTCACACAGCAGCCGCTCTACTACACAAACGCATGGCTTGACACCCATTGCACGTTCATACAGAAAATATTTGAGAGGCTACTGTATGTTGCTGTGTGAACGGGACATTTCAGGACTCACAGCTGTAAGTAAAGGCTGTCAATCCCAAAAACTGTCAGTGTGAACGTTGCCAAAAGGGCTTATTTTAAATTCAAACTGTCACTTCTGGTTAAAATACTAGTCCATAATCCATAATAATGCTTCCTCCAGTGAAAAAGTCACCACGCCTGAATCAGGAGAGAAATATGCACAGATTAAGAACTACTTCACAAGATAAAACAGCCCAAACAAATGTGGGTGGATTTTGATGCGAGAGGACAACAGGGAATGGACTTTTTCACTGGAAGAAACTGTTTAAAGTTAAAACATTAGAAACGTCTTAGAGTTGTTTCTTACAGACATGCAGCTTTTCACTTTACAAGACATTAACTGATGGACTGGATTGATGTGGATTACTTGTGGATTATTGTGATGTTTTTAGAAACTGTTTGGACTCTCATTCTGACGGCAACCATTCACTGCAGAGGATCCATTGGTGAGCAAGTGATGTAATGCTACATTTCTCAGAATCCTTTCCCATGAAGAAACAAACTCATCTACATAATAGATTCACAAAAAACGAGGAAGATTAAGTAATAATGTAAACAAGGTCAGTTTTAATATCGAGTTCTTGATTTATTAAGAGCAGGAGTAGTTTCGTTAAAATTAAGGTTGCATTTGTAGTTTGTAGTGTTTACTAACATAAATGCCAGTATGTTACTGATACAAATATGTTGCAGTATTGTTTTAAAACATGCACACACACATACAAGTTCTTGGCCTCAGGGCCGGCGTGTGATGGCTTCAGACCTGCTGTATGTTTGGCGTGTGCTGTAGTTTTATTTGAATAGTAGATCACAGTTGCGTCATAGTTGCATGCATGAGAATGGCTGCATCTCTATCTGAGGGTCTGTTTGTGATCAGGGTTTGATCTATGATGGGGTTTTTAGAAGCAGAAGTGTGTGTGCGTTATCTCTTTATGTGCAGTAGTTTGCCATCAGCTGATCTAATGTGTTTGTGGTTCATTCTGAACAGTAAAACATAGTCCAGAAGAATACTTTCCTGCTTGGATATTGGACTTTCTTAGCTCAATTTGAATATCAACTTTAAGTTCTTCTAAATAGATGCAAAGTCAAAGTCAGTTATCAGGAGTTTTTATCTTAGGAGAAACATAAGAGAAGCAGGAAATTTTTTCATATGATCTCCATTTAAACTCATTGCTGTTTATGAGCAATTATTGGGGTATTAGAGAGAACTCATTTCGTGATCAAATGCATGCTGCAGATGTGTGTGTGTTGTCAGTTGGTTTAGCTCTTTAACAGTCTTCAGCTCTACACATGTCAGTTTTCAAAGATGTATGTTGTTTATGACCAAAATTTTCCTGCTTGGATGACCAAAAAAGTGGGAAAATCTTTTCACACCCAACACACACATACACACGCACACAGAGTTGGTTTTGAGAGGACTCCATGCTGCTGGTTTGGCTGTTGCTGCGAGAGCAGATGATACTGTTTATTAGAATAACTGATGTCTGATGAAAACAGTGCCGTTTTTCTGTGTGTCAGTGCCAGTACAGTCATAGTAAGTTTAGCGGCACATTGGAGAAAATGCAGATTTTTGTCACTTTACATATTATTTTTCTACATAAAATTAAATTACTTAAAGGAGTAGTTCACCAAAAAAATAAAATCTTAAAGGAGTAGTTCACCCAAAAATGAAAATTTGCCAAAAATGTACTCACCCACAGGCCATCCAAGATGTAGATGAGTTTGATTCTTTATGGGAAAGGATTTGGAGAAATGTAGCATTACATAACTTGCTCGCCAATGGATCCTCTGCAGTGAATGGGTGCCATCAGAATGAGAGTCCAAACAGCTGATAAAAAACAACAACTGCAAAAATATATCCATAATAATGGTTCCTCCAGTGAAAAAATCCATACCCAGTTGTCCTGTCACAACAAAATCCAACCACATACTTGTTTAGAAAGGGTTTTGGCTTGTAAACAGGAGACAGTACTGAAGACAGGTTGACTTTTCCACTGAAGGAAGCAATATTATGGATTATGGATTATGGATTATTTGGAAGAATTTTAGGTTTCTCTGAATGGATTTGTTTCTTACAAACACACAGCTTTTCACTTCACACATTAATGGACTGGAGCCTTGTGGGTTGCTTGTACTTGTTTTTATCAGCTATTTGGGCTCTCGTTCTGACGGCACCCATTCACTGCAGAGGATCCATTGGTGAGCAAGTGATGTAAATGAGTGCATGTTATTCAGAAGTCCTAAATTTCGTCTGATTGAAAATCCTGTTTACCTCAGAAATACATCACATTACAAAAGTAAAATGGATTGTGAACAGATTTTTATATTGACTTAGAGCCTGAATTACATGTAGATCATGTTCTGGTTTATTCTTTGCCTTTTATTTTTAGTATTGTACACACACACTGCATTTTTGGGTGCAGCTGTGATGATGTCATTCCTTATTGCCTCTTTGCTGATTGGTCATCTTTATTGAAAGCAGGATGCTTTGATTTGCATATATTATACTGACACTTGATTTGACTAATTAATCTTTCTTTCTTTCTTTCTTTCTTTCTTTCTTTCTTTCTTTCTTTCTTTCTTTCAGAAACCACCTGCAGCTTGCTCTGTCCCTGCTGACCAGTTTGAAGCGTGTTCCCTAGTTAAACGCCAGCACATATGACTAGTACTCCCTTCCATAACCCTTCTCTTTCGTGGGCTTGTGTATTCCTTCACTCTTGGCTTGTCATTTGTCTTTCCAGTCTTTGAAGACAGCACAGGCTGCTAATAGAAGACAGGTCTCCACCACAACAAAGGGCTCTGTGCCCAGACTGAATAAACTATTTACCCCTCCTTCTCTTTCTCTATTTTTTCTCCCCCTCTTTTTCTCTCTCCTCCCCTAGGTTTTTTTTTCTCTCTCTTGGCTTCAGAAGAAATATGTGCACTTGCTATGTTTTTTTCCATGTGATCACAGAATGCTCTGGAATAGATTAGTGGAGGAGAAGAAGGGAGGGAGTGAGAGGAGAAATGTGAGAGAGACAGTAATGAGGGAGCAGGTAACCGAGGTAACGTCTGTCTCCGGGGGATCAGGTGATGTAGGAGGCGGAGTTATCCGCACAAACAAACAAAGTACATGTAAGCACAATAATGGTGGTGACCAAGCAGATTCATTATGTTGTTTGAGCACAGCTAAAATGAAAACTATTAAAACTGTTTTTGTAATTGAAATTAAGCTGAAATTAAATGAAATATACACTTTTAGTTTTTCATAAAACGTAAAAATTTAAATGAAAAATAAATGTTGGTAACTAATTAAAGCAATTTGAAACACTAAACTTATTAAAAGTAAAATGAATTAAAATACAAAATAATTAAAAAATAAAGCTATACAGAAATGTATAAATAAATAAATAAATATAGAACAGAAATGGATATACACTAATGAAAATGACAAATGCATGAAAAATTACAAAAATTTAAACTAAAATATAAATGAAAACCAAAAATATAAAAAATATTTTTTATCAACTTTTCTATTAATAAATACTACAATAGTATATAAATAATACTAAAATAACATTAAACCAGCTTTCTGAATGTTAAAGCGTTCATGTCTAATTTTAAATCTATTTTATCTTTTTTTTGTCAAGATGTTTGTCAAGTGTTTTGTCCCAAAAACATTTTTACCCTCTATCTCACCATTGAAACTTGAAATACAATAAATTAACTTAAATATAACAAATACTAAAACAACTAAAATTAGCTAAACATTAATTAAAATAGACATTTAAGAAACAACCAAATTTCTAAAACTTGAATTACAAATAAAATGAAAACTAAATATGGAGAAGAAAATAAAATATAATTAAAAAAATCTTAAGAAAAATGTAGTAGTATTTCAATGATAATAAATAACACTGTTTAGAGTTAAACAGGCTGTTTTGTGCAGCTGCACCTTTAAGAACCGATACCCTGCGACTGCTTATAATTCATTTTCAGTAAGAGCTGGCGATGATACATTTGGATATTGCAACAGAATTTGAGCGTCTGTTAGTGAGCAACAGCATAGCCACTCTGTGACCTCCAACGATTTAATCTATCAGGTTTACCTTCAGTCACTTTGGATGAAACCATCTACCAATAAAGGAAAATATATTATCATATGAGTCCTTTAGCAGTCAAGTCTCCAAAACGATGATGAAAGATCAACAACAACATAACAAATCATCTTAAAACAAATTAGGCAAACCTGTCTGCTCCTCTGTGCCTCTCTCTCTCTCTCTCTCTCTCTCTCACTCTCTCACTCTCTGGCAGGGTTGATACCACAGACATGCAGCTGAAAGTAAATAAATGGCTGTTTTTGGGGTTCTTTTTCCTGGAGAAGCAAAACAGTGAGAAGTGTGTGTGTGTGTGTAAACCACAGTCTTATTGAAGCTATTAGGCTGCTTAGGAGTGGAGCAAAACCAATGCACACATAGACGCACATTTTTTCCCCTTCTAATTCCCTCTTTTCTCTGGTGTGTGTGTCATGATGACAGGTGTTCCTGTCTGCAGCTGTTTTTCGCGACCAATCCGTCCATCTCACCTGCAGATGTCTCTGATCTTCCAAATACAGGAGGGTGAATGCGGTTTGGCTGTACCAGTTGCTCAGATTCAGTTGCAAATACAAACAAGTGCAGTGAAGTCCAGTTGAACCTCTTTCAAAGGGATAGTTTACCCAAAAAGAAAACAAGTGGATTAATAGCACATAAGAGTGAGAAGTGATGTTATTTTTACATGTGACGCAAAAGGAATCAGTAAGCAGAATGTTCACTCTGCTCTTTTCAACATACTGAAATTAGATGGTGACTACAGCTGTCAAACTTCAAAATAAACCTAATAAACCTGACAGATTTGTATTTTTTTTTTAATTAATAGTATAATATTAACAATATTTAATAATAAAGAAATAACTTCAATTTATTTTTATTATAATAATATTGAATTAACTTTTTTATATTTTCAGTTTATTTGCTTTTACAAGCTTAACATTTTTTCATATTTAAGTAATAGTTTCAGTTTATTTTTATTCAAGTTTTAATTTACTTTCCAAGTTATTATTATTATTATTATTATTATTATTATTATTATTATTAAAAAAATTAAATAAAAAGAAAAGAAAAAAATTAATTGTTTGTTTAAATTAAAATAGCTTTTATTTTTTATTTTCTCACTTCTTTTGTTTATATAAGCTACATTGGGGTGAGAAGATGATTACAAAACTACAAATTAGTGTGAAAACTAGTCTTTTAAGTTAAAGCATAAAGTGTAAGTTAGCAGATTGTATGTCTGTCAAGTAGCTAATGTCTTGTTGTTGTTCTCGTTGTGAGCAAAGCTAACATTTTGCTCATTTTTGTAGCTGAAATATTATTAAGAATGAGACTTAAAGCGTAAAACGCTGTGTCAATGTTCTGTGCTGATGTGGATGTGGTCTGACAGCGGTGTGTTTTTGGTGTTTCAGTAAAGCAAGCAGTTAATGGTGATGTAGGCCACCACAGCAAAGCATCCCAGCACATACACTTACCCAGGAAATGCTTCGGTCGGCCACAGGGTAATTGTGACTGTCCCGGCCAATTTCTGCCAAACAGGAGGCAGACACACACACCACAGAGCTGCACTTGTCTCTCTCTGGCTGATGGTTCCCCACCACAGTCTGAGAGGGAGAGAAATCTAGCAGCCTGAAGTGATTCTTAATGCCATAACTGCCCAAAATTATAACAGTAAAACTTAAAAGCATCAATGCACTTTTCTGCCTTCAGCTGAGGCTTATGGAAAAGTAGAAACTACGAGCTCTGTGAGTTTGAGAGTCTAAGATTAGTCTTGATTTCTCTTTTTCCCTGCACACCTGCTCTTTTCTTCTGCCGTCGTGTCTGGTGTAATTGTGGATTTGAGACACATGCTTAAAAGTGAACAATGATACACATAGATGGATTTAAATTGAAGACAAATACGGTTACGTTTTGTGTTTGTTTGTTTGTTAGTGGATCATGTTAATAGTGAATGCTATTCTCTACCCCTGTGTGAGACTTGAAGAGGACTTTATACATCTAAAAACCACAAAAACACCAGCTGAACACAATTAAACACATTAAAAAAGTGATGATAGTGACCCTGCAGTAATTTAGAAGTTGGATGCAAAATTTATTTTCTTACTTAGTATTTTTGTCTTATTTTCCAGTACAAATATCTAATCATTCTTAAATCAAAATACAGTGGGTACGGAAAGTATTCAGACCCCCTTAAATTTTTCACTCTTTGTTATATTGCAACCATTTGCTAAAATCATTTAAGTTCATTTTTTTTCCCCTCATTAATGTACACACAGCACCCCATATTGACAGAAAAACACAGAATTGTTGACATTTTGCACATTTATTAAAAAAGAAAAACTGAAATATCACATGGTCCTAAGTATTCAGACCCTTTGCTGTGATACTCATATATTTTACTCAGGTGCTGTCCATTTCTTCTGATCATCCTTGAGATGGTTCTACACCTTCATTTGAGTCCAGCTGTGTTTGATTATACGGATTGGACTTGATTAGGAAAGCCACACACCTGTCCTTATAAGACCTTACAGCTCACAGTGCATGTCAGAGCAAATGAGAATCATGAGGTCAAAGGAACTTCCTGAAGAACTCAGAGACAGAATTGTGGCAAGGCACAGATCTGGCCAAGGTTACAAAAAAAAAAAATTCTGCTGCACTTAAGGTTCCTTAGAGCACAGTGGCCGCCATAATCCTTAAATGGAAGATGTTTGGGAAGACCAGAACCCTTCCTAGAGCTGGCCGTCCGGCCAAACTGAGCTATCGGGGGAGAAGAGGTAAAGAAGAACCCAAAGATCACTGTGGCTGAGCTCCAGAGATGCAGATGGGAGATGGGAGAAAGATGTAGAAAGTCAACCATCACTGCAGCCCTTCACCAGTCGGGGCTTTATGGCAGAGTGGCCCAACGGAAGCCTCTCCTCAGTGCAAGACACATGAAAAAAACACCTGAAGGACTCCAAGATGGTGAGAAATAAGATTCTCTGGTCTGATGAGACCAAGATAGAACTTTTTGGCCTTAATTCTAAGCGGTATGTGTGGACAACCAGGCACTGCTCATCACCTGTCCAATACAGTCCCAACAGTGAAGCATGGTGGTGGCAGCATCATGCTGTGGGGGTGTTTTTCAGCTGCAGGGACAGGACGACTGGTTGCAATCGAGCTAAAGATGAATGCGGCCAAGTACAGGGATATCCTGGACGAAAACCTTCTCCAGAGTGCTCAGGACCTCAGACTGGGTCGAAGGTTCACCTTCCAACAAGACAATGACCCTAAGCACACAGCTAAAATAATGAAGGAGTGGCTTCACAACAACTCCGTGACTGTTCTTGAATGGCCCAGCCAGAGCCCTGACTTAAACCCAATTGAGCATCTCTGGAGAGACCTGAAAATGGCTGTCCACCAACGTTTACCGTCCAACCTGACAGAACTGGAGAGGATCTGCAAGGAGGAATGGCAGAGGATCCCCAAATCCAGGTGTGAAAAACTTGTTGCATCTTTCCCAAAAAGACTCATGGCTGTATTAGATCAAAAAGGTGCTTCTACTAAATACTGAGCAAAGGGTCTGAATACTTAGGACCATGTGATATTTCAGTTTTTCTTTTTTAATAAATGTGCAAAAGTGTCAACAATTCTGTGTTTTCTGTCAATATGGGGTGCTGTGTATACATTAATGAGGAAAAAAATGAACTTAAATGATTTTAACAAATGGCTGCAATATAACAAAGAGTGAAAAATTTAAGGGGGTCTGAATACTTTCCGTACCCACTGTATATTTACAAAAAGACATAAGATGAAGTCTTGTGTTCTGAAAAATGTATCAAAATTAACTGAAAAAATAAGAGACTTTAGGCTTAAAGGTGCCATGTGTAAAAATTGAGGTAAAAATATCCAAAAAATGACCTACACGCATCAAAAGAATGAGAAGAAATAAGGGCGATGATGTCATTAAAAAAATGTCAAGTTATAGTGCTGCAGAGATATCAACCTTAATTAGCATTAGCATTACTAGCCACGGCCCGACAGGTGACGTAATACTAGTTTCGGCCATGGGAGGCGGTATGCGGGCAACATAACCACCAGCCAACCTGCAATACACGAATAACTCGCACGGCTTGTGGGCGTACTTGAACCTGATGTCAATCGTGTGGAAGGTACAGCCCACTACTTCATTTTCAGTTCAGGGAAGAGAGCGGAAGGATGGCTGAAGCCCTTGGCAAGAGACACCCTACCACCACCACCCGCTACAGGGAAACAACCGCGCTCGGAATCACAAATCAAATCCGATAAGAAAAGGAGCCGAACCAGAGTAAACATTGGCACTGCTTTCCGTCGCTGGAGACAACTGATGGACTTGAAAGAAATGAGGTTCGACTCCGAACTTGCAACATTTCTTTTGGATTGGTAAGTAAGATGCTGTTAGTATTTCGCTAGAAGCTTGTTATATGTTTGCGTATTTTTTTCGGGAAGTTATAACATAGAAATGTATCGAAGGCTGTTCGATAAACGTGCTAATGTTAGCGATGGCTAACCGTAGCTGCGTTTGATAATTAGCTAGCTATAACTTACCCACACAGATCCGATCCGGTTTTCCCCTGTTCTCTACCAAAGCCCGTCTCTACCAAGCTGATGCTAAAATGTAACATTACCTAAGAAGCTTGAAATGTCTTCGATGATAATGAACCCGAGAGAGAGAGAGAGAGAGAGAGAGACGTGAGGGAGAGCGCCCCGGCTGCGCGCGCACTCACTCACTATATTCAGAGCGGTCAAGTTTTTGCTAATGAAAATCAAAACTTGATATATGCTGCTAAATTAGCATCAGGCGGGCAGCATGTCCGCGGGGCAGTCTCCGTGTCCTCTTTGTTTCGTGGTTTTTCTGTGCGTGAGAAAATTGATGTGTGACGTGTAAGCATGTTGAAAAGAGTCAATTGCATGTGTCTCACGGTGAATGCTTGAGAGTTGGCAGCTCTGGTTACGTTGGTTGGCGCTAGCTTGGTCAACATCAGCTGTCTGATGTTGACCAATGATGTTGACAGAATGCTGTCTGTCAAATTAATTTAATTCAAATAATGTGTATATACAACTCAAAATGTAATATGAACACAAAACTAATATGAACATATTCACTGGTAAAGGTGAAGGGGAGTAGCTTGAAGATGTCATGTTTCAAAATCACTTGACATCACCCAACGTTCCTCTGGAGACAAAACGTCCTCCCTAGGCTTCGGCTATGGCTCTAGGGTTGTTGTGAAGGTAGGGGCGGGAGGCATAGAGACTATGCCGTTTCTCGTTTGTTACTCTAGAGTAGACCAATTCACTTTATTGAGGCGTACTGCCCCCACATCTGGTATGGAATGTGGAGTATGACTTGATTTTTTTGCCAGACATGACACATGGCACCTTTAAAGCAAGAAAAATATCTATGGAAACTTGTCACAATTACCTTTTTTTTTTTTTTTTTTTTACCTTTTTTTAAGATTTAAACAATTCTGAAATTCTGAAAAAAAAAAAAACGAATCAGAATTGTGAGATATAAACTCAGAATTGAGAAATATAAACTCAGAACTTTGAGAAAAACGGTCAGAATTGTAAGATTAAAATTATTATTATTTTTAAATTTTCTTTTTCTTTTGGTGGAAATTGGTTTCAATAAATATCTGCCAATGGGATCAGAAAAATAGTATTGTTTTCTCTTTGAATTAGCTTTATTTTTCAGACCCCTTTGGCAGATATTAGTTTTTGTTTTATGCATAAACTCACTCAATTTTGATAAAATTTTCATTTCATTTTGATCTAGTTGTTCAGAAAACAAGACATAATATTTTAAGTCATTTTGCTTCTCAAGTAAATGTACTTTGATTTAAGAATGTTTAGATATTTGTACTGGAAAACAAAATGAAAATACAGAGTAAGAACATAATTTGCAGTGTCCTGAGATCTCTGCTAACTGCAGACTTTAATGTGGTACAAACTTTCTTGACATCTCTTAAATCATTTGAGGAGATGCGTGTAAGATTACTGAGGTCTTTTTCTTAGGAGAAACATCTGAGAAGCTTTGTATCTCCTCCCTCTAATGTCCTCTTTCTCTCTCTCGCGCTTCGTCTTCACCTTTCACCTTCTTTTTTCCATCACATTCCCTCATTGCTACATTCTGCAGTTTCTCATTATTCTTTCTTTTGGCCACTAATATTTATTTGCCTCCCCTCGATTTCTCCCTTTTCATTTTCATCACCTTCCTCTCTTTCTGTCATGTTTATCTCTTTCTTCATCACATCAGTTCTCCACACTTCATCCAACCTGTTCCAAGTAACACAGGATCTCCCTGGTTCTCTGAATAACAGGTCATACAGTATTCACAGCTAATGCATTCAAAATTACTGCGTAAATAAAATGCTAAGAGCTAAGATTTTCGTTCATGTGTGTGTAGTTATGTGAATGTTTCGGTAAAAATGATGTTTTCCTGGACTCTGTTGGTCTGTTGCGCAAGTGAGTGTGTGTGTGTGTGTGTGTGTGTGTGTGTGTGTGTGTGTATGTTTGACTGCTGGCTCACTGTGTGTTAAAGGTTTCTGAACTCATTAATGAATTGCAGTAACTAAACAATCCTCTCTCTCTTTCTCTCATGCTCTTTGTAAAGCGCTAATCTGATGGTAAATCAGAACCGGCTCTTCAGTTACACAGTAGTTTTGTAAATCCGGTCAAGTGCTTGTAAACAAATCTGGGATCTATTTGTGTGTGTGTGATTTGTGTTTCTGCCTGACCGGATTTATTTAACCACATGCATGCACAAAACAAAACAGTGGCCCTGAAAAGTATTGGGACACTTGAGTTACACTTACATGTAAAGAATATCAAAGCAAGTGTTTGTATATGGCATGATCTCTTCTTTTCACGAAGTTCGCTTTTCTTCATGTTTTACATTTCAGTGTCTTTGAATCAGCTGTGATTTGAAGTGGAATGCATGAACAGAGTTGCCAACATTTGGCACATGCAAGATAGAGCGCAACAGTGAAGTGAGCACTAAAATATACATTTTGTTCAAATATTTGTTGTTGAACATCAGATTGGTGGGGAAAAATGCCCCTGCATCCTGACCTATTAACAGCTTTTGTTTATCTTTATCAGCTTTAATTTAGGTTTTTGTAAGCTGTTCTTCTGCTTTACAACTCTGAACAAACAAGCTACACAGTTTGTATTGTAGCACTTATATACTATTTGTTTATTGTATTGTCATTTTATTTTTGTATTTATTGTTACATATTTTAAATTATTATTAGTATTAGTACAAGTATTATTGTTGTTGTTGTTTGCTTGTTTGTTTTAACAAATCGGCCGGCAAGAAATTTGATGGGGTTGTAAAGTTGGCAACCGAGTCAGTTCTTTTGAAGTTCAAACAGGTGTAGAGAATCACATCCATCATCCACTAACCACAAATAAACTGGCTGGCTTCATGTTCAACACTGTAACTGTTTTATCATTTCAAACCACCAAACGTCTTTTTGTCAAAAGTGTGCCTGTGCATCTTTCTATACCTTAAATAACATTTGCTGTAAGTTTTTTGTTGTGTAATGCAATGACATTTTGAAGTGTATTCTGTTAGGTGTCCAGATTGTTGTTAAGACCTCTGTTCATCCATCCTTCAATTCCCCTCTACCTCACACCTCTCCTCCCTCTCTCATGTTCTCATTCTTGTTCTGCTCACTCCCTCTCTTTAATCTCAGTCCAGACATGCCCAACTGCAGCCTATTAGAATTTTTCTCTTCTTTTTTCTCTTTTTTTCCTCCCTCATTTTTCTTTTTGTTGTGTAAATGAGATGTAGGAGAGCTCTTTTTCTCCCTCTCTGGGTGTAATAGAGGAGCGATTACCGAATACATTCACATTTTCCTACCATGTGTTTAATGCCAGTGAAACGCCCGTGTGCCCATGGCAGAGAGAACTGCCGTGCCAACGAACCAGGGTGTGTGCTGCGTGTTTGTGTGTGTTTGTGGTGTTTTTGATTGTCGCTGCTGGATATGTTACATCATGTGCATGATGCTGGTGCATGTGTGTTTGCTCACTTGTTAACCTGTGCCATGTGGTTTTCATGTGTGTACATCATGTTTTGCATCTTTTGATGCAATAAGCCCATGCATGTGTGTGTTGTGTGTGTGGTTAGTCGTGGGAACTTTACCTCTGCTCACGGAGGCCCAGATGTGGTTCGTGGTGCTATGAAACCTGATGCCCCCCCTTCAAAACACACACACATACACACATTTTCTCCCCCACCCATTGCGCCTAGAACTGCATTAAGACACATGTGGAAACAATTCAACCAATGCCCTGAGCAGACGGGCTCATACACACACCCACACACACACACACACACACACACACCACGCACATACACATCACACACACACACACACACACACACACACACACGCACATACACATCACATATCAATCACATACACACTCATCACATATACATAACAGACGTACGCAGTCACTGCATGTGCCACACACATACACATAAACCTACATCTGACACACATAAGTCTCCACACTTCACTGCAAATGCGTACATAAACATATGAATACTAGAAAAACACACACATAGTTTAATCATGCTGCTGGACACAAACCACTGAACTGCCTTATAAATCCATATACATGCTTTACCAAGTGAGGAAAACATATCTTTCTTTAACAATAGCCACAGGTAGTGTGTGTATATGTGTATGTGTGAGTTTGTGTGTGAATGTTCAGAGGCTTGAGTCATCTCTCAGTAGACTTCTGTAAGTGAGCACCTCGGCGTCCCACAGGGCTCTGTTTTAGGCCCGTTGTTTTTGTTTTTGCACCTGGTTACAGGGAACTCAAAGTGAATTAACAATCTGCTGATGTGGCTGGGCCCTAATTTATGGGTAAGCTAATGTCTTTTGTAATGTTTCTGAGCAGCTGGCCCAGAAAATGTCTGAACCTTCAGGAGTCTCCACAATCATCCAGAATTAATCCAGAACAGCCGTGCAGCAGAACACACCTAGAACCAGAAAGAGGGAGAACCACCAGTCACGACTATTAAGAAAAAAGACAAACACACCATAACAACCAGTAATTAAACAACTACCAAAAAAACATCACACAATGTTGTGTTCTGAAATGTGTCATTTGCATGTTGTGCAGTTTGTAGTATGCTTTGCAATCACAGCATCAGACATGCTATTGCGGGCATTAACATTAACTTCACTTTCTTTTTTAGGTCAGCTAGTAAGATAAAGTTATTTAAATTCTTCTTATCTAAATACTTGACTAGTAACTCATTTAATAACACAGAGACATTTGAAAGATTTTCTAGTACTGAGGCGTGGAACCACTGAAGTGTTTTTGAAAAGTATTTTAAAAATACAGTAAAAAAAAATGCTCAAATTGTGAAATATTATTACAATTTAAAAATAAGTGTTTTCTATTTTAATATATCTAAAAATGTATTCCTGTAATGCAAAGCTGATTATTCAGCAGCCACTAATTCAGTCTTCAGTGTCACATGATCTCTCAGAAATCATTGTAATATGCTGATTTGCTGCTCAAGAAATGTTATATATATATATATATATATATTATATTATATATATATATATATATATATATATATATATCATATAGATATTATCAAGTTTAAAACAGTCGTGCTGCCTAGTATTTTTGAGTAAACCATGACTAAATGACTTTACAGAAATTTTTATCAATTTAACGCATCCTTGCTGAATAAAAGTATTATTTATGAAACTTTTAAGAAACGTCTTACTGTACAATTGCAATGCATTGGCAAAGCATTCACGACTGTGTCTGCATACTTGCTTAAGGTATGTTATTCGTCTAACAGAGAGACTGCATTAGGGAAGGGCTGTTTTGATATAGCCAAAAGTGCAGAAACAAGCCAATTTCTGTAATTTAATATTTCAGTTCTTCAACATCTGGAGCTGTGTGTAAAAATGGAAAATAGAGGGATGACAGGGGCATATGACGAGAGAAAGACGAAAATACCCGCTCCTCACTTTAGAACAGATGCTCTAATCTCTGGTCTGAAACACACACACACACACACACACACACACACACACACACACATACACATATCAGTCTTGCAAATTGTGGCGAAGCATTAAACAAACAAGCACACTGACAAACACAACACACACATTTGACGTGTTCATTAGCAGCTGGGTTCTTCTAGTCTCATTGCAGCCACACTCCATCCAAACACGTGTGTGGTTAATCCATGGGTAATGTTGGGCATAAACACACACACACTTGGCAGTCATGTGTAGGTGATCTGGGTGTCATTACTGTTTGGCATCTCGTCAGCATCAGCACCGATGATGAAATTCAGATGCATGCTGTGCGCTTATGTGCTTGCACTTGTGTTACTGTGTTTGTGTGTGCTAGTTTGAATTGACCAAATGTTCTCCCTAACTGCTGGATCAAGCAGGATTTGCTCCTCTATCACTAGACCTCACCTCAAATAATCACCTCAAACAATTATTCTATTAAAACATACAAATAAAACAAACAAAATCTGAAAATGTACTCACCTTCTTAAGTCAAGATACATTTAGAAGGAAAATGACTTAAAAGAGTTCATCCAAAAATAAAAAAATTGCTGAAAATGTACTCACCTTCAGGCCATCCATATAGATTAGTTTGTTTCTTCATCAGAAAAGATTTGGAGAAATTCACAGCTACATCACTTGCTCAGCAATGGATCCTCTGCAGTAAATGGGTGCCGTCAGAATGAGAGTCCAAACAGCTGATAAAAAAAAAAAAAGAATCAACAAGTAATCCACACGATCCAGTCCATCAATTAACGTGTTTTTTAATCCGCTATTTGAACCCTCATTCTGACGGCACCCATTCACTGCAGATGATCCAAATGTTCAGAAAAACAAAACGTAACATCGTAAGCCATTGTGCTTCTCCGGTAAATGCATCTTGAATTAAGATTGTTTAGATATTTGTACTGTAAAACGACAGTACTTGTTACAGTGCTTAATTTACCTCCGTATGACCACCTGCGCTGTTGCTCACAAAAAGACTTATGCATGCATGTCAAGTTCTAAGTGTATTGATTCACTATGTCTTCTGTTACCAACTAAAAGCAGCTGTGTTTGAACAAGTACACGAGAAGACACACACGTTTACAGTGTGTGCATGCATTGTGTAAACCTCTCGTCACTTTGTGTTGATGCATGTGTGTGTGTCTGTATCTTCGATTCCCACTAGATTCTCCATTATCATGCCTAGAGCTGGAGAGAAATCAACCCTTTTGTTTGTAATTATAGTGACTTTGAAAAGAAAGGATGAAAAGAGCGAATGAAGAGAGGGAAAAAAGTACTTCAGCACGTCTGTGACATATTAGTCATTTTTTACCGTAATTGTTTTTCGACCCCTCTTCGCCTTTGTTCGCACACACACACACACACACACACACATATGCGCGCTGACAGGCGTGGAGGGAATGTTCTCATGTAGATGAGGTCTTACGGAGTGTCGCAGTGCGTCCAGTATGCGATGTGACTACTTATTGATGAGTGTTTGTATTGGAGGAGTTCTGCTCGAGTTTCTGGGAAGGCCTGAATCCTGAGCTGCATCCTCCCCGGGGTGAGAGCGGACGCGTGGGTACTGCGTTTCAAGAAATCGTTTATTTAGGCTTGGAGTTTTGCTCAAATCACCCTTTGAGGTGGATGGAGGGGTCAGAGGTCAAGCTAAGGGTTTGGTGTCGTTCTTAAGGTTAAGAGAGCAAATGAGTTAAGTGACAATAAAGGGGTAGTTCGACCAAAAATACAAATTGTGTCATCATTTAAGCACCCTTGTGTTGCTTGAAACCCAAGCGGCTTTTTACATACAACAAAAATGAATTGAAACTAGGGCTGTTGAGTTTCAAAAAAGGGTAAAAAGCACTATAAATGTGTCATAAAGGTGTATATGATTTTTCAAGTACACTACTGTTCAAAAGTTGTTGTTTTTTTGTAGTACTTTTATTCAGAAAGGATGCATTAAATTAATAAAACGTGACACTAAAGATGTTTATAATGTTACAAACGATTTTTACATTTTTGTAAAACTTTAAAGTGTTTTTTAAAAATTTATGCTGGTTTTCACAGTTTCCAATACTGATAATAATAATAATAATAATAAAAATGATTCTTGAGTATCAAATCAGCATATTAGAATAAATTCTGAAGGATCATGTGACACTGAAGACTGGAGTAATGATGCTGAAAATTCAGCTTTGCACAGAAGTAAATTAAATTTGACAAAATATTCAAATAGAAAACAGTTATTTTAAATTGTAATAATATTTTACAATATTACTGATTGTACTGTATATTATTTTATACATCAGTGCCGCCTTAGTGAGCAGAAGAAACTTTTCTTCAAAAACATTACTGACCCCAGACTTCGGTCAACATGGACATTCAATTTCATTTTGAGGTGAACTATCCATTTAAGGAGAGGTTTAGGTTTGATTTTGGTAAATGTGATCTTAAAAGAAGCTTTATATCCTCTGAACTGGTGCAGATATGTAGTAGTGAGCCGTAGGGGGCACTTAATTAGATTTTAAGAGAGAAAACAACCTCTTCCCTTGTCTGCTTTCTGGGGAAAAATGTGCTCGCACTTAGTTAATTTTAACCTTGTACACCAAAAAACTGCAAAAAGAAATTGAGTTTTGCAATGAAAACACGTCTAAGACTTTTTTTGGGGGTGGGGGTGCTCTTCTGACTTTTGCACAGACAGTCACTACTTTAATTTTCTAATAATTTTATTGCATAGACCATGTACAATTTGTCCAGTGTAGCCAAAACAACTGAAGATGACAAAAAGAGACAATAATCATTATGTGTATACACTTGAACAGAAATCCAAACAGTATTATTTTCATGGTTTATTAATGGCTAAAACCAAGGCAGATGGTTCAGTTTATTGAAAGGAAAAACAAATAGATTGAATGATACGACCTGCTGGACACTGGAAAGTAATTCGATGGTAATTTGTCTGTGTGTTGGTCACTCACTGCCCCTGCATGTGCGTTAGATAAACACACACTTCGCTGGAAGCTGCGCTCTTTGTTCAACATTTTGTTAACATCCCTGATGTTGTCAAATTGATTGTCAGATTACGACGTTTTGCACAGTTTTTGAAGGTTTCTCTCGCTCATGCACTCAAACAGTTTCAAAGTGTTCAGCTCTGCCAGAGAATGTGACATCATCACATTTTTGAGGCCAAACACACACTTCATATAAATGTAAGAATTAAAATGTAATCCAGACAATAACACACACACACACACACGCATGCATATTTATGTGCATGCCTTCTAGCACACAATAGAGAGAGAGAAAGCATTGCATCCTCTGCTGACTCCTGCTATTGCCCAAGAGGGATTGTTTGTGTGGTTTCCACCGGCAACCAGAAGGGAGTGATGGGTAGGGCATGTACTGGTGATACAGAACTCTAATGTTATTTGGCTCTCTCTCTCTCTGTGTGTGTGTGTCTGTGTGTGTGCGCGCGTGCTGCTCTTTGAAGATTAAACGTTAGTGACATGCACGCATGAACTACTGGACTGGAAGTGGAGAATGAACCCTGGGCTCTGCCCTCTCTCTCGCTCCTGCTCCCCCTTTGTTTCTTTCCTCTCTGATGGTTTTACCAGAGTTGTGACTCATTGGGCATTTAGCCATAACATGCGATTTTGAGAGAGAGGGAAGAGGAAAGGTGAAAAGAGAAGAGTTGGGAAAAATCGGTTATGAATGCAGCTATAAGATTTGAGTAGAAAGTTAGGTTTTTACTTTTTCTGACGAGAATATGAGTGATGTTGTCTGTATAAAACTCACTGCAATGATGTTGTGGGTTGTTGACAGGGCGTTGCTTAGGTGGTTGCTAGCTGGTTTCTTATTGTCTTGTGCGAATCCTGGCTTGTTTTCTGATACAAATATCTAAATATTCTTAAATCAAGATACACTTACTTGAGATACAAAATGACTTGAGGTAATAAGAATGTATCACAAAAATAAGAATGTATAAAAATTTATCAAATGATGTACACTTAGACAAGAACAAATTTCTGCCATTGGGATCCGAAGAATTAACTTGATTCAAAGGGAAAACAAGATTATTTTTGTGACCCCATTGGCAGATATATTATAATTTTAAAGCATGGAAAAAAGCTATTTTTGATATTCTTTCAGAATATATATATAAGCTTAAGCATAAAGTCACTTATTGTTTTTTTTTTTTCAGAAAACAAGACTTAATATCTTAAAATAAATACTTGTTTTGCATTATGTTAACTTTGAATAGAAAGTATTTACATTTTCTGTTTTCTGAAAATGTAAAATAGTATACTGCATAAATACATGTTTAAGTTTCTATATAAAACTCACTGCAGTGATTTTGGGTTGTTTTCAGGGCATTGCTAGGGTGTTCATTAGTTGCTAGGTGCGTTGTCACATGGTTTCTTACTGTCTCATGTGAACATCTGTAATCTAGATGTGGCTATGCTTCCTTCTTCCATGGGATATTTTTGCTTGTTTTATGGTCCAGCAGGTAAAAATGTTATGTCTGATCACTTAAGACACATGATTTGAAGAATGACAATCACAAATGATGCGGGACGACGCACAATTCAAATTTTATGCTCAGCATTAGAGGTTTGTTTATAGCAAACACCACTTATAATTCACTCTCTGTCTCATAGTTGGCCTGTGGTTGTTAATTAATTCGTTTCAGAGAAAACATGATTACGTGTTGAGTTTACTCAGCAGAAAATGAGCAGGACTGATCTTCCCCTGGGTCAGTTTGTTTTTCTTTTTTTCCGTAATTGTTGTCACTCCCTCCAGTAGAAACCATCTGTCATCTCTCTCTTTTCTAGGCCGATCCTAGACCGATTGCGTCATTAAGACTCAATTTCCAACAGGTCTAGATGGAAACATCCACCGGTTACATCTAAACCAGCATCCGTCAGCAACTTAAATCATTATTATTGAGTTTCTAGGCTGTTCACATTTAAACAAATGTTCCAGATGCCCACATTTACATAGATCAATGAGGACATATTGTAGACTTCCTGCATTTTTAAATAAAGCTAATTATAATGACTACACACCAAGTACTAATCCTAAAAGAAAACATTTACATATACAGAGCGAGAGCGAGAGAGAGAGAGAGAGAGAGAGAGAGAGGGAGAGAGAGAAAAAAGAAACATTAATTTCATTAATGAATCGTTTTTCCAATCAAGTCCAATTTTTCCAAATGTTCCTGAATGTCTGCACAAGGGAGATTTTGTCAGATTTAGCTAAATTCTGGCGACTAATTTTCCCCTCAAGTATAGCTAAGTAAAAACACACATTTTGGCCTCGTCCTCATCAGTCTCCAGCACTTTTATTCTACCTTCTTTATTAATCACCAGCTTTTACTCTCGTTAAATCTACAGGTCTGTTCTGTGTGTTATCACCCAAACACACCAGGGAATACACACACAGGCAGGTCAGATAACTTTCCCATCTCTCCTCATCTCCCTTTCTCTGTTCAGCTCTTGTGCTCATTTCTCATTGATGAATGTGCTGTGCTGGTGAGGATGATGAGGATGAAGTGGCTGATGATACAAATCAACTTCAAATGAAGAGATCACCAGAGTGATGCCTCCTTCAGGGAAGCAGTGGTACTACATGAGTCTGTCAACAGGTATGTTTATAAAGACATACTACAAATATTATTAATGCTTTATGCATACTGTGCATGTATTTTCTGTATGCATGAATTACCCAAATAACCAACTACAACAGCCCAGATATGCAGTAGAGTGCTGTACATAGACAAAGAAACTATGAAGCTGGAGTGTTTAATTCTCACTTCAGTTTCACTTTCAGTATGTTTAACTATTAAACACAATAGTCTGACTTTCTGAGGAGTTTCTCACACTGCACCTTTGCACATATTTGAAATGCAAACTGACTGTATTTGCTTTCCAGATTCTACCTGGAAGCCATGCAATTTAATGTTGAACGTGCCAACAAAGTATCATAGGATGACCATACATTTTGTTTTTCCCAGAAATGTCCTGGCCAGGATTTCTAAATGGCCTAAAATGTCCAGATTTTGGCTTTGTTTTCCTATTGACATGCTCTCATACATCATATCTACGTGTATTTGCATTGCTTTGACCATTCTCTATAGATCGCACCTTCTCCATGATTTGTCAATTACGTACAATTCCTGCAAACTGCTTTTCAATCAGCACCTTCAACATGCATGAAAACAATACAGAAACAAAGCCAAAACCCAGACAACTTTAGGCCATTTAGAAATCCTGGCCAGGATACGTCTGGGAAATAGGAGGCATATGGCCACCCTAATGTATCATACTATTGTTTATTATTGCATACTGCATGCTGTTTTAAAATATTATTTTAAAAAATCAAATACGGTATACAGTGCGCAACAAGCCTAGTATTCTCTTCTGAACATTGCCAGCATTTCATTACAGCACACAAATTGTGCTGTACAAGTCTCACTGAAGTGCCGGTAACGGTTCTTTCTGTTCATAGGAAATCTGGGAATGTAACATTGGACCTTGTGAACTTTGACTAGTATTCAGTGACACCGTTGGACGGGCCTGTGATCTGGTTATGCAACCAGATCTGTGACTGGTTAAATATGACCCTGAGGGAAATTACGGATCTGTCATTGATCTGAGTGGCCCCACCCACCTGTTAAGAATTTACTTTGCTCAATACGTGTGTGTCTGTCTGTCTGTTCCAACATGTCTATGCCGTTTTTGCGGGAATTTTATAATCTTGTCCTGGAATACAAGCTCGTGTCTGACACCCTTTTTCTCCTTCTTTTTCTCGTTCCCCTCTTTGACAGCACTAATATGTTCAGTAGATCCCGTTACACTTTCTCCCTATCCATCTCCTCGTGCCAAACTTCTCTTTCTGCAACCTTTCTTTTTCTTTCTCTGCCCCTTTTTTTTTCCAGTGGGACTCTTTCTATCCCTCTCTTTTTTTGTCTCTTATGTATACATATTCTCACAGACATACTTGCGTTTTCTCACGAACACACATGCACTCCTCTCCAGGCCTCTCAGGTTGCTGCCATTTTCCATTTTTGAGTGCTCAGTAATAATAATAATATTAACGTGTGTGTAAGAGGTGTCGGGGCTGCCAGTCTCTCATAAATATGAGCCCTTTTCACTGGCAACCCGAGACCCCAGACCTGCCTTTCGCCCGTTTACACAGCTGAATAACATGTGTAAGAAACTCTCTTCTTCTTTCTCTCTGTCTTTATTCTTCCATCTTACCCTCTCCCAGACAGAAACACCTCTCGTCTCACCACACCCAGCATTTCTATTTCCACTCTTTTCTTTGTCTGTTTGTCATGAATTAATTTGCTCTTTCTCTGTCTTAACCTCTGTCATGCTGTCAAATTCTTATAAAGAGTATTTTCCCTATTTTCCTCCCCATCCAGTCTTTGGTTTGGTTCCAAATCCCTGAGCTCTACCTATATAGGTGCACTGCATTTTCGTCTTGTTTCCCAGTACAAACATCTAAACATTGTTAAATAAACATACATTCACTTAAAAATAATTCAAATGGAGGGGAATAAAATTATATTTTTTTCTGACCTCACTGACACATAATTGTTCTAATTTTAAGCACAAACTTGCTCAATTTTCTGAAAACAAGACTTAATATCTTCCTTCTGAATTAAATATATATTAATGTAATAATATATAGATATTTATAATGGGGAAAAAAAACAAAATACTGAAGAAAGTTACAGTTTGCAGTGTAAGGAAGCATGAATACACTACCTAATTTTGGTCTATTTCTAATTTCTGATGCATTGCAGTAAGCTCAGTTAAAATTCAGTGCTGAAAAAAAAAAAGACAATAGTTCAGTCTAACAAGGTTTGTGTGTACTATGTATATTTATACTTATTGGAGTATCATTACACTACCTGTGTAGCAGTAGACAGTCAGACAACTCAGTAGGTTTTGGAACAGAGACTTTCTCTTTCCATCTTTGCAATATTTTATAGTCTGTCTCTCTCTTTTTGTCTCTCCCCATTTCTCGTTCACATCTGGTGCAGTAATTACAGGTTATCACCCCACAGGGGGTGTTCATGCACACACACACACACACACACACACACACACACACACACACACACACACACAGGCCACTTTCTGGTTCATGTACCCGTAGGAAAGAAAAATCACAAATGAGATCTCTTTAATATCTCAGCTGTTCCTTCTAAGCAGAAATTAGATTTAATGGATACTTTTTCTGCTCTCTCCTACTTATGTTTCTCTTCAGTAAAACTCAAAATGTGCTCAAATTTAACTAGATACTAAAGTCTGTAATAATAATAAAAAAAAATCTTAATATAAACTCGAAGATAATCAAATTCTTGCTGTATGTCTCTACTGTTACTGACAACTATAAACTAATACATGTCTGTTTCTCTTTAAGATAAATGTATTTTTTTCTGTTTTTTTTTCTTTTCTTTTTTTCTGTCTGAGTTTCTGTAGCTCAAGTTGTAGAGCATAATGTTTGCAACACCAAGGTCAGGTTTGACTCCCTGAGAATGCAAACATATATGTATATCTTGAATATAGAGCAAATCACTTTGGATAAAAGCATGTATTAATGTTCTTTTACAGATTTCGGGTCTGCGTGGAATCTGCCTCGTTTTCAAAGACCTCAATCAACTGAGAGTGTCAAACACATCAGCTGCCTGAAGAATTATTTCATATAGGTGTGTGGAAAAAGAGCTAACAGCAAACTCAGCATCTATAATAGCAACTTCTGTGTCTGCAGGTTCTGCTGATATTCTGTGGTCTTTGCTGCCCTCTTTTGGATAATGATATATAGTATTATCAAGTTAAATATAAACTTTCCTGTCTAGCTTTGCAAATACAGTATTAGGTGGTGATACTGTATTACTGTGGTATAAAGTGGCCCCAGGAATTATCTGCATATTGGAATCACACTGTAAATTGCATGAATGCCTTTGCATATGATAACAAAATATAAAGTGTTAAATGCTGCACAAGTTTTCTCTCTTCTCTACAAGTCTTTCGTGACATGACTTTTACACTGTTACAATGTCTACATTGATACATTTACATTTTAAAGATCTGTTTAAATGCCATATATTTATCAAAGAAAACTGGAGACTGGAGTAATAATGCTGAAAATTCATCTTTGCTTCACAAGAATAAATAACATTTTAAAATATATTCAAATTGAAAATAAGTTATTTAGAATTGTAATAATATTTAAGATTTTTTTTTTCTACTGACATTTGTAGACTTTCTTCTGACATTTTGTAGACTTTCTACTCTAAGAATAATTGTCGTTTTCTTTATTATTAAGCTGTAAATGCACATATGTCCAGTAGATGGCGTAGCAAGACCGTGTAAATCGCCCTGTAAGCGTCTATCGTATTGAAACAGAAGTTTTATTAAAACCTGGATAGGTTTTGTAATATTATATAGCTAATCATCTGAATTATTACCGTGCGTTTGGATGGGTGTTGTTGTTTTATTGTAATATGCTCCTTGTCTTCAGTTTCGTGGTTTCATTTTCTGTTGTTAAAGTGTTGGACTTCCGTGATTTCAGTGATTGTAGTTAAAGCACCTGTTCAGCCCTGTGTCTCTCGCGTTGGTTTAGCTCAGTGGTTACTTCAACAAGCAAAAACTAGCTCTTGGTTGACGGTCACCGACGGCCAGAGATCAAACCACGGGCTCTGTCCAACGTTTTGCATTGATTGGTGCTATTAAAATCTTACTTTTCTGTTTACTGACTTCAAATATTTTTTGACCGCACGGATCGAGGGGTCAATTGCATGCTGGTCAGCCTGAAAGCAAACTTCAGAAGTCTACACAAATGTTTTGAACGGAGTCATTTTCATATATATATATATATATATATATATATATATATATTTTTGATAATTATATATATATATATATATATATATATATTATATATATATATATATATAGATATATATATATATATATATATATATATATATATATATATATAATATATATATATATATATATATATTAAACGTCAGGTCAGGGCTGTCGTGTTTCAGGCATGTTAAAAACAAACAAAATGCTATAAAATGTAATTACGATATCTGTTGACTCGATATTTTTAGTTTCTTTTAAAATAACTAGCCTAATGGAATAGCAGACTGTTTATTTGTAACCACAGAACTTAATCTACTGTGATACTTGTCAGGTTCTCATTGTGACCTAAAGTCGGTTTTCCGGTGTTTTGCTCTCGCGTTGGTTTAGCTCAGTGGTTACTTCCGATTGACCGAAAAATCACCATCTCATGGTCTCCGGGAAACCGGTGACCTGAGATCGAACCACGGGCGCTGTCCAACGTTTTTATATGTGATACCATGAGATCTTGCGCTTTTGTCAGTCAGTGATTTGTAATCTCTTTGCAATAAGTGCTCGGTATGAAACTTAAATCTCAGCGTGCCTTCACAAGTTCTTGCACTCCTACATTTTTACTTTTTAATATATAAAATTGACGTAAAATCAAAATGTAAGACAGGGGATATTTTAATTGCCATAATATGATTCTATTGCTATTTTTATCTATACTTGGGGAAAAAAAGCAATACAAATTCGATGTAATTTGAACAGAAGTTTCACTTCTCGTTGTTGTCACACCTCGAGATGAACAGCAGATGGGGCTCAAAGATCATGTTTGAAACTCCAAACAAGTAAGCTGTCGTTTTAAAAATGTTTAAAACAAAAACTTTAAAATATATTTATTATAGATTGGCTTGATATTTCAAGTTTCCTTTTACACATTTAGCCTACTGTGTCATGTTTGCCGCTCAAGAGTTTGTAATAAGCTGTTAAACTACTTACTATTTAAAGAAGATTTTCAGTCGAGGCTCTTGCGTTGGTGTATCTCAGTGGTTACTTCTGATTGTTGCCAAATCACACTCTCAGGGCTGCCGGGAAACCGGTGACCGGGGATCGAACCTCGGGCTCTGTCCAACGTTTTCATGTTTGATGCCACGATGACTTGCTCCTATGCCAGTCAATAATTTCTAATCATTTTGGTAGGCTATAAGGGTCGATATGAAGCTTAAATCTTTTTTTTTTTTTTTTTTTTTTTTTTTTTTTTTTTTTTTTTAAGTTTTTAGTTTTTAATTTATAAAATCGACGTGAAATTAATTAAGACATAAACGAATATGATTATTCGAGGGGTCAGTTACATGCAGTATGGACTGTAAAACTGTTGGTCAGCCTGAAACCAAACTATACTATTTTTTTTTTTTTTCTAAATTAGTAATTATTCATATGCAAGATGAATAAAACTAAGAATATCTCTCACTGTGCAGTGTTATTATTATGTTTAATTGTTATAAAAATCTCACATTGTAGGCCAGATCGAGGCTAGTTGTCACAAAATCTATAGCTAGGTTCAGAAGTGTAGTTATACACAAATGTTTTGAACTGTGTTGTAGGAAGCAGTTGTTCATAAGTCAGTGCAAGTTGTCGTATTTTTGATGTTTAAAATGCCGGCATAATGGAATCTGCTGGTTTGGTGGATTTTTTCAACACTTAATGCTACTTCATGCATTGTTTTGGGTTTCTGAACTGTTTAATTTTATTGCAGCTAGTAGTGTTAGAAAACACTGTAATAGGGGTAGCTACTCAAATTCACAGGCCATAGGGGCCGCATTTAAACCACATAAAATGCGAAGGGCCACAAATTACAATTTGGACCATTAAGACAATATTTTCATTTTTACTGATTTAGAAATGCAGGTTATTACTTATCTATATCTTGCTTGTTCTTGTCCTACTTAAAATTATACTGAACATGAAAAGTTGAGTACCCCGGCTCTATAATAAATGACAGCTTCCCATTGCAGCTTAGTGTTACAATCCCTGTGATGTGTTCAGTGGGTCATATAATGAAAGAAAAACTTTCATGAGTAAACGTATACTGACAACATTCACTAAAAAGGTGAAAAAGCACCAATCTCCCCTAATTAATAACAGCTAGGCTGTGTCTTGTCTTAATGGCTGTTGCCTGTCTTGTAGTGAGTTCACTGTTCGGAATGAACGCTGATATTTCGGTTTCTTTCGACTAATATTTTTTTTTTTTTGTTTTTTTTTTTTTTGGCCATTTTCATATAGGCGTTCTTTTTGCAGATCGGGGCTAGTTATCCCAATGTGTAGATATAACTAGATTTTGAGTAAAAAAACTTATGCCTACATTTTTAGTTTTTAATTCATAAAATCGACTTGAAATTAAGATGTAAGACATAAACGAATATGATTATAATGCAATTTTTGCATTTATTTGAAAAAGCAATACAAATTAGATTTCTCGTTGTTGTAACACTCCAAGATAAACAGCAGGTGGAGCTCAAAGATCATTTTTGAAAGTCCAAACAACCGATTAGAACAAAGAATCATAAGCAGCCTATGTTTAATGATAGTTTTGTCATTTCCCTAAATATATTATTGAAATTTTACTGGCAGCCTATTTATACAGCTTCATTTATCAGTTATTTATTTCTCTTACATTTATTATTTAAAGTAGACTGAAACGGGTGAAATCTCACAACAACAGTATAGTATGAGTCTAGACTTTACACTCTGGTGTCTTTTGTTAATGTGATTTTATCCTTTTCAGTCCCTGCGTTTTTATTCTCTATGTAGCCTAGATGTAAGATGAAGCCTACAAAGGCCAGCTCTTTCTCTCTCATCATTTGTTTTCGTCTATCTCTCTTTTCTTACTAAAGTATTCAACAGAGACAGACAGGGGTTTTGCAAGGTTACCGTGAGTGAGTTTAAATGGAGCTTGTGGTGAAAGTAATGGCACTTTCGTGCCCCGTGGACAATAAGCCGGCGGATGAAACGGGGCTTAAGGGCTCGTGTAATGCATGTTAATGTGACGGGCACCGTGAAATGCGCCGGGGATTATTTATCCAAAAACATTTGTATTCTTCTGTTGAAGAACGGCTGATCCCGGATAGCCGAGCACTAATCCGTCTCTCCGTTAATTAAAAAGAAGTCGAGAGCGGAGGAACTCCTGTTTTTTTCAAATGTAATCATTTCTGCTGGAGCTTTACCATCTGCTGGAGGTTAAGTCTGACAGCAGATTGTATTCTGCGGTTATTTAAACCTGGGTGGAGGATTTCACCTCTCTGTAGAGATAAGATGGGTCAGAGGAGGCCGAGATGTCGGAACACTTAAGAATATACCTGCTGAAAAAAAAAAAAATATATATATAAGTGGTTTGCTGTTCTAAGTTTATGATGGCCTGGTCAAGGTGGTGTTCACCTGGTCTAGTCTAATCTGACCTTTTTCCTTTTTCCTCCAACTGGATCCTTCCTTCATCCCTCAAGATGTGCCCAAACGTCAAACTCCAAGAATGAGTGTGTGTGTGTAGGCCTGCTATGAGAGAGAGAGAGAGAGAGAGAGAGAGAGAGAGAGAGAGAGTCGTGCGCGTTCTTAATTAGAACATTCCTCTGAGGATGCTCGTGGGGAGCGCGCATCATCGACTGGTGAGGATTATCCATGAAAATTAAAGATTAATTTTGGGCGAACATGTGTCACTCTTTCTGAAGACACGATTCGGATTTGTCCCATCAAAACAATAACTTCCACAATCCATAATCTTATAAGTCACTCGATCTGGTTTGTTGCATAGGATCATATGCGAAAATATGTCGGTATTAGTATAGCTGCTGCTTACAAGAATTTACAAGACTATCTGGTCACGAATCCTAAACGTATTCTTTTATTTGTTTATTTATTTATTGGCTTGTGTTTAAAACCCACCTGCAAGTAAATAACACCCTCTGAAGTCGCTATAGTGTATTAGAATTACAAACTAAGGACTGATGCTTTTCAGAAATAGAAAGTTACATTGCGTTATGAGAAATTAGGTATTAATTCGTTGACTAACTTTCTCGTTTATTTCAGGGTGATTACTCGCGCCCGGTAGCTCGCGAGTTAAATTTGTCGGTACTGTGATTGTGCTCCGTGCTCTCATGTCGCCGTCCGCCAATACGACCCCCCATCCACACACACACACACACACACACACACACACACACACACACACACACACACACACACACACACACACACACACACACACACAGACATCACTTCCCTCTCTCGTCTCACACACTCCTCAAAGCGTCTGACACACTGGAAAATCAAAGCGCTCGCCTCTCCTGCTCACACACTGCCTGCGCTGCGCGCAAAGACAGACACAATCCAAGACAGACTCCAAGTTTGCTGCGAATTTCAATCTATGTTGTAAATCGACACATGCAGTTTTTAGATTATTTTTATTCCACTTTGGATAACAATGCAAGTGTGTATTGTGTACCTAAATTGTTTTCCAAAAACTGTTTGAATCTTTCACAACTGAACATGAGTCTTCTCTGTGAAAGCAGCTGAAAAGATCTGATTTTTATGAAGATGGACCGGAGGCTTCCGAGGAGGCGATGGACGTTGACAGGGCAGGTTGTGTGTCTGCTCCTGTGTGCGTGCGCACTGGACCGGGTTTTGGCGCAGATTCGGTATTCAGTTCCCGAGGAGTTGGAGCACGGGGCTTTCGTTGGAAACATAGCAGAGGACTTGGGCTTGGACGTGGCCAAATTGTCCTCACGGAGATTCCGGATTGTATCCGGGGCTAGAAAACAATATTTAGAAGTGAATTTGGAGAACGGAATTCTGTTTGTGAACGAGAAGATCGACCGCGAGGAGCTGTGTGAACAAAGTCCCGTTTGTTTCATGCACTTGCAGGTGGTCATCGAGAACCCTTTGGAACTGTATCGGGTAGAAGTGGAGATCTTGGACGTGAATGATAACGCTCCCAGTTTCCCGTGGAGCGAGTTTAATCTGGAGATCACAGAGTCTGCTGCGCCGGGCTCCCGGTTCCCGCTGGAGAGCGCGCAGGACCTGGATGTGGGCTCGAACTCTCTCCGCTCGTACTTGCTGAGCGCCAATCAACATTTCGTGCTGGACATTCAGACGCGTAACGACGGCAGCAAGTTTGCAGAACTCGTTCTGCAGTCGCCGTTGGACCGAGAGCAGCAGAAGACACATGAGATGGTACTCACAGCCGTGGACGGTGGCTCCCCGTTGCGCTCGGGCACGGCACAAATCACGGTGACTGTGCTGGACGCGAATGACAACGTTCCGGTGTTCGACCGCTCCGTATACCGGGTCAGCTTGGTGGAGAACGCGCCTAGAGGCACGCTCCTGCTCAAATTGAACGCCACGGACCTGGATGAAGGCGCAAACGGTGAGATCACCTATTCGTTCAGCGGGCACGCACCTCTGAAGGTGCGCGAACTGTTCAGCGTGGATTCTTACTCGGGTGAGATCCGGGTGAAGGGAATCGTGGACTACGAGAGGGCC
Source organism: Cyprinus carpio (assembly GCF_018340385.1). NCBI lineage: Eukaryota > Metazoa > Chordata > Actinopteri > Cypriniformes > Cyprinidae > Cyprinus > Cyprinus carpio. The sequence continues at coordinate 7,328,240 of NC_056610.1, read as the reverse complement.
AGCGTGTACGAGCTCTACGTGCAGGCGAAAGACAAGGGTCCCTCAGCCGTGGCCGTGCATTGCAAAGTGCTTGTCGATATTCTGGACGTGAACGACAACGCGCCCGAGGTCATATTAACCTCTGTGTCAACACCTGTTCAGGAGGACGCGCCCCCGGGAACGGTGATAGCCGTGATCAGTGTAATGGACCGCGACTCCGGAGAGAACGGAGCTGTGGATTGCCAGATCCCCGGAAATGTGCCGTTCCAGCTGCACTCCTCTTTTAAAAACTATTACACACTCGTGACCAGCGAGTTTCTCGACAGAGAGTCTGTCTCGGAGTACAACATCTCCCTCACGGCGCGAGATCTGGGCTCGCCTCCGCTGTCCACCAGGAAGACGATTCTGGTTCAAGTGTCTGACATTAACGACAACCCGCCGCGCTTCATTCAGCCCTCGTATACCGTATATGTGACCGAGAATAACGCCCCGGGGGCTTCCATTTGCTCAGTGACCGCATTCGATCCGGACTCTAATCAGAACGCGTATTTGTCCTACTCCATCCTTGACGGTCAAATCCAGGGCATGCCGGTGTCCACTTATGTCTCCATCAATTCTGATAACGGAAACACCTACGCGCTGCGCTCTTTCGATTATGAGCAGCTCCGGAACTTTCAGATCCGTGTCCAGGCGCAGGACGCCGGGTTCCCGCCGCTCAGCAGCAACGTGACCGTCAACGTGTTCGTTTTGGATCAGAATGACAATGCGCCGGTCATTCTGTCCCCGCTGCCCAGAAACGGCTCTGTTGCTACTGAAATGGTGCCCAGGTCGGTGGACGCTGGGTACCTTGTGGCTAAAATCACAGCGCTCGACGCGGACGCGGGGCAAAACTCTCGCCTGTCATATCAGATGCTGCAGGCGACGGATCCCGGGCTGTTCAGCGTGGCTCTATACACCGGGGAGATCAGGACGATCCGCCGCTTTGTAGACAAAGATGCCATCAGGCAAAGACTCGTCATACTTGTCAAGGACAACGGGCAGCCGCCGCTCTCGGCCACCGTGTCCATCATTCTGTCGGTGGTGGACTCCGTGCCGGAGTCGCTGTCCGACTTCGGTGACCTCTCGCTCAGCCCCCAGCCCCCGTCTAACCTCGCGCTCTATTTAATCGTGTCACTGAGCACCGTCTCGCTCATCTTCCTCGTGGCCATCATCGTCCTGACGGCCGTGAAGTGCTACAAAGACCGCGACTCCATCGGCGGTTACGCGCTCTCCTCACTCGGTGCCGCTTGCTGCAGCTTTGAACCAGAGCCGCCCGCCGAGGTCTTCAAAAAGTCTAATCTCAACCTGCAAATCTCCACCGGCGCCAAAGTGCCCACGAACTGCGTGGAGGTAAACAGCAATCCTGGAAATCTCTCTCAAGCTTACTGCTACAAAGTGTGTTTGACGCCCGAATCTGCAAAGAGCGACTTTATGTTTCTCAAGCCTTGCAGTCCCGGCACACCGAGAAATAATGCAGCGAGAGGAGCAGATAACCTGGCGCTGAGCTCACAGAGCCGCTGCTCTTCCGTGAACAACGGAGCGACTACACCGAACGAGGTAAAACTGCATTCACCCTCTTTCTTAAACATCAACTTGCTTCATTCAGTTTGTCAGGCGATATTTATTTTGGAGTCACTTTGGTGAAGGGTATCACTTGTGCACATAAGTGTGAAATACGCTGGTAAACAAAATTAATTGGCTATCGATTATGTACAAATGCACAAAGGAAAAACTGCAGGGCGCTAATTGTTTGACAATAAACATTTAATACCTCTAAGTCAATCGATGACCTTGATTGAGAGTGAACTGAAGCAGCATCTACCAGAGAAACCGAGGACAACGTGCGTCTTTTAGCCCTGTCTCCAGTTCTTCTTTGTTTATGTGCGCACTCTATCCACCTCTCTCTTTCAGTATATATTTATTAATCTCTCTAAAATGTTTCAAAACATTAAATGTTTTTTTTTATGCTTAAAATATTAACTTAGTCCATCGCTAACCTTCAACAGGAGAAGCTTTTTAGTTCTCTGCTATTGCATTTAGGCACAGACATTCTTTGTCAACTGTATATCAAGGGCGCGCACACACATACACAAGCTAATTATCCAGTACACAATGGCACAGGGACGCGGACTGGTTTCTTCCATAATGGGGCTGGGGAAATGAAAGCATTAGGGAGCGAGCAGGAGCCGATGGAGACGTGTCGCGCCTGTAGATTCTGCCACTTTGCCCTCATAGAACGAGAACGAGGGAGAAGCTGTGCGTGTGTGTTCTGTTAACATCCACTAGGTGGAAACGTCAGGCTATAAAATGTAAATCATTATCATTCAGTTGTCAGGGTGACCTGTTGGAGAGCCAGGTGTGACCTTGCCTTGGGTCAGTGAACTTTTTACAGCCGGTGAAGAATAAACTCGTCCAATGAGGGAATTGCAAACTGTAATGTCCATAGAATCTGTGGCCCTTAGGTCTCATATAGAATATTCATGAAGTCCTCTTTTATACCACTGATTTTCATCACTGGCCAACACATTCAGGACAAATTCTGCCCTTAAGGGTATACGAAACCTCAAACAGATGTACAACTCTTGCGTGCAGTCAGCTACTTACAGGATTTCTTCTGGGAATATATTAAAGCTGGAAAATTCTGCATAAATTCACCAGAGCTGCAGCGGAAAATGCAAACGCACTAGAGTTTCTAAAATAAAACGAGGAATTAAATTAAATTGAATTCGTCGGACAGTTAAATGCGTTTTCGAAATTAATTTCCTGCCCGCTGCGGTTTCCTTTGAAGATTAAAATCGTATGTCGGTGTTCTAATTATCTACGGAAGGTATTTTGAAGAACGGTTCTAATAATAAGCTTACATGGCGCTCTCCTTATGAAAGTCTCTAAGCGAATTAATAGAGCGTGGAATCTCTACTTTCTCTCTCTTTGACATAGAATAAATAACACCCCCATTCTCCTCCTCCTCCTCCTCCTTCTCCACCTCCTCCACCCCCGCAGCATATCTGAGGATGAAAGAGAAGACCGTGACACTACAGTCATTGCTCAAGGCACCACAGCTCCCAAAGAATTTATGTGCTATTCACTCTTTTGTCCACAAGGCGGCATACAAGATTCCTTTAATGCCTGAGGAATATCATTCAGAGTGCCTGTGGATATCTATAGCAATTTTATACTCTAAAAGTTTCGAAAAAGATCGAAAGGATGTATAAACATTTATCCTACATCTGTGTTATAATCAGTTATTTATTTTAAGTTCTGATATTTTTTTTTTTTTATTTTTATTTTTTTATTGTTCCATGTGTTGCAGTTGAAGCAAGCAAACACTGACTGGGCCCTCACCAAAAATCAAACTTCCTCTTTGAAAAGGTAAAGCACACGTTTACTTGTCTCTGAATAGGGATACACTGTATAAACTTTGTGTTTTTAGTTAGTAGTAACACTATATATTAAAAACTGTTAAACTACATACAAAATCTAAGTGTTTCTGTAGCTCAGACAAAAGCACATGGTGGTAACAGTGCAATGACCATGTGTTGAATTTCCAGGAAATGCATGCAAGTCGTGTGCATAAATCTAAATGCTAGAAGTCAAAAAAAAAAAAGAAAAAAAAAAGAAAAAAAAGTGTATTAAAAAAGTGTATGAATAGTTTTTTATTCCTTTCTAAATTACAAAACCTGGCAGACAATGAACTTTAATGCATGAAAACTGGAGTATCAATATATCTCCTTACATTATCTCAGACTGGCCTAATTTCCCATCATCTGTTTGCAGTTGCAACTCTATAAACATGGATGGCACTCTGATGCGTAAAGCCATGCAGGCCGAACCAGAGAATTATGTGGGTCAAATGGCTGCGGGACAGTACTGGACCTGGGGAACCCGCTCGAGAGGTACAGCTATACTTTATGTCACATTATTTGATTCTGTTTATTTTATTTTATCAATATAATGAATTTATTATTATTATTATTATTATTATTATTATTATTATTATTATTATTATTTATCTATTTATCTATTTATCTATTTATTATTATTATTATTTTTATTTTTTATTTTTTGCATTTAACACTCAATATGAAACAGTATTTAAATTATCTAGCCTGATGAAAGTCTAAAAAGCAAAAACCAGCACATAGCCATATCACTTTGCTTTATGTTGGAAATGTGGTTGTTTTGCATGTTTAATTTATTTTATCAGCCTGTTAAAATGAGTCAAATTATAGATGTTAAAAAACCATGGGTGTTATTAGGCCCTACTAAAGAAAATTTCAAATTTTTAATATGTGATTAATGTTCAGATTCAAGGTCCAGACTTTGAATGTCTTTTATTTCTGTGCAATAGTGAGAAATATATTACGTTGGCCTTGTTCAATTTGTGGGTAAATAAGACATTTCTTGAAGAGACTTTCATGATTTGTTCGGCAACATAAATTATTAATCTCCAAAAGTGTTTCATTTGAATAGAGTCAAAAGTTCAAAATTATGAAGATTTTTAATAAAATATTTTCAAAGTAGACTTTTATGCTCACTAAAGCTGTATATATTTGATCATAAATACAGTAAAACAGTAATATTGTGATATATTATTACAATTTATAATAGCTCTTTTCTATTGAAATATATTTTAAAACTTAATTTATTCCTGTGATGTAAAGCTTAATTTTCTGCATCATTACTCCAGTCTTCAGTATCACATGATCCTTCAGGAATCATTCTAATACGCTGATTTGCTGCTCCAGAAACATTTCTTATTATTATCAATGTTGAAAACAGTTGTGCTGCTTCATATTTTTGTAGTAACCACATACCATTCAAATGTTTAGAGTAAGGATAATAATAATAATAAAAAAACCTTTCATTTAGCAAAGACAAATTAAATTGATCAAGAGTGATGGTAAAGAAATTTACAATGTATAATATTATAAAAGATTTGAATTCAAAAAATGCTGTTCTTTTGAACTTTCTCTTCATCAAAGAATCCTGAAAAAAGTGCAGTGACACTGAAGACTGGAGTAATGATGCAGAAAATGCAGTTTTGCATCAGAAATAAATCTAATTTGGAAATATATTGCAATACAAAATAGTTATTTTAAATTGTAGCAATATTTCAAAATATACTGTATACAGTTTTTACTGTATTCTTGATCAGATAAAAGCTTTTTTTTTTTTTTTTTTTTTTTTTTTTTTTTTTTTTTTTTTTTTTTAAATAAGCATTTTTAATAATTTAATCTAAAGTAGTTCTCTTCTTTCTCTCTCTTTTTAACCCTTTCAGAGTACCGGATGCATTCTCCAGCTGGTAGTGTTTCTCAGAGGGCCTGGACTCCTCACTACACGCCCCAACATAACCCCACCCACCATCTGCAGCAGCAGCAGCCCACGGCACAGGTCCACTCGCACCCTCCGCCGGACTACCAGCACAACGTCTACATCCCCGGCACACCGTCCGGCTTCTGCACCCTACGGCCCAGCTACCGCAGTGAGCTTGATGTCCACAACTCATTCTCCACCTTCGGCAAGAAACGTAGGTTCATCTCTCCCAGCAGCTACGACCCGCATGACGACACGGGGGCAGAGGTCATCAACAATGACTTATATAATGAATAAAATAAGACGAAAGGATCTATGCTGTGATGATGAACAAAAAGAGTGACTTATTACCAAAGCATAGCACTCATTATGTAGTCTCAGATGGACTGACACAGTCCATTCATTGACCATCTGATGCATATTGCACATGCAATGCAACTTCTGTTGATTTAGGGAACAAAAATGTTTTTAAAATAACACCAGGTTGATGTTATAAAGACTGGATTTGCCATAGTTTGCCTGGATCGTGGCTTTAAATCTTTGAATGTTATTCAGGAGCAGAACTGTTTTCTCTCTGTGAGCTTGTTTAGCAGGACAGAAGTTCTTATCACAAAGTCTAAAATTCCTCACCTTTTTCTGATTTCCGTTCAACAGTCTTGCAGAGATTATAGAGCGTAACAGTTCTTGACCACTTTCTCAGTGGACTTGGTTCCAGAAGTATTTTTGCCATTATTGAAAAAAAAAGAGTCTTCATTTAAAAAAGTTAAGCCATAAACAAACCAACCAGTTATTAATTTAATCACAATATTACAAACTTAGATTAGAAGCCAAAAAAAAAAAAAAAAGTACTTGACTGAAATTAATAACTTTAATGAGGGTATATGAACAAAAATTCAATAAAGTGTTTGGAATAATATAATCAAAATAAAAATGATGGAGAATCATAAAACTATTAATTTAATGGTAAATTTGAATATTAAATGTAATATTTAAATTTACATTTTAAGATTTCTCTGCATAATCATGGGTTTTCACGTGGAATTATGATGTTAAACACACACACACACACACACACACACACACACACACACACAAACACACAACAGACACATCTTTAAAGGTTAATCAGTTATTACACACACACACACACACACAAAAAGAAATAATGCAAACGGATAGCTTCAAAAAAAAGCATTTACCATCAATTAAGAAGCTTGTCATTCACAATAGGTCTGTCTTTAAAGGTTAATCAGTTATTGTTACAAGTCACTTCCCCTGCGGAGATAATGAATGGAGCTTTTACTTCTGGAACCGACTGTTGCACTCTATTTTCAGATAAAACCACCAGTAAATGGCATGTAAAAAAAAACAAAACAAAAACTGTGTTTCATTGCTTTAAATGTGAATCAGGCAGAATGAGCAGCAAACCTACTTTATGCTGCAAGTCTACTTGACACGTGACAGGCAGGGAATCAAACCTTTATGATGTCACAGTGCCGCTATGCTATGATGGTTCTGTCTGTTACCACTCTGTGCTCACAATCACTCAAACATGCACTTTTCACTCATATACAGTAGTGTGTGTGTGTGTGATACATCATTCTGGCCTGCTCATAAGACATACTGTCTGTCCTGTCATTGGGGCCTATTGTACTTAACTACAGCGGTTCTGTTCCTTAGGAAAGGATAGTCTGGATGTTTTCTGACAAATGGATATTTAAAAGAACTTGAATTAGTTAAAGGAGTGAGACCAGTTCTTATGATCCCAATGAAGCTAAGAAAATGGCTGGTCCTGTTATATCAGGAACTGAATAAAACTTAATCTGTATTATTATTATTTGTAATTGCATCTGCTTGGTTAATTTGACCACACCGGGCCTAAAGGTCAAAGGTCATTAACACTAGAGAAGCAGTGAGAGGCCAGGCCTGAGATTTAATACAGTACTGAATATCATTATTATTTTTATATTTTCCTACTGTTCTTACTTTGACAATCATTTCAGCCAAAATGTGATTATTACCCACCTTTTGCACACCATGTGAGCATATAAATCAATACAGTGGTCATGATGAGACTGAATTATGGGCTAGGAGAAGGTGGATGCTCACCAAGTGAAACTGATCGATTCAATATGATACTCATGTAGGAATGACTGGATCCGCACTTAGAGACACATTACTGCCTCATACAAGAGAACAGGATGTGAAAATCCATTCATTCCAAATATGTACATACAAATATGAAAATTAAATATTTTTTTCTGAAATAAAACTGCAGTGTTGTGATAATTTTTACAGGTGACACTACGAATAATAAAATACTACAAGCCAATTGCTTACTGAATACTGAGCAATGAACACTGTATACTGCTTACTTGTAAAGATAGTAGACAGTATGCAGTTTGTATCAATGAATGTTTCAAACGGTAAGTATTATTTTTTTCACTTTCACAGGAGTGGCATCCAGTTATATCAGAAATGTATTGTTTTGTCTTTTAATTCAGCATTGCAGTTTGCAGTTTTGTTGCAGTTTTATTCAGTTTTGTGCTCTAAAAAATAAAAGTGCTAAAATAGTTGCATAGTCTGTCGCAGCAACTTATGTTTTTCAAAGTAACAAAAGTGCTTCAAAATTCATTAACAATGTACACTGTGTTTTTGTTGCAGAAAAAAAATGTGAAAGTAATATTTACCACTAAATTAAAAAAATAAATAAATAAATACAGTGCTGCATGGTTCAAAATGCTAATTCCCTTGCAGGTTTAAGGACTAGAAATTGAACAGCTCTATTGTCTTAATTAATTCTCACCAGCTCTTATCTTTACATAGTCGCATGAAAAGACATTTCTCAGCACAAAGAAAATAAAATGACCCAGGCCACTCTCTCATGCACCGAATAAACACTGCAAATGCTAACATATGCTAATGAGCTTTCTTATATTCCCTTTTTCCTCCCACAGAGAATAGACTTGGTTCATTAACTAAACAAACACAAAACTCCATCGTCTAAATATCATTTTAATTAAAGACGGGGAAACAGACGGGCCCGTGGGGGGAATTGGGCTCCCCCTGAAAATGCCACACCTAAACGCAATCTCTCCCGCGCCCTTTCCATTTTAATTTCCCGGGGAAATGAGTTCAGAATGTCAATAGATGAGTATCGCCCAGTTGAGAGGGGTAATTAGGTTGTCCTTTCAGATTACAAACGTTAATGAAGAAACGGTCTCCATGGTGCTAACACACTTCTCTAAATCGAAGTTCATCTCTCTGAGGGCCCGTGAACCGGAGGTGAGGAGATGAGCAATTTAGACATGTCCCTCTCTAGACTACAGATCAGGAATTAGAGGAGCTCCGCTTTTACCTCACAGAGTCACATTCAAACAATGACATCCTTTTGAGAAGTAGGAACAATCTGCGCACAGAAAACTTCAAAACTTCTCTCATGAATATTAATTAGGTGACTAAACAGTGGTCTTCGCTGACTGGCTGAAAGACAGACTGTGCTAAGTAGCTATAGTTGCTCATATATGTTAATTATTTTTAGTAATGTTTATAATTCATTTGTTATGTGTAATTGAAAAAAAAAGTCTTGAATTCTAAATAATTGTATGTTGAAGCTGTGATTAAATCTAGTGCTTAAATTAGCCAACAGTAATTTTTATTGGTCATTACTGTGAAGTTCCTTGCATTAAAGGCTCAAACACAACTGAACTATAAAGATGAAGTGGTCATTTTTAATATCAGTATTTGTGATGTACACTGATTAGGTCTTCACCTTTGACATTTAGCAAGTAAGTGCATCTCCAGGTTGACCTTGTCCTTGTCCTTGTCCTAGACAGAATGTTTCAGCTCTAGCTGTTTCTATGACAACATCAGTCCAAACTCTCTCTCTTTGTTCCATCCTGTTTGGTTCTAAACCAGTAGCAGAGCTGCTCTGTCTGATATTATGACATCATAGTCTGCCATTACCCGTGCTGTTGGGTTGCATTATGAAGTTTAATAGACAGTGATGAGTTTTATTCCCTCCTTAAATATAGGTTTTGTTAGATAAATATTTACTCTGGTGTGTCATAATTCCCTTAATCTCTGATATTTTGCTCTCTTACATCTTTGTCTCTGAGACCTGGAGCTGTCCAGTGAAAATATTTGTCTTTTTGCATATGAAAATGAACTGATAATGATAATATCAATTATTGAATATCAAATGTGCATATGATCTGTGTATATACACATACCGCACATACAATATACATATGCATTTTGGTAAATATAAATACAAATAGAGTGGGGTCAGAATAGCTGCATTCTAACTAGTTGTCTCAGTATTAGCCATTAATCAGTTCCATATATTTTATTCATTGCTACTTTAAACTTTCAATTTTCAAGAACGATACCTAAGAAACGAATGACCTGAATTTTCTGTGTGAATATGCAGTGCATTGATTCTTGAGAAGTGGGACAAAACAGGGAGAAATATTGAAAAAATAAAACCTTGTACTCTGACAAATTAAATTAAATTTTTTGTATCTTACATGTACTAAGCTACTGAGCTACGCTTTGATTTAACCTCCCGACTTTTCTCTTTTTTATCAAAATGTGCTTTTTACCTTGCCATCATTCTTTACAAATCTAAATCTATAACATTTCAAAACACATTCTCATGTTAGCAGACAGATTACATTTTCACATTTGACCAACAATTCCTCAACAAATTTAAAAAATCATAGTCAAATATTATCAAAATATTCATCTGACGGAGGTGACAGAGCTGACAGAGTTGAAACATCTGATGGTGGTGACGAAAACCTACTTTTATTACTAATACAGAGATTATAACTACTTTATCTAATACATTGAATCATTCTATTACTGTATTAAAACAAACACAACAAACAGTATGTTATTGTTTATAAAGCTTTTTTCAAGATTAAGTATTTTGATATATCATTGGAACACAAATGTTCTATTTTCTCTCATCTCAGAACAGTATGTCTGCTGTGCATCTGCTTTGGTAACAAGGTAAAAACAGTTAAAAACAATTAAATGAACAAATAAAATAATGAGTTGTTACCTCTATCCATTTACATTCACCAGGATCTTAATATTCACATTTAAACATCTCAACAAATGATCCAAATATGATCAGGAAATACATGATCATATACATTATTAGAAAAAATTAAACACTATTTCATATTTAATATAATTAAAAATGACTTGAAAACCACAAAAATATGATGACTTTCACGTTGAATGTCAACTTGTTGATGTACTCTTCAGAGGTGGAATGTGGCAAGGGGGTAGTTTAGAGTGACTGTTGCCCTTGATGTTACCTGATTTTATTATATTTTAATGTCTGACGTACAAAAAAAAAAGACAACACAAAACACAAAAACAAAATCAAAAACAAACACACACTTAAAAAAAAAAAAAATAACCTTTCATATAAAATATAAATAAGCTAAGTGTTGCTTTTGTTAGCTGCATTTTAGGAAATCAGTCTTATAAAACACCACTAGAGGTCGCCTGCATCACATGTCAACAAGTTTAAGAAGCAGTGCAGATGCAACATTACAGAAATTACAGTTGCTGGAACATTTTATTTACAAGATTTCAGTCTTTCAGTGCATACTTATCATGAATGATTAGACAGAGCTTAAGCAAAACGTTTATTTTAGAGTAATTACTGTTAGAGGACTCACTTTGAATTCAGTTGCAATGACAAGTTACAGTGACATTATTATTATTATTATTATTATTATTATTATTATTATTATATTAAAATTATAATTACAAATATTATTATTATTATTAATGTCTATTTGCAGAGGGAAACAGAAGTGCCAAAGAAAAATGTATTATTACAACAATTTAATTCCCAATTCAGATTTCTGGTCCAAACATCTTCAAATCTTCAAGGGTGCATGAATTCATCTGGCATCCAGTCCTAGAAGAAAGAGAAAAGAGGATGTGTTGAAACAGCCACAGCTCACAGAGAGAGAGGCAAGTCAAAAAATGCTGTAAAGAACTATGTAAAATCATCTACTAGTCTGCGCTGAGCCTTTGTTGTATGAAATATGATGTAACTGTTATTCTGTAGCATCCCTGACAAAAAGTAAAATAATAATAATAACAATTAGTGCTGACAAATGATTAAACACGGTTAATGCAAGCAAAAAAAAGTTTTTGTATTTATTATGTATATAACACACACATGCAGTATATATTTTGAAAATAGTTACATGTATATACATTTATATATTTATATTCTTAGATTTTATATTATATATAAATATAATTAATATGTAAACATAACATATTTTTCTTAAATACATGCATGTGTTTGCATTTATATATACATAAATTGAGTCATTCCACGAAACCGGTAAGATTTGAGTCCATCTGACCTTTTTAAGTGTATTTTATTGGGTCACCAAAATCTATTTTTAAAATCTTTTTGTATTAATTGAAATGTCTCCTTTAATATGGTATAAAAACATGACAAACATTTTATCTATATTTTAGAAATTATTATTATTATTATTTTTTATTTTTTTTTCAGTGGACACCACCTATTTTGTCATGTCTGTCATGTCCTTCTATGAAAGTGTACTTGCGATATGAATAATACAATTAGAAAAAAAGTCCATACAATTTGCTATTCTCATAAATATCTATCTGTACTTTTTTGTTGGTAATGTTTTTTTTGTTTTTTTTTTTAAGTAAATTCATGATTATTCAATAAAATCATATTATTTAGTTCCGTACCTCAGTAACCCCTCAACCCCGTTGAACAAATCATTCTCCTCCCATAAAAATAATGAACTGATCCTTATGTGATATCATTAATAGGAAGTGACACCATATAACTCTTCTGAACAACACTGTGAGCAGACATAGGCAAGTTACCACCTACTTTTATAACTATAACATTATTAATATTGTGATTGTCAAGCTTAAAGACTCAACCCTGTTACATCAAATAAAGAAGAAAACGATTACTTGTGAAAATGATCTTTGTTATTTTAACAATATACATGATTTCTTAATATCATGGATACCATGTGCTCTCTTGGTATTCACTACATTTAGGGCAGGGGCCGTTTTGAGCAAAAAATCTCAACCCTGTTATTTATTTGATAATAATGGGGTTGTGAGATTGTGATGGGATTGTGTTTTTAACACTTTGGTTCTGAAGTTATCCAGTAATTTAAATGAATTATTATATTTGATTAATATAATATACCACATGCATATGTTGAATGGAGTAATGTCCATGTCAAAGCTATGTGTTTGTGTGCATGTGTGTTCTGCCTAGATTTTCACATCTCAGTGTTCAGTAATTTCTACAAACAATACCCCATAATGACGATGTGAACAAAGTTTGTGTGAAATCTTTGCAAATTTATAAAAAAAAATAAAAATAAAATAAAATCACATGTACATAAGTATTCACAGCCTTTGCTCAATACTTTGTTGAAGCACTGGCAGCAATTACAGCCTCAATTATTTTTGAGTATGTTGCTACAAACTTGGCACATCTATTTTTGGACAGTTTCTCACATTCTCCTTTGCAAGACCCCTCAAGCTCCATCAGGTTGGATGGGGAGTGTCGGTGCATCAGTTTTCAGATCTCCAGAGTTGTTCAGTTGGGTTCAAGTCTGGGCTCTGGCTGGGCCACTTTAGGACATTCACAGAGTTGTCCCATAGCCACTCCTTTGTTATCTTGGCTGTGTGCTTAGGGTTGTTGTCCTGTTAGAGGGTGAACCTTATGCCCAGTCTGAATCATTATCATTAATGCTATCTCAATCAATTCATTAATGCTATCTCAATATTTTTGTGCACTGAGCTTTTTTTGTGCTCTGACAAGTCCCTCAGTCCCTGTTGCTGAAAAATAGCCCCACAGCATGAGGCTGTTTCCAGCACACTTTTCTTTTGGGATGGTACTTTGCAGGTGATGAGTAGAGCTGGTTTCCTTCAAACATGATGCTTGAAATTGAGGTTTACCAGACCAGAAAATCTTGCCTTAGGTAGTCTGAGGGTTCTTTAGGTGCTTTTTTTGCAAATGCCAAGTGTGTTTTCATGTATCTTCACTGAGGAGAGGGTTGAGTCTTGCCACATTGTTATAAAGCCCAGATCGGTGGAGTGTTGCAGTGATGATTGCCCTTCTGTAGGTTTCTCCTATCTCCATGTATGATCATGGAGGTAGAGGATGATCAGGTTCTTGGTCACTAGTCTAACCAAGGTCCTTCTCCATCAGCTGCTCAGTTTGGCCAGGAGGCAAGCTCTAGGAAGAGTCCTGGTTGTTTCAAACTTCTTCCATTGAGGGTAACAGAGACTGCATGCTTCTGTGAGCCTTCAATGCTGCAGAAAGTTTTCCTTGGACTTCATGGCTTGGTTTGTGCTCTGACATGCACTTATATAGACAGGTGTTTGCCTTTCTAAATCATGTCCAATCAACTCAGTTTACCACAGGTGGACTCCAGTCAAGTTGTAGAAACATCTCAAGGATGATCAGCGGAAATAGGATGCACCTGACCTCAGTTTTGAGTGTCATGGTAAAGGATGTGAATACTTATGTAATTTTTTTCATTTTTTATTTTTAATAAATTAGCTTTCAACCTCAGTTGGGGTATGAGTTTTGTGGAAAATAATTCAATCCATTTGGTTGTAAAAAATGGAAAAAAGTGAAGCGCTAATACTTTCAGGATATGTACAGGGGTTTGTATGTTGGTGGAAAACCCAGAACATTGTGCTTCATGTTTTCCATGTTTAAAGAGGTAAATTGAGCAAAGATTTCAAACAAACGTATAACCTGTATTTGATAAAACTCAGTTCAATTGCAATTTATATCTGTTGTCTTTCTTGGTCACATAATGAAATACAGTGTTTATAGAAAATCTTAGAAAATCTTACAGTGAATTTGAGTAAAAAACATCAATTTATATGTTAAGCTGTATTTGTCTCTTCAACCCCGTTACCATCTTCAACCCTGTTACCCTAGTCTCAACACCGTCACACATCTATTTTTATTATTTTTTTTTAAGTTCATGAAAAAGTAATGTAATGTTTGTTGAACTCAGTCTGAAATGTTCAGAGCAATCATAAGAAAACTCAAATTATGAAGTTAACCCACTTCTTTGATCAAAAATGATGAGGTTGCTGTCACAAAAAAATTAAATTTCAGGCTTTAGTATAGCAAAAGTGTGAGATTTTATGTTACCTTTATATGTGCAAATACTGAATTAGTGTGAGGAACATCTGGAAAATGTTGATTTCATTACAAATACATTTTATGATCATATTCAGAGAGCTCCCATAGTGTCCATAACGGGGTTGAGGATTAATAGTGCCCATATCTTAAAATAATGACCAATAATAATAGGGATTTGATGCCTGAGGTGGGAAAATATGTTTTTCAGGAAGTTAAATATGTGATTAATGATGTGGGGTGTTCAGAAAATTAATCATTTTTGGTAAAAAATCTAAAAATGTGTAATTCCAAATCGTACTGGTTTTGTGGAATGACTCAATTAATGTACACAGTATACACACGTCAACAAAAAATATTTTGGATGCGATTTATCGCGATTAATCGTTTGGCAGCACTAATAATAATAATAATACTAATAACTAATGCCAATTATGCAAAGCATCTCCTAACATTTTATGCAGTGTCACCATAATGAAATAGAGAAAGGGAGAATAAGGAGAACCACACAGGCTACACACATGCACGCACACACAGAGGGAGAGAGACAGGAAAGTTCACTGATCTACGTTTTATACAGACAAATGGCTTAGATAATTTTCGATGATGAACAATATTAAATCTATAAAACGATTTGCAAGAGCATGTCTTCTATTACTTTAATCCAGTACATATACAGTTCTTGACTCTGTCTCAGCGCGTCGCTGTTGGCCAGTAAATGACACACGCTTCATTTAAAAGGAAGCTGTGATATGCCAGAAGCCTGGTGGTCCTGAGAACAGCTTCTTTTTCAGCAGGAGCATTTTTAAATCATTACAGGAATATTTTAAGGAGCAACACGACTAGTAACTCCATCTGACTGATCCTTTCTGAGTGATTTTGTGTCTTCTGCTGGAATTGATGATGAAGCCAGATGAACGGTGGGTTCCGTTTTTCTTTGTACTTTGGGCAAAATGGGAAACGGCTTTGTCTGTCACGCGATATTCCATACCGGAGGAGATGGAGCGCGGCTCCGTTGTTGCAAATCTAGCCGCTGATTTAGGGCTGGATGTTAGTGGACTAGCACAACGAGAGGTAAAACTTGATATTTTCCATAACAACAAATATCTTGATATTAATAAAAGAACTGGCGAGCTATTTATTGTTGAGAAAATGGACAGGGAATCTCTTTGTAACACGAAAACTATGACGTGCTTTTTAAAATTAGACCTAATAATTGAAAGCCCATTGCGTATTTTCAATATTGAATTGGGCATCATAGACATTAACGATAATGCTCCCCATTTCCGGCGAGATAGAATTGAATTGGATATCTCAGAGTCCGCAACACCGGGGGAAAGATTATCTTTGCCCAATGCCTTTGACCCAGACGTTGGTGCCAATACAGTCAAGACCTATAAATTAAGTGAAAGTGAACATTTCACCGTTGATATACATTCTGGTAGTGACGGTACAAAATATGTCGATTTGGTTCTCATGAAGGCTTTAGACAGGGAAGAGAAGGCTGTTCATAATCTGATACTCACTGCAATCGATGGCGGAGTCCCTGCGCGCTCTGGCACAGCAAGTATTATTGTGCGCGTTCAAGATACAAATGACAACGCCCCTCAGTTTGATCAGGCAGTTTATTCTCTGAATATGAGCGAAAATTCTCCAGCCGGTACTGTTGTTATTAAATTAGAGGCTACTGATGCTGATGAAGGCCCAAACGCTGACCTTACATACTCATTTACGCTTTATACTTCTGAGAAAACGCAGGAGATGTTCTCGCTGAATTCAAAAACTGGCGAAATTGCAGTTAAGGGTACCATTGATTATGAAGAAATGAAAATATTTGAGATGTTTCTTGAGGCTAAAGACAATGGCCCCGTTCCACTCTCAGGTCAGTGCAGAGTTACTGTGTATGTTAAGGATATGAACGATAACTATCCCGAGATCACCATAAAATCTCTTAAGAATACCGTAGAGGAAAACATCCCAGTTGGCTCTGTTATAGCTCTGGTGGGTGTCAGTGACAGAGACACGGGAGATAACGGTAAGGTAAATCTGACAATGAACAAAGCCTTACCATTTCTTTTAAACCAAACTTCTGACTACCTCTATGAGTTACTGGTGTCAGAACCGTTAGATCGTGAAATTGTCCCAGAATATGAGATCATATTGGTTGTGACGGATAAAGGGAATCCTCCCTTATCTGATAATGAAACTATAACAGTCCACTTGCTAGATGTCAATGATAACGCACCGCAGTTCCCGCAGACATTCTACACGATACCTGTTATGGAAAATAACGCGCCTGGAGCTTTACTGAGCTCTTTAACCGCTATAGACCCAGATCTCCATGAAAATCAGTATCTAGTCTATTTTATCATAGAGAAAGAAATAGTGAACACCTCCATGTCCATGCTGTTCTCCATTAACCCAGAGAACGGTAATCTTTACGCGCTAAAGACGTTTGACTATGAGATAGAGAAGGAGTTTCTTTTCCACATCGAGGCCAGAGACTCTGGCGTTCCTCCTCTCAGCAGTAACGTGACCGTTCACATTATTATTATGGATCAGAACGACAACACGCCGCTTATAGTATCTCCATGGCGCGCGCACGGCTCGGTGGTGGAGGAAAAGATCCCGAGATCCACCGATAAAGGGACTCTGATAACCAAAGTCATCGCCATAGACTCTGATTCAGTGCACAACTCTCGAATCGCATACCAGTTTCTCCACAACACTGACGCGACATTATTCAGCTTGGATCAATATAATGGAGAGATCCGGACCATGAGAATGTTCAGTTACAGAGACTCGCGCCACCAGCAGCTGGTTGTGATCGCCAAGGACAACGGAGAGCCCGCGCTCTCTGCTACAGTCACCATCAAACTGTCCACGGTGGAGACCGCCCTTAAAACCTATGCTGACATGACTGAGGTGCCTTTGGGATATGACATCTTCTCCGATTTAAACCTGTATCTGGTGATCGGACTGGGCTCGGTTTCATTTCTTTTACTCATCACTATATTGGTCACCATCGTGCTGAAGTGTCAGAAAACGAAGCCCAGCAAAGCGGCTCCTCCGTGCAGGAACAGTGTGATCAGCGAGAGGAACTCGACCATCGCGGATTCCACTCTGGTCTCCAACGATGCCTACTGGTACAGTTTATTTCTAGCAGAGACCAGGAAAGGAAAGCTGGTGGTCAGACAGCCTGTGCCAAAGGGAGCGAGATATGTCGTGTCCAGTTTACCGAGGAGCACAGGACTGACCGAGACCAGCGACTCAGCTGCATCTACTCTACAGGTAAGAAAAACTATTAAACTGTAGTAAAACTATTAATGAAAATCTCATTTTCATACTATTTTGTTTGTATATGCTTTTTAAGTCAAGGTGACAAATCACATTTATAATGTTCATCATATTTAATTCCCACGAATAATATGGTCAGTATTTTGTTATAAACAGCTCTTTGTTATAATCTAATTCAGATGAGCTGGCTCTATATTAAATGTGATGTTTTAAGATCATGCACAAAGTGTCGCTGTTGTCTAGCAATACACACGATGGAAATTACTTATTGGTCACCATAATGTAACGTCACAGTCTACAGCTGGTAGAGTGATCCTCTCTTTGCAAGTCTCTTTGTTCCTCTGCGTATTTTATTGTCAGTTTCCATTGCTTGTTTGGATTATATTGGACTTGTATCTTAAACTAAAAAATGGAACCGTGTATGAACGCACAGAAATGGAGAAGGTACGTTTTATTTTTCCTGATTATTTTTGACTTATTAAACCCAGCATTTTGCGTTACTCACTACTCTATTCCAGAGGAAATGGAGGTAGGATCTGTTGTTGCAAATATAGCCACTGATCTTGGTTTGGATATACAGAGTCTGACGAAACGCAAGATGCGCCTAGATGTGTTAGCAAATAAAAAATATCTGGATGTAAATAAAGAAACAGGAGAGCTCTTTATTGTCGAAAGGATTGACCGAGAATATCTCTGCCCATCCAAAACTACAAATTCTTGTTTTCTTAAGCTCGACGCTACAATCGAACATCCAATTAGGATGTTTAATATCGAATTAGAAATATTAGATATCAACGACAATGCACCCCACTTTCGACGAGATGTCATGCATTTAGACATTTCTGAATCGACACCAGCCGGCGAGCGTTTCTCACTGAACAATGCAGTGGACTCAGACATTGGATCTAATTCTATTAAGACTTACTATCTTAGCGAAAGTGATCATTTTACTATCGAAATACAGTCCGGTCGAGATGGTTCTAAGCTAGCTGATTTGGTACTGAAAAAAGCATTAGATCGCGAAGAACAAGCAGTCCATAATCTGATACTGACTGCTGTAGATGGCGGAGTGCCTTCGCGCTCTGGGACAGCTAATATTATTGTCCAAGTGCTAGACACTAATGACAACGCCCCACAGTTCGATAAAGACAGCTATACTGTGCATTTAAGTGAAAATTTTCCAGTAGGAAGCCTTGTTGTTAAATTAAATGCAACAGATTTGGATGAAGGGTCAAATTCCGAAATAACGTACACATTCAGTTTATATACATCCGAGAAAACGCAAGAGACGTTCAATTTGAATTCAGAAACAGGTGAAATTCGAGTTAAAGAGATGATTAATTATGAAGATTTCAAGATCTATGATATGGAGATAATAGCAACTGATAAAGGATCTATTAGTCTCTCTGGAAAATGTAAACTGGCTATTTTAATCACAGACATGAACGATAATCATCCTGAAATTTCCATCAAATCATTTTCTGGCCCTGTTAAAGAGGATGTACCTGTACATACATTAATTGCAGTTGTTAGTGTGAGTGATAAAGACTCAGGAGAAAATGGACAGGTAGATATTCATATTTCTGATGATTTACCTTTTGCGCTCAAAGAATCGTCTGATAATTATTATGAATTATTAGTTTCGGAAACGTTAGACCGTGAAAAGGTTCCAGAATATGACATCACTATTACTGTGACTGACAGGGGCAACCCGCCGTTATCTGACAATGAACTATAAACTTTAGAGCTGCTGGACGTTAACGACAATGTTCCTCAGTTCCCACAGACATTCTACACGATACCTGTTATGGAAAATAACGCGCCTGGAGCTTTACTGAGCTCTTTAACTGCTATAGACCCAGATCTCCATGAAAATCAGTATCTAGTATACTTTATCATAGAGAAGGAAATAGTGAACACCTCCATGTCCATGCTGTTCTCCATTAACCCAGAGAACGGTAATCTTTACGCGCTAAAGACGTTTGACTATGAGATAGAGAAGGA
Organism: Cyprinus carpio; assembly: GCF_018340385.1. NCBI lineage: Eukaryota > Metazoa > Chordata > Actinopteri > Cypriniformes > Cyprinidae > Cyprinus > Cyprinus carpio. The sequence goes on along the minus strand of NC_056610.1, from coordinate 7,308,400 downwards.
GTTTCTTTTCCACATCGAGGCCAGAGACTCTGGCGTTCCTCCTCTCAGCAGTAACGTGACCGTTCACATTATTATCATGGATCAGAACGACAACACGCCGCTTATAGTGTCTCCATGGCGCGCGCACGGCTCGGTGGTGGAGGAAAAGATCCCGAGATCCACTGATAAAGGGACTCTGATAGCCAAAGTCATCGCCATAGACTCTGATTCAGTGCACAACTCTCGAATCGCGTACCAGTTTCTCCACAACACTGACGCAACATTATTCAGCTTGGATCAATATAATGGAGAGATCCGGACCATGAGAATGTTCAGTTACAGAGACTCGCGCCACCAGCAGCTGGTTGTGATCGCCAAGGACAACGGAGAGCCCGCGCTCTCTGCTACAGTCACCATCAAACTGTCCACGGTGGAGACGGCCTTAAAAACCTATGCTGACATGACTGATGTGCCTTTGGGATATGACATCTTCTCCGATTTAAACCTGTATCTGGTGATCGGACTGGGCTCGGTTTCATTTCTTTTACTCATCACTATATTGGTCACCATCGTGCTGAAGTGTCAGAAAACGAAGCCCAGCAAAGCGGCTCCTCCGTGCAGGAACAGTGTGATCAGCGAGAGGAACTCGACCATCGCGGATTCCACTCTGGTCTCCAATGATGCATACTGGTACAGTTTATTTCTAGCAGAGACCAGGAAAGGAAAGCTGGTGGTCAGACAGCCTGTGCCAAAGGGAGCGAGATATGTCGTGTCCAGTTTACCGAGAAGCACAGGACTGACCGAGACCAGCGACTCAGCTGCATCTACTCTACAGGTAAAAAACTAAGTCTTACTTTTTAAAGGTTTTTGTAGTATGCGCTGTATTCACTTTGCACGGTACAGGTTTAAAGTCTAACTGACATACTGGTTGTTGTTGCTGTCTTGCATCTATTTGTACATTTGCCTTTACAAAATTTAAAAATCTATAGTCGTTTGGCTTCTTATGACACAGATTTTATTTTATATATGTTTTAGTACTAAAATTCTTCCATGTACCACGGAAACCAATGCGCACAGCGTCGCTGTTCTCCATGAAAACTACTCCTCTTTGTTTATCTTTCATCACAGCCAGTGCTGGTGACGTATTTGCTTTGTTGGCTGAAGACTGTATGCTCTTTTCTTTCATGAACACCGCAAAACGGCTTATTCTACTTCCTGATAATCAAAATGGTATATTTGTAACCGCAATACTATTGGTTTTTGGTTTCATTGGAATATAAATCGAGAGAGAAAAAAAAATGGAATCACGAATGAAAAGCAAACCATTGAAAAGGTACGTGTTCGCCATCATTTTAATCTCTGTGCTGAATTCATCATCTTCTGTCTCTCATTATTCTATACCTGAAGAATTGGACGTGGGCTCTATAGTGGCTAATTTTGCAACTGATCTGGGATTAGATGTTGAAACATTAAGTAGACGCAAGATTCGTCTCGACACTATCGCAAATAAAAAATATCTGGATATTAACAAAGAAACGGGGGAGCTGTTTATTGTGGACAGAATCGACCGCGAGCACATATGCACAACTAAGGCAGCAGGAGCGTGTGTTCTTAAACTGGATGCCACGATCGAAAACCCTGTGAGAATGTTTAATATTGAGTTGGAAATTATTGATATTAACGACAATGCTCCACATTTTAGAAGGGACACAATGCATTTGGACATTTCGGAGTCAACGCCTGTGGGAGAAAGATTCTCCTTAAATAATGCAGTTGATCCTGATATCGGTGTTAATTCGATTAAAACATATTATCTCAGTGAAAGCGATCATTTTTCAATCGAGATTCAGACCGGGCGTGATGGATCAAAATTCACTGATTTGATTCTTAAGAAAGCTTTGGATAGAGAAGAACAGGCCATACATAATCTGATACTCACTGCTGTGGATGGAGGAGTTCCCGCGCGCTCTGGCACTGCTAGTATTATTGTGCGCGTTCTGGACACTAATGACAACGCCCCTCAGTTCGATAAAAACAGTTATACAATAAATCTAACAGAAAACTCACCTATTGGAAGCCTTGTAGTCAGAGTAAATGCGACAGATAAAGACGAGGGCTCAAATTCAGATTTAGTTTACTCTTATAGTTTGTATACTTCAGAGAAAACTCAACAGACATTCAGTCTAAATCCTGACAATGGAGAAATTAGAGTAAAAGAAATAGTTAATTATGAGGATTTTAGAGTCTATGATATGGAAATTATAGCAACAGATAAAGGATCTAATAGTCTCAATGGAAAGTGTAAAGTAAAAATTGTAATCACAGATATGAATGACAATCATCCTGAAATTTCCATAAAATCATTCTCAAGTCCAGTGAAAGAGGATATAGCTGTAAATACTGTAATTGCAGTTGTTAGTGTGAGTGATAAAGACTCAGGAGAAAATGGACAGGTAGATATTCATATTTCTGATGATTTACCTTTTGCACTCAAAGAAACGTCTGATAATTATTATGAATTATTAGTTTCGGAACCGTTAGACCGTGAGAAGGTTCCAGAATATGACATCACTATTACCGTGACTGACAGGGGCAACCCGCCGTTATCTGACAATGAAACTATAACTTTAGAGCTGCTGGACGTTAACGACAATGTTCCTCAGTTCCCACAGACATTCTACACGATACCTGTTATGGAGAATAACGCGCCTGGAGCTTTACTGAGCTCTTTAACTGCTATAGACCCAGATCTCCATGAAAATCAGTATCTAGTATACTTTATCATAGAGAAGGAAATAGTGAACACCTCCATGTCCATGCTGTTCTCCATTAACCCAGAGAACGGCAATCTTTACGCGCTAAAGACGTTTGACTATGAGATAGAGAAGGAGTTTCTTTTCCACATCGAGGCCAGAGACTCTGGCGTTCCTCCGCTCAGCAGTAACGTGACCGTTCACATTATTATCATGGATCAGAACGACAACACGCCGCTTATAGTGTCTCCATGGCGCGCGCACGGCTCGGTGGTGGAGGAAAAGATCCCGAGATCCACCGATAAAGGAACTCTGATAGCAAAAGTCATCGCCATAGACTCTGATTCAGTGCACAACTCTCGAATCGCGTACCAGTTTCTCCACAACACTGACGCAACATTATTCAGCTTGGATCAATATAACGGAGAGATCCGGACCATGAGAATGTTCAGTTACAGAGACTCGCGCCACCAGCAGCTGGTTGTGATCGCCAAGGACAACGGAGAGCCCGCGCTCTCTGCTACAATCACCATCAAACTGTCCACGGTGGAGACCGCCCTTAAAACCTATGCTGACATGACTGAGGTGCCTTTGGGATATGACATCTTCTCCGATTTAAACCTGTATCTGGTGATCGGACTGGGCTCGGTTTCATTTCTTTTACTCATCACTATATTGGTCACCATCGTGCTGAAGTGTCAGAAAACGAAGCCCAGCAAAGCGGCTCCTCCGTGCAGGAACAGTGTGATCAGCGAGAGGAACTCGACCATCGCGGATTCCACTCTGGTCTCCAACGATGCCTACTGGTACAGTTTATTTCTAGCAGAGACCAGGAAAGGAAAGCTGGTGGTCAGACAGCCTGTGCCAAAGGGAGCGAGATATGTCGTGTCCAGTTTACCGAGGAGCACAGGACTGACCGAGACCAGCGACTCAGCTGCTTCTACTCTACAGGTAGGCTCCGATATATTTTTCTTCTTCAGTTAATTGTCATATTATTTAACCCTTTCTTATTGTTGCCCTTTCTTATTGTTTCTCATTTTAAACACATATTTTTAATTAAACATTTGGAGCTGTGATTATCTTTAAATGTTGCTTTTACAGGGAAAAAAAACAGTGAGCAGTGATCGAGTTTTTAAAACGTATTTTATTTTTAAAGTAATGCTCAGTTCATTTAAAAAACACTTTTAAAATACAGATTATTCTTTCTTCATGGATAAAATTTGTTCCTGTGCGCATTAATGTGCACCCCTCTCTTTTGTGCGCAGAGAGTCGCTGTTCACCTTTAAAACATATCTGGCTATAATATATAACAGTCATCGTCGCCATGACTGTTTATTGTGCAGACAACGCTGCAGCCATCGTTCGCTATACAATCCGTTCTTTCATTTAAGGTTGAATGCTTCGTTCTTTCTATTTACTTTACAGTGCTACGTCAGTTTTAAAGACAGGTTACGTTTCGAACCGGGAATAGTAGGTCTACACCGAGCTCACAAACTATGGATTCCTTTGTGAGAGCTCCGAACCAGATTTTAAGGTACGTTTGGATGTGTCTTCTTCTCTCCGAATCCTTAAAGCCTGTGTCTACGGTAACTCACTATTCTATTCCTGAGGAAATGGAGGAAGGATCCGTGGTTGCAAATTTGGCAGCTGATCTCGGGTTGGATGTTAAAACGTTAAATAGACGGAAGATGCGTTTGGACACGATCGCATCTAAAAAATATCTTGACATTAACAAAGAAACCGGAGAGCTGTATGTCGTACAGAAGATAGACAGAGAACATCTCTGCAATTCCAAATTAACCTGCTTTCTGAAGCTAGATGCTACAATAGAAAACCCAATTCGAATGTTTAATATCGAAATAGAAATAACTGATATCAATGATAATGCACCACATTTTAGGAGAGACACAATGCACTTGGATATATCAGAGTCTACTTCAGCTGGGGAGAGGTTTTCTTTGAACAATGCTTTCGATCCAGATATCGGAAGCAATTCCGTGAAGTCCTATTACTTAACTGATAGTACTCATTTCAGCATCGAAATACAGACAGGAAGAGATGGATCGAAATTTGCCGATTTAATTTTGACGAAAGCTTTGGACCGTGAGGAGCAAACAGTTCATAATCTGATACTCACTGCTGTGGATGGAGGAGTCCCCGCGCGCTCTGGCACTGCTAGCATTATTGTGCGCGTTCTGGACACCAATGACAACGCCCCTCAATTCGATAAAGACAGTTATACTATAAATCTAACAGAAAACGCACCAATTGGAAGCCTTGTCCTGAAATTAAACGCGACAGATAAAGATGAAGGCTCAAATTCAGATATACTTTATTCATATAGTTTATACACTTCAGAGAAAACGCAGCAGACATTCAGTCTGAATCCTGACAATGGAGAAATCAGAATAAAAGAGATGATTAATTATGAGGATTTCCGGATCTATGATATGGAAATTATAGCAACAGATAAAGGAGCTAATAGTCTCTCTGGAAAGTCTAAAGTTAAGATTTTAATCACAGATATGAATGACAATCATCCTGAAATTTCTATAAAATCATTCTCAAGTCCAGTGAAAGAGGATATAGCTGTAAATACTGTAATTGCAGTTGTTAGTGTGAGTGATAAAGACTCAGGAAAAAATGGACAGGTAGATATACATATTTCTGATGATTTACCTTTTGCGCTCAAAGAATCGTCTGGTAATTATTATGAATTATTAGTTTCAGAACCGTTAGACCGTGAAAAGGTTCCAGAATATGACATCACTATTACCGTGACTGACAGGGGCAACCCGCCGTTATCTGACAATGAAACTATAACTTTAGAGCTGCTGGACGTTAACGACAATATTCCCCAGTTCCCACAGACATTCTACACGATACCTGTTATGGAGAATAACGCGCCTGGAGCTTTACTGAGCTCTTTAACTGCTATAGACCCAGATCTCCATGAAAATCAGTATCTAGTCTATTTTATCATAGAGAAAGAAATAGTGAACACCTCCATGTCTATGCTGTTCTCCATTAACCCAGAGAACGGCAATCTTTACGCGCTAAAGACGTTTGACTATGAGATAGAGAAGGAGTTCCTTTTCCACATCGAGGCCAGAGACTCTGGCGTTCCTCCCCTCAGCAGTAACGTGACCGTTCACATTATTATCATGGATCAGAACGACAACACGCCGCTTATAGTGTCTCCATGGCGCGCGCACGGCTCGGTGGTGGAGGAAAAGATCCCGAGATCCACCGATAAAGGGACTCTGATATCCAAAGTCATCGCCATAGACTCTGATTCAGTGCACAACTCTCGAATCACGTACCAGTTTCTCCACAACACTGACGCGACATTATTCAGCTTGGATCAATATAACGGAGAGATCCGGACCATGAGAATGTTCAGTTACAGAGACTCGCGCCACCAGCAGCTGGTTGTGATCGCCAAGGACAACGGAGAGCCCGCGCTCTCTGCTACAGTCACCATCAAACTGTCCACGGTGGAGACCGCCCTTAAAACCTATGCTGACATGACTGAGGTGCCTTTGGGATATGACATCTTCTCCGATTTAAACCTGTATCTGGTGATCGGACTGGGCTCGGTTTCATTTCTTTTACTCATCACTATATTTGTCACCATCGTGCTGAAGTGTCAGAAAACGAAGCCCAGCAAAGCGGCTCCTCCGTGCAGGAACAGTGTGATCAGCGAGAGGAACTCGACCATCGCGGATTCCACTCTGGTCTCCAACGATGCCTACTGGTACAGTTTATTTCTAGCAGAGACCAGGAAAGGAAAGCTGGTGGTCAGACAGCCTGTGCCAAAGGGAGCGAGATATGTCGTATCCAGTTTACCGAGGAGCACAGGACTGACCGAGACCAGCGACTCAGCTGCATCTACTCTACAGGTAAATCAATCCAAACAATCATCAAACAGAGCTTTACACGGCCTTTCACGAACAATTTCCTTTCAGAATGTATGAGAAGAGGTGGTGCGCCCTGGTATACAATACTCAGTGTTTTCAATGTAGCGACAATATCATTCTACTCATAAGAGTTTTCTGTTTAAATTCATGCGCAATTAGTTATTGCTTTATAAATTCTATTATTTATTTAAAAATCATTTACTTAAAATATAATACACAAAACACTTTGTATTTTGTGTATTATAATCACAGCTTTCTCTGACCAAAAGCACACACAAAGTGTATTAATTTAAAAAAATAATAAAAAATAATATATATATATATATATGTATATATATATATATATATATATATATATATATGTATATAAAATACGTGCGAAACAGAATAACGACTGTAAACCAGTTTTATTCCTTTCGGATTGTGCAACTTCAGCCTAAACTCACTGAGCGTCGCTGTTCTCTAAGAAATTGCTTTTGCTCAGGGTTATAACAATCGCCATGACAGACTTCCTTTAGAAGGAAAGCGCACAAAGGAGCTCGCCGTGATAAGAGCTTCATTGAATGTCTTATTCGTTTCCCTGAACGTCTCACGATTGCGAGGAATGCAAATATCTCAAACGTTGCAGAATGGAGGGACGCGTAATGTCACAGTTGTGGAGGTATGTAACGGTCCTTATGTTTTTTTGCGCTATTTTGGACACAGCGTCTGCTGTTACGCATTATTCCATCTCAGAGGAAATGGAGGAAGGCTCTGTTGTCGCTAATTTAGCTTCAGATTTGGGACTGGATGTGAAAACACTGAGCAGACGAAAAGTGCGGCTCGACATTATATCTAACAAAAAATATCTGGATATCAATAAAGAGACGGGAGAGCTCTATATATTAGAAAAGATGGACAGAGAATACCTCTGCACTGTTAAAACCTCAACCTGTTTTATAAAAATGGAAGTGATACTCGAGAATCCTGTTCGAATTTTTAACATTGAAATTGAAATTGTGGACATTAACGATAATGCTCCCCAGTTTCGGAGAGATACTATCCATCTGGACATATCAGAATCTACAGCAGCGGGGGAGAGATTCTCACTCAGTAATGCGGTGGATCCTGATATTGGCACGAATTCGATTAAAACTTATTATTTGAGTAAAAATGATCACTTTGACATTGAAATCCAAACAGGGAGGGACGGGTCGAAGTTTGCTGATTTAATTCTGAAAAAGCCTTTAGACAGAGAAAAACAAGCTTCACATAATCTGATACTCACTGCTGTTGATGGAGGAGTCCCCGCGCGCTCTGGCACTGCTAGCATTATTGTGCGCGTTCTGGACACTAATGACAACGCCCCTCAGTTCGATAAAGACAGTTACAATATAAATCTAACAGAAAACGCACCCATTGGAAGCCTTGTAGTGAAATTAAACGCGACAGATAAAGATGAAGGATCTAATTCCGATATACTTTACTCTTATAGTTTATATACCTCAGAGAAAACGCAGCAGACATTCAGTCTGAATCCTGACAATGGAGAAATCAGAGTAAAAGAAATGATTAATTATGAGGACTTCAGGATCTACGATATGGAAATTATTGCAACAGATAAAGGAGCTGACAGTCTTTCTGGGAAATGTAAAATAAAGATTTTAATCACAGATATGAATGACAATCATCCTGAAATTTCTATAAAATCATTCTCAAGTCCAGTGAAAGAGGATATAGCTGTAAATACTGTAATTGCAGTTGTTAGTGTGAGCGATAAAGACTCAGGAGAAAATGGGCAGGTAGATATTCATATTTCTGAAGATTTACCTTTTGCACTTAAAGAATCGTCTGATAATTATTATGAATTATTAGTTTCAGAACCGTTAGACCGTGAAAAGGTTCCAGAATATGACATCACTATTACCGTGACTGACAGGGGCAACCCGCCGTTATCTGACAATGAAACTATAACTTTAGAGCTGCTGGACGTTAACGACAATGTTCCTCAGTTCCCACAGACATTCTACACGATACCTGTTATGGAGAATAACGCACCTGGAGCTTTACTGAGCTCTTTAACTGCTATAGACCCAGATCTCCATGAAAATCAGTATCTAGTCTACTTTATCATAGAGAAGGAAATAGTGAACACCTCCATGTCCATGCTGTTCTCCATTAACCCAGAGAACGGTAATCTTTACGCGCTAAAGACGTTTGACTATGAGATAGAGAAGGAGTTTCTTTTCCACATCGAGGCCAGAGACTCTGGCGTTCCTCCGCTCAGCAGTAACGTGACCGTTCACATTATTATCATGGATCAGAACGACAACACGCCCTTATAGTGTCTCCATGGCGCGCGCACGGCTCGGTGGTGGAGGAGAAGATCCCGAGATCCACCGATAAAGGAACTCTGATAGCCAAAGTCATCGCCATAGACTCTGATTCAGTGCACAACTCTCGAATCGCGTACCAGTTTCTCCACAACACTGACGCGACATTATTCAGCTTGGATCAATATAACGGAGAGATCCGGACCATGAGAATGTTCAGTTACAGAGACTCGCGCCACCAGCAGCTGGTTGTGATCGCCAAGGACAACGGAGAGCCCGCGCTCTCTGCTACAGTCACTATCAAACTGTCCACGGTGGAGACCGCCCTTAAAACCTATGCTGACATGACTGAGGTGCCTTTGGGATATGACATCTTCTCCGATTTAAACCTGTATCTGGTGATCGGACTGGGCTCTGTTTCATTTCTTTTACTCATCACTATATTGGTCACCATCGTGCTGAAGTGTCAGAAAACGAAGCCCAGCAAAGCGGCTCCTCCGTGCAGGAACAGTGTGATCAGCGAGAGGAACTCGACCATCGCGGATTCCACTCTGGTCTCCAACGATGCCTACTGGTACAGTTTATTTCTAGCAGAAACCAGGAAAGGAAAGCTGGTGGTCAGACAGCCCGTGCCAAAGGGAGCGAGATATGTCGTGTCGAGTTTACCGAGGAGCACAGGACTGACCGAGACCAGCGATTCAGCTGCGTCTACTCTACAGGTAAGCATTGCCACATAGTGAATAATAATAATAATAATAATAATAATAATAATAATAATAATAATAATAATAATAATAATAATAATAATAATAATAATAAAAAGTCGAATCAAATCTATGGATCTTTTCTTCCTGGTGAAGTAAATATTCTTTTATGGTCAACTTTGCGTATGCGTATTTGGTTTTATTTTGCTTGTATTTGTCAATAATTCCGTTCAGGAGATAAGTGATATTATGCATTAGTTTTACGCACTGCAATGCAGTGATTTATTGTTCAGAGACAATTCAGCTGCATTCAACCTCTAAATTATTTTTCGCGTTCAATTAGGAGACTTGTTGCTTGCGTTATTCACCTGTGACATAAATCAATTTTATTGACACACTGTTTTGTAAATTACCCGACTTGCACTTGTCATTTGCTTTGGTTTGCATATACGAAATGCTTTATTACAGGTATTCTAATTTTTCTTTCATTTTATTTTAACGTTTTTGATCCATACCTTAACCAACGTGAAATATTTTAAAATACTTTTCTAATGAAACACTTTTCTAACGTTACTCTTTACACTGCACTCCTCGCTCCTGTGCGCATAGAGTCGCTGTCCACCAAGAAAATACTTTTCTAGTCATACTGCCTTCGTCGTCGCCATTGCTGATTCTTCATTTGTGGGCAACGCTGCAGTCTTTCTTTCAGGCAGGACAATTCGCACTTTCATTTATTGGCCCAGCTGTATTTTCTTACATGTCGTTGCGCGAATTATTTTCTTGAAACAAATCCACGTTTTGGAACTCGTTGGACCTGCTTTCTGTGTGCAATATAAGGAAAATCAAAACAATGGAACCGAAAGCAAGGCTTTGGTTAAGGTACGTCTCAATCTTCGTATTCCTTGCGGCTGTATTTCAGAAAGCATCTGCCGTTACTCACTACACAATTCCAGAGGAGATGGACGAAGGGACTGTGGTTGCAAATTTGGTGTCTGATTTGGGATTGGATTTGAAAAGCCTTAGTAAACGTAAAATACGTTTGGATGTCGTCGCAAATAAAAAATATCTTGATGTTAACAAAGATACTGGGGAGCTGTACATTTTAGAAAGGATTGATAGAGAGAATTTGTGCCCAATTAAATCGGTCACAACTTGTCTGCTTAAAGTGGATGCCACATTAGAGAATCCTATTCGAATGTTTAATATTGAACTTGAAATAATGGACATAAATGATAATGCGCCACGTTTCCGACGAGATACAATGCATTTAGATATATCAGAGGCAACAGCAATAGGAGAGAGATTTTCCCTCACTAATGCTGTAGATCCTGATACAGGTTCAAATTCGGTAAAGACATACTATCTCAGTGAAAGCGACCATTTTAGTATTGAGATTCAGACTGGACGAGACGGATCTAAGTTTGCTGACTTGATACTGAAAAAGTCATTAGACAGAGAAAAACAAGGTTCACATAATCTGATACTCACTGCTGTGGATGGAGGAGTCCCCGCGCGCTCTGGCACTGCTAGCATTATTGTCCGCGTTTTGGATACGAACGACAACGCCCCTCAATTCGATAAAGACAGTTATACTATAAATCTAACAGAAAACGCACCTATTGGAAGCCTTGTAGTGAAATTAAACGCCACTGATAAAGATGAAGGAACGAATTCTGATATATTTTACTTCTTTAGTCTGTATACTTCAGAAAAAACACAGCAAACATTCAGTCTGAATCCTGACAATGGAGAAATCAGAGTAAAAGAAATGATTAATTATGAGGATTTTAGGATCTACGATATGGAAATTGTAGCAACAGATAAAGGAGCTAACAGTCTTTCTGGGAAATGTAAAGTAAAGATTTTGATCACAGATATGAATGACAATCATCCTGAAATTTCTATAAAATCATTCTCAAGTCCAGTGAAAGAGGATATAGCTGTAAATACTGTAATTGCAGTTGTTAGTGTGAGTGATAAAGACTCAGGAGAAAATGGACAGGTAGATATTCATATTTCCGAAGATTTACCTTTTGCGCTCAAAGAATCGTCTGATAATTATTATGAATTATTAGTTTCAGAACCGTTAGACCGTGAAAAGTTCCAGAATATGACATCACTATTACCGTGACTGACAGGGGCAACCCGCCGTTATCTGACAATGAAACTATAACTTTAGAGCTGCTGGACGTTAACGACAATGTTCCTCAGTTCCCACAGACATTCTACACGATACCTGTTATGGAAAATAACGCGCCTGGAGCTTTACTGAGCTCTTTAACTGCTATAGACCCAGATCTCCATGAAAATCAGTATCTAGTATACTTTATCATAGAGAAGGAAATAGTGAACACCTCCATGTCCATGCTGTTCTCCATTAACCCAGAGAACGGTAATCTTTACGCGCTAAAGACGTTTGACTATGAGATAGAGAAGGAGTTCCTTTTCCACATCGAGGCCAGAGACTCTGGCGTTCCTCCGCTCAGCAGTAACGTGACCGTTCACATTATTATCATGGATCAGAACGACAACACGCCGCTTATAGTGTCTCCATGGCGCGCGCACGGCTCGGTGGTGGAGGAGAAGATCCCGAGATCCACCGATAAAGGAACTCTGATAGCCAAAGTCATCGCCATAGACTCTGATTCAGTGCACAACTCTCGAATCGCGTACCAGTTTCTCCACAACACTGACGCGACATTATTCAGCTTGGATCAATATAACGGAGAGATCCGGACCATGAGAATGTTCAGTTACAGAGACTCGCGCCACCAGCAGCTGGTTGTGATCGCCAAGGACAACGGAGAGCCCGCGCTCTCTGCTACAGTCACCATCAAACTGTCCACGGTGGAGACCGCCCTTAAAACCTATGCTGACATGACTGAGGTGCCTTTGGGATATGACATCTTCTCCGATTTAAACTTGTATCTGGTGATCGGACTGGGCTCGGTTTCATTTCTTTTACTCATCACTATATTTGTCACCATCGTGCTGAAGTGTCAGAAAACGAAGCCCAGCAAAGCGGCTCCTCCGTGCAGGAACAGTGTGATCAGCGAGAGGAACTCGACCATCGCGGATTCCACTCTGGTCTCCAACGATGCCTACTGGTACAGTTTATTTCTAGCAGAGACCAGGAAAGGAAAGCTGGTGGTCAGACAGCCTGTGCCAAAGGGAGCGAGATATGTCGTGTCCAGTTTACCGAGGAGCACAGGACTGACCGAGACCAGCGACTCAGCTGCTTCTACTCTACAGGTAACTTGAACTGCATTAAAATACATTTGAATTTTAATTTCAGCGTTTATTTAAAATACCGTAGTGCTCTGTTATTTCATTTCGATTGTGTTCTCATATTTTTAGTCGACACATTTCCGCCACATTTTCGTTCTGATCATGAAAATGAGTTACTAATGTTATTTTGAATTTATTTTATATATTTGTAGTAATTCTTCAAAACATACGCAACGGGTCGCTGTGCCCCAACAAAAACGATGATTTGCATTTATTTATTTATTTTGTAGTCGCCATGACAGTTCATGCTCACCAGCGAGTCTTTATAAAAGCGTGTGGGGATGCAAGTGCTTCCGCAGATATGCTTTCTGCATTGACTAACACTGTGACACTTCTGTAGAACGCAGGTGAAAGCTGTCAATATTGGAATCTGCTGAATGCCTTGCATTTACGATCATCATTGTTAAGGAAAGCTGTTTTTTGGGCTCCCATAGACAACAAGCTGAACATACAGAATGGATTCGCAGCATACAATGATGAAGCACGTCGCAACATTGCTTCTGCTTTCTGCACTGGTTTACATGGCGTCTTCTGTCACCCATTATTCTATTCAGGAGGAGATGGAGGTAGGCTCTGTGGTTGCGAATTTGGCTGCAGATTTAGGAATCGATGTGCAAACGTTAGGAAGACGAAAAATCAGGTTAGATATCCTTGCAAATAAGAAATACCTGGATGTGAACAAAGACAGCGGAGACCTGTTTATTTTGGAGCGCATTGATAGAGAGTATCTTTGCATATCTAAAACAGTTTGTTATTTAAAAATGGAAGTCATACTTGAGAACCCAGTTCGTATATTTAACATTGAATTGGAAATAATGGATATTAACGACAATGCGCCTTACTTCCGTAGGGATACGATTAATTTGGACGTCTCTGAATCTACTGCTGTTGGCGAGAGGTTTTCTCTAAGTAATGCGGTTGACCCTGATATTGGTTCAAATTCCATTAAAAGTTATCATTTGAGTGAGAGTGCAAACTTTGATATTGAAATACAGACAGGGAGGGATGGTTCAAAATTTGCTGATTTAATATTGAAAAAAGCTTTAGATCGCGAGGAGCAGGCCATTCATAATCTGATACTCACTGCTGTGGATGGAGGAGTCCCCGCGCGCTCTGGCACTGCTAGTATTATTGTGCGCGTTCTGGACACTAATGACAACGCCCCTCAATTCGATAAAGATAGTTATACTATAAACCTAACAGAAAACTCACCGATTGGAAGCCTTGTAGTGAAATTAAACGCGACGGATAGAGATGAAGGATCCAATTCAGATATCACTTATTCTTTTAGTCTGTATACATCTGAGAAAACACAGACAACGTTTGAATTAAAGCCTGACAGTGGTGAAATCAGAGTAAAAGAGATGATTAATTATGAGGATTTCAGAATCTATGATATGGAAATTATAGCAACAGATAAAGGAGCTAATAGTCTCTCTGGAAAATGTAAAGTAAAGATTTTAATCACAGATATGAATGACAATCATCCTGAAATTTCTCTGAAATCATTCTCAAGTCCAGTGAAAGAGGATATAGCTGTAAATACTGTAATTGCAGTTGTTAGTGTGAGCGATAAAGACTCAGGAGAAAATGGGCAGGTAGCTATTCATATTTCTGATGATTTACCTTTTGCACTCAAAGAAACGTCTGATAATTATTATGAATTATTAGTTTCGGAACCGTTAGACCGTGAGAAGGTTCCAGAATATGACATCACTATTACCGTGACTGACAGGGGCAACCCGCCGTTATCTGACAATGAAACTGTAACTTTAGAGCTTCTTGACGTTAACGACAATGTTCCTCAGTTCCCACAGACATTCTACACGATACCTGTTATGGAGAATAACGCGCCTGGAGCTTTACTGAGCTCTTTAACTGCTATAGACCCAGATCTCCATGAAAATCAGTATCTAGTATACTTTATCATAGAGAAGGAAATAGTGAACACCTCCATGTCCATGCTGTTCTCCATTAACCCAGAGAACGGTAATCTTTACGCGCTAAAGACGTTTGACTATGAGATAGAGAAGGAGTTTCTTTTCCACATCGAGGCCAGAGACTCTGGCGTTCCTCCTCTCAGCAGTAACGTGACCGTTCACATTATTATCATGGATCAAAACGACAACACGCCACTTATAGTGGCTCCATGGCGCGCGCACGGCTCGGTGGTGGAGGAAAAGATCCCGAGATCCACTGATAAAGGGACTCTGATAGCCAAAGTCATCGCCATAGACTCTGATTCAGTGCACAACTCTCGAATCACGTACCAGTTTCTCCACAACACTGACGCGACATTATTCAGCTTGGATCAATATAACGGAGAGATCCGGACCATGAGAATGTTCAGTTACAGAGACTCGCGGCACCAGCAGCTGGTTGTGATCGCCAAGGACAACGGAGAGCCCGCGCTCTCTGCTACAGTCACCATCAAACTGTCCACGGTGGAGACCGCCCTAAAAAACTATGCTGACATGACTGAGGTGCCTTTGGGATATGACATCTTCTCCGATTTAAACCTGTATCTGGTGATCGGACTGGGCTCTGTTTCATTTCTTTTACTCATCACTATATTGGTCACCATCGTGCTGAAGTGTCAGAAAACGAAGCCCAGCAAAGCGGCTCCTCCGTGCAGGAACAGTGTGATCAGCGAGAGGAACTCGACCATCGCGGATTCCACTCTGGTCTCCAACGATGCCTACTGGTACAGTTTATTTCTAGCAGAGACCAGGAAAGGAAAGCTGGTGGTCAGACAGCCCGTGCCAAAGGGAGCGAGATATGTCGTGTCCAGTTTACCGAGGAGCACAGGACTGACCGAGACCAGCGACTCAGCTGCATCTACTCTACAGGTAGGCTTATATAGGCTTATCAACAGGTGAAATAGTTCTTCAAAGAAGCCACACAACAGTGTATACAGTTTGACTTTTCAGCCTTTAGCCATACACTTTGTAAGCCCAGACTATTCTCTCTGAAATGCTTATTTTCATTTTACGCCTTTCAAGTGCACATTCACATGATATTTTCCAAGTTTTCCATCTTGTGAAGTTATGCTAAAGTTCAAAAGGGAGTGTTTTTCAGTTGTTCTTAGCACATCTTCTCTTGAATTTTAAGAGTTTATATATGTGCATTTTTTCTCATTCTCTTTCTTCTGGACTCAACACAGTACTGTTCTTATTTACATTCAGTTACACTTCATTTTATTTTCTTAAAATTTCACATACACTTTTAAATATATAGGCCTATGCTTATATTTGTTTAGACAAAATGACAAAAGTGAACATTGTCTTCTTGAAAATGTTTAACTGTGTTTTTGCTGTTCTAATTCTACAGTTCTACAGCCCCATATATCTTACCTGTTGTACATATACACTCAGCTTCCCTCAGTGAACGAGATTGTTTGTGTGTGTGTATGAAATGTAAATTTGTGCAAGCATGTCGCTTCTCTCTCAGAACTGGTTGACCTACTTTTCTGACCTGCTGTTGCTGTTTCACTTGCAGTTCTGATGTTCATAAGCCCATGATATGATAAATTTGTGCTAAAATCTCTTTGTTTGTCTCTCATGTTCCAAGGCTATTTTTTTACGCACACGCGCACACACACACACACACACACACACACACACACACAAACACAAACAAACACACACGTTTGTTTTGTGAAAAGTGGGGACATCCCATAGGCGTAATGGTTTTTATTCTGTACAAACTGTATATTCTATTGCCCTACACCAACCCTACACCTAACCCTACCCCTTACAGGAAACTTTGTGGCATTTTTACTTTCTCAAAAAAACTCATTCTGTATGGTTTATAAGTGTTTTGAAAAATGGGGACATGGGTTATGTCCTAATAAGTCACCCTCTCCTTGTAATACCTTTGTCATACGACTCATACCCATGTCATTATACAAAGTTGTGTCCAGATATGTCACAAAAACACGCACGCAACACACACACACACACACACACACACACACACACACACACACACACACACATGCAAACAAAGCAAAGCAAAGCAGGCAAATTACAGTGGCCCCACAAATATTTGGATAGTTCAGTCAAACTTTGGCAGTTGCTGCTTGGTTTGCAAAAGTTTTATTGCATAAACAAACAAAGTATTGTTTATATATATATATATATATATATATATATATATATAATTTTTTTTATTTTAAATTTTAAAGAGTGGCTTACATATCCAAAAACTTTGGGGTCCACTGTGTTTCTTAGCATCGGCATAAATCCCTTGCAATAACACTTGTTGTGCGACGTCAAGCAACGTATAACTTTTTATTTTCTTTTTGATTTATTTTCCATACATGTAGTGAATATGGATAAATAATGTTTTATTTACTGAACATGATACACTTGAATTTGATTAGGTACTTGGTATATATTTTTTTAGCTTTTTTTGCCTTTGTTTAATTTGTTCTCTTCTGTTAGAGTGTGTTACCTGAAGGACAGGTAAGCCATTGAAAGACAAAATTAGAAAGTCTTTAACTTTCCTCTTTTTTTTTGTGCAGCCTTTTTTTCATGTAAATAATGTGTTTTAATCTGTCTCTCCTCTCATTCTCTCATTCTTAGTGCTTCTTAGCGAATTGTATAATGATGTTTGTTTTGCTTTTGTTATGCATTAACATTTTTTCACATTGTGTCACAGGTTTCCTGGAGTCCCTGTCTCAGACAACAATGTTTAAAAAGAGGACAACATAACATTTGAGATGTCTTTTCTTGATTACATCACTTAATACACAAAAAAAAAAAAAAAAAAAAAAAAAACAAGCTTAGACTGGTATAAAAAAGTAAAGATCAATGTGAATTGTGGTTTTGTTGACAGAAAAGTGTTCAGTGAAATTCACCAAAATGATTGTGCTGAAAGCTAAATATTGAAATGTATGTCTCTGTTTTTGTTTCCGTTTTAAAGTACTCAAAATGAACGAGGTCCCCTTTCCTGCTGGAGGTATGCAGCCCTGACTTCACCATTCTCTCGATTTCTGGAGCACCTGATCCCAGGGCCCATTGACCTTTACTGAAATATATGTGACTCTGTGTGTTTCTCTTTGTGTTTGGTGGTTTTTGTCAGTGGAGTTTGCCTTGTCCTGTTGTAGGAGGAGCCAAGGAGCCAATTTATGCAACTGAATTCAAATCAGTTTTGTTCAGTTTAGATGCAGATAAATGCTTCAACTGGTCAATATCAACACTCAGTTTGACATTTCACTTGGTCGTCTGAGCTTTTTAGATGTACAGGCTGCTAGATTTAAACTTTGCAGTCTTAATTTTTTTTCCCCTACTTGTGGAACTCAATTGTTAAACTAAAATCCTTAAATCTGCTGTTTTTTTTTTTTTTTTTTTCTCAGCACAAATTATGTTATTCAGCATCATAAACCCCACCTTTTATAGACACCTGTGACCAGCAGAAATGCTAATAATAACTGATTCTCTGTGGTTTGATTGACAGTGGCTGAGGGTGAAAGTGTTGCTCTTAAAAACATTTCCTGCCAGAATGCATTCATTAATCAGTTAAAGAAAGTTCATACAGAAGTAAAAATTGATTATTTACTCACCCTCATGTCTTTCCAAACTCATAGGATTTTCTTTGTTTTGTGGGAGAATGTTCATGCTGCTCTTTTTCTCTACAATGGAAGTGACAAAGAATGGAGGCTGTCAAATTCCCCTCTCTCTCTCTCTCTATATAAGTGATTCTTATCTTTAAATGCGCTTTACAGTGTCTGTTTTCATTCACTTTCATAGTCTGCAAAAAAAAGCATCTAGGACATTTTTTTTTTCCTTTTTGTGTTCCACAGATGAAAAAGTCAAAGTTTTGAAATGACAGATGGGTTAGTACATGGCAGAATAATGTTCCTTTAAACACTGATTAGGCAGATTGTTTTTAGCAAATATGGCTCTAGTGCATGATCTGGTTTTTAATGATATATGTACTGTCTGTTCATCTACTAAACATCAGTTGAGCTCCTCAACCTGTTTGTTGGATGGTTTGTCTACTTGTGTGTTTGAATGGTTGGTGAATTGACTGGTGGATTCCAATTACACATACTGGTTCTGTTGAATTTGTTGAATTTCTCTTCACAAATGAATCAGAGTGATGCAAAACAAACTACAACCACCCAGTTTTCAGCTCACTGCCCTTCCATCACCCCAACCACCCTCACCTGATATCTGAGCATGGTTCTCATTGATCAACCCACCCCCCGTCACCTGTCAATCAAACCAAGGTTCCACCTTTCGTTTTGCCTGAAGCCTTTGAGTGAAGGCCTTGGTTGCATGAGATGTGTTCAGATTCTGGCCTCTCACTAAGTGAGTAATATCTGAAGTCTAGCTTCTTACGTCCAGTTTTTCTTTCTCATTGACAGGCATCCACCACCACCAGCAGCAGTTCCACCTGAGGATCCTCCCAACCATATTGCCAGAGCAACATATGAAAAACTTCTCATCAGCCTGCATGTCTATCCACCTGTATCCATCATATTCCCCTGCACCATCATGCAGAGATGAAACCAACCCTGAACGATGCCTACATCTTCACATCAGTGTTCGGAGAGTTTGCCCAGGTCTGACCAGAGGAACGATGAATATCTTTTGCTTCTGATATTAAGAAACACTCTTAAACCTGACCGGTCAAGATTGGACTTGTGATCTGTGAGCACGCACACACACACACACACACACACACACACACACACACACACACACACACACACACACACACACACACACACACACACACACACACACACACACATGCATATCTTCATACAGCACAGCTCATGTCTTTATCAAAGAAACTGTTCTGCAAAACCAGTATGCTTGTGTTTGCATGCTTAGAGTTCCACATTCTATCTTCATTATATTTAGTGACTGGTAAAGATATTGGGGAGATAAATTATTAGCAGAATATTCTCATATGAACTTGTGTGGACACTTAATTGCAAAAAAAAAAAAAAGTGAATATAGTAAACAAGCACAAAAAATACAAAAATCATTAAAAAATATATAGTAAACAAGCACAAAGAGGATTAAATGATTCAGTCACGTTGAAAGAGTGTGGGGCATTTGCTAGACTGAATTTGGACACTGAAAGCTTCTCTTTCCCTGCAATGGATGTATAAAGCCTTTCTTATGTGTTTTCTTGGATCTCATAAAGACTTCTATCAGAATATTGCCCAGTATTATCCAGTGTATTCAGAAGAGGTCACAGCAAATTTGATTTCTGGTGCTGTATAGTATAGTCTCTTTAGTGTTGTATTATGTCTGTATTGCTGTATGTGTCTGTATTTTTACGTTTCAGTATGTAAAGAATCAAGTTAAATCTAAGCACTGATCTGACTCAGAAAGTGTAGAGTATCACAGTAGTTATGATCTCTCTTAATATGATAGAGTGTAGTGGAGGCTGTAAAATCACTATGACTGCTTCCTCTGTGGTGTCTGACATTCATGAATGCACAAATGCAAACACCGCACTGTAATGTCATAGTGCAGAGTCAGACATCTGAAGGTCACAGCGGTTTCTAAGATGAGTGTAGGAGATTCATTAAGTAGCCTCTCCCTGATGCCCATAGATTTCGGTCTCCAATAAAAACCCACTGACTTCTAATAGAGACCGTTAAACAGTGAATTCCTTCATTTTGTCCTTTATAAAAACACCACAATATTTCAGCGATAAAGATTTGCATCAACCATCAGACTTCATTAAATCTTTGAAATAAGGCTGTAAATGTAAATGTAAGGCTAACTGTAAAGAGCACTCAAGGTGGTGGATGGGTTTTATTTTCTTTAAAACAAGAACAGATGAGAACTGTTAATGTTTAATTATCAACTGTATAATCATCTAATATAATGAAATTTGTTTAATATTCATGGAAAAGCTTTGGGGAAAAAAATGAAATACATTGCTTGGTGCATTAAAATGCACTAGCCAAATACTCTATTTTTTCCTTTATTTTTAACATTTTTATTTTCAATTCCTGATATTAATATTATGTATTAATATTAATGCATTAATATAAACTTTAATATTGCTGCTTTTTTATTGTTGATATTTTGTATTTGCTCGCTATATCAGTTGTGCAATATATGGACATCAATATTTTATTTCAGTGAACGATTTGGTATTGTTGTTTTTCTGATAGTTTCCAGCCTTTCTGCAGTGTCATTTATTCCTAACTTCCTGAGGGTATGGCAGTTTTCCAAGGAAGGTCAAAAGGTCAGGGTGTCTTGGGGTCAGTTCAGTGACCGGCTCGCTCTGGAATGCACAGCATGTGTGTTTTGCCAAAGCAATGCAACAATACAAAATACATCTACTCTGTTCTCATTTGATTTTCTGTTTTAGAGAAACAAATGCTGGATGTTTACATGTGGTATTTTAAACAGGAAGTAATCATTTTAAGGCTCTTAACTAGCTGTCTCAGAGGATTGGCTGATGCTCAGACATGAGCAGTGTTGTAAGATAACATTATGTGAGACAATCAGAGAGAAAGAAAGATACATTTTAGTAGAATGATAAAATATTAAGGATCAATATGTCTGCCAGTATGAGCAGCTGTAAGTAGGTCACTCATCTCTCACTGCACAGAAAAGTGGCAAGAATTCATTTACCCAAAAGCCTAATTTTGTGATATAAAAATGGACTACCTACCTACCTACCTACATATATATATACAGCACTGCCCTGTAGTTCCATATATTTATTTTTAATTTCCCTGCTGTCCAATGAATCTTTATACAGTTAAGCAAATGTTTTTCTAATTCATTTTCTACCAGTATTTGTGCTCTAAAGCAGACAAACTGCCTACTTAAAGCTGAACACATCCATGATCTGCCTCAGAGAAACTACCAGACCCTCTTTGCTCATGAGTATAATGTATTTGTACTCCATATTTACAATAGATAAAAACATAATTGAAAATAATGTGATTTCTGTAATTTCCGTGTAATTCAGAAGTACATAACGTGATGTGACATTGCACTTGTAATATGATTTCAGCTTTTAAATGACTTCTCAGTATGTAAGAAGCAATCAGCCTGTAGCCCAATTGAGCACGCACTGGAGTAAAAATAAAAACATGTTGTTTGTACAGTATACTATTATGATTATCTTTTAAACAGGGAAGAGACAGTGTTTTTGATTATAACGTATCTACCTTCTGATCATCAGTGATACAATCAAAGTGACCTATATTAATCTTTTTTGCATGATTCTCATCTGTGTGGGGTGGTAGGTGAGTGTGCTTTTGTTCGGGTGGGTAAAGATGAGGTCATCACTGCAGATGATGTAATGCATTGAAGAAAATCAGGCAGACCACATTTCATATCTGCATTTTCACTATAAAACTTGTATTCTCATCACAAACTTTTTTTTTCCTTCTGTTAATTCTATCAAATGTTAAATAGAAATAATAAAGCATTAACCACTATCCTGGCTACCTCACTGCCCTATTCCAGTTATGTGATTCAAAACAAAAAAAAAAAAAAAAAGTAACTGCTCTTTGCTTCTCTTTTCCTCCTGACCCAGATTTCTCTCCTCCTGCCTTACAGCACAGAGAGAGACTGCAGCACTATTAAAAACTGCTGCAGCAGACACACACACACACACACACACACACACACTTTTCATTTGTCATACACATTTGTCCTCAGCATTTTATCATAAAGGTCCACACACACAAAGATTCCTCTTGTTAGGCCTTCTCTAAACCACAGATCAGCTAACTGTGTCACCATTAAAACAACCATGCTTTCCCAAACACTGCAGAGGAAAAAGGCCTCAATCTGAGAAATCCAGCTGACTGCTGGTTTCTAGGCAACGGGAGCCTGTCTCTATAGCGACCGAATAAAAGACAGACGGTGGAACGTGGGTTAAACAGGATAGAACAATTTTATATGGAATGATAAAAAATAAATATATAAATATGTTCAATCCATAAATAAATAAATAAATAAATTGCAATGTTTTCACTGAGATTTCTTTCGTGAGCGATGAATTTATTTGGTCTTCCTTTGGTCTTCCCAAACCCCTCCCTTCATTAACGCTTTCCTCTGGGGACCGCAATGTTCAGCACCACGGACAGCGACCCGTCTATCCAAATGTCCGTTGCCACGGTAACGGACTGCAGGGAGGGAGGGGGTGCATGATGCTGCAGCCTGTAATTTGATGCACAGACAAAAGGCTCAACTCGCCAGATCCGGGCAGTCTATGTCAAACACACACACTGCAAACACAGAAATGTATAAAAACCTATGACCGCCTTTATATGATATGAGAACACGTGTGATTGATGTGTATATTTGATCTCTACTACCACAAAGCACGTCCGTAAAAAAAAAAATAAAAATAAAAAAAAATAAAAAAAAAAAGGAGCCTGAGATGTGATTCACTTCGCTCTGCCCCCTGGTGTCTTTTGTCTGGTATGAGGTTTGTGCAGATATGGGAAAGCTCATACGTAAGCAGCTGTGGTGGGAGGGAGAGCAGAACAAAAGAGGAGGGTGGGGCCGAGTTTGTCACGTGATTTTTGTAACTGAACCACAAGGTGTCACTGCTCACCATGCAGTTAGACACCAGACCACTGCCTTCTTATAAATTGTAGCTCATTTATTCTCTTAAAACATGATAAATCATTATTTAAATGCGTATTTCAAGAAAATATATTTTTAAAAAGTTTATTTATTTATTTATTTTTAATCTAATGAGATATTCCGTTCTCTTTTATTGTAGTAGTGCATTTGATTCCTCAATTTTATAATTATAAACTGTATAATGTGTAACTTGTATAATTTTATTTATAATAATCATAATCATAATCATAATTTTTCATTTTTGGTCCACAATAACATCACTATAAGATGCACTGTGAAGGAAATTATGTAGTTCTACAAAATCGCTGTGAGTGGCGCTACAATACCAATCATCTCTGACAGTCGTGTTCAGCAGATTTATTTTGTGGGCTGTCTTGTCAGACGTCGCTTTGGCTTTGAACAATGAACAACCAGGAGGATTTTAGATCTGTCTATTAATTTGTAATTTGCAATAGCATAAATGAGTTGACCGCATTCGCCAAAACTATTTTAACGGCGTTCAGAGAAAGCATGGCGAGCGAAAATCAAATAATATGGATGAGCAAGATTTTTTATCTGATGTGTCTGCTGTTCAATTCCGGAAGAAATGCTGCCCAGATAAACTATTCCCTTCAAGAAGAATCAAAAACTGGAGTCACTGTGGGGAACATTGCAAAGGATTTAGGATTTGATCCGGCTTTACTGGAAAACAGGAATTTGCGTATCGTTGCTGGGACAAAGCAAGAGCTATTTCGGGTAAATCATAAAGACAGCATTTTGTTTGTGAACCAGAGGATAGACAGAGAAGAACTGTGCGCTAAAACCAACCCCTGTCTCATTCATCTCAAAGCAGTGATAGAAAATCCACTCGAAATGCACCAGATATCAGTGGACATTATCGATGTCAATGATAATCCACCGAGCTTTCTGGACGAAAACTATAAATTGGAAATACTTGAATCTGCAATGATAGGGGCACGATTTCAGTTAGAAACAGCGCACGACCCGGATATAGGCTCAAACAACTTGCAATCATATAAACTGAGCCAAAACTTTATTTCGTTTAGAAACGGAAGACATGGGAGACGAAGGTAAGATTCCTGTTCTCATTTTACAAAAACCTCTTGACAGAGAGAAAAGCGCAAGGCATAATCTAATTTTAACTGCGACAGACGGTGGCAAGCCACAGAAATCAGCTACTGTGAATGTTACAATTATTGTGTCAGATGTTAATGATAATACTCCCGTCTGTGATAAACAAAAATACACAGTGACTGTGAAAGAAAATGCCCCCGAAGGTACATTTCTGCTCCGCGTTCATGCTTCAGATTCAGATGAAGGACTAAACGGAGATATTGAATACTCTTTACGGAACAAGTTCAGGAACGGAGCATCTGAGGTTTTTGATTTAGATAGTTTGACGGGGGAATTAAAGATAAAAGGTGGGCTAAATTTTGAGGAAAGGCAGGTTTATGAACTAAAGATACTGGCTGCGGATAGGGGAGCCGTGTCTTTGTCTACACACTGTAATGTGGTTGTAAATGTTGAGGATGTCAACGACAACCGGCCTGAGATTGACGTCACTTCAGTATCCAGCCACATTCCCGAGGATGCGCCTCCTGGGACTGTCGTAGCTTTGATGGGGGTTACAGACCTGGATTCAGGTATGAACGGAAAGATAGTTTGCGCTCTGCCTAAGGATATACCTTTTGACCTCAAGCCGTCGCCTGATGGAAACTTTTATTCTTTGGTAACTAAAGAATACATTGACAAAGAATCGAAATCGTCTTATGATATCTATAACAGCCAAAGATTTAGGAACTCCGTCGTTAACATCAACAAGATCCATTCACGTCGATGTAACTGATGTTAACGACAACAGCCCCACATTTGCTCAAAACCCATATACATTCTACGTGGTTGAAAACAACAAACCAGGAATTGCTGTCTTCTCGTTAAATGCATCTGATATAGATGAGGGTGAAAACGCACGTGTATCGTATTCAATTGATCGAATAAATTCAGACCAAACAATGACATCTTTCCTGAGTATTAATGAGGCGAATGGTACCGTTTACTCATTGAAGAGCTTTGATTTTGAGTCTTTAAAAACATTTAAATTCTTTGTTGTGGCCAAAGACTCTGGAACTCCGTCTCTGAGCAGTAACGTGACAGTGAACGTGTTTATTCTGGATCAGAACGACAACGTTCCAGTGATCTTATATCCAGTCAGCGCTAACGGTTTTTCTGCTGAGGGTGTGGAAGAGATTCCCCGTAATGTGAACGCAGGCCATTTGGTGACTAAAGTCAGAGCCTATGACGCAGATATAGGGTACAACGGCTGGTTATTATTTTCACTGCAGGAAGTTAGTGACCACAGTCTATTTGGTTTGGACCGCTACACAGGACAGATAAGGACCCTTCGCTCATTCACAGAAACAGACGAGGCCCTGCATAAACTGCTCATACTGGTCAAAGACAATGGGAACGTTTCTCTCTCAGCAACAGCGACTGTGATTGTCAAATTTGTGGAGCCCAAAGAGGCTTTTGCAGCTTCTGATGTGAAAAACGCAGTGAAAGACGAGGAGGAAAACAACGTGACATTTTATTTGTTCATTACTTTGGGCTCGGTTTCGGTGCTTTTTGTCATCAGCATCATCGTGTTGATTATAATGCAGTGCTCTAAATCGACAGACTATTCGTCCAAGTATTTACAGGATACAAATTACGACGGGACTCTGTGTCACAGCATCCAGTACAGATCTGGAGACAAACGGTACATGTTAGTTGGGCCAAGAATGAGTATCGGCTCTACTATTGTCCCGGGCAGTAATGGAAATACTCTAGTGATACCAGATCGCTGGAGGAGAGATTCTGGAGAGGTAAGGAATGACTTATTTTTTTTGCACTGTTTGATTTTAAACTGTCTTTTGTATATGATGTTGTTTGGGCTGGTTCTAAGGTAGATTTGTGACAGGTGTTGTGTTTTGCTGTACGAATCTATGTAGACGAATAAACTATTTTCTCTTCTAATCATTAATGCTGTATTAAGAAAATTATAATGCTCTTTTTGAATGCGTATAGGACTATGTGTCACATCAAACATTAGACATTATCCTATATGTTAACTGGACCCAGGATAACTGGAAATATTTACGTGCTGGCGATTTCTTTACATTAGAGGGTTGAATTTGATAAACAGTGTAGAGGTGCTGGAGAGCTAATCTCTGTTTTTATTATATATATATATATATATTGCTTTGTAAGTTTTACCCTGTTTATTTACCGCCTCTCTGCGACATTCATGCGTGAGGCTCTGGTGACAAACGCTCTCGTAGGGATACATGCATTACATTATACGGTATTATCATCATTTGCCTAATTTGTTCTAATAGAAAAATACAGTTATTTACGGCTCGGGACCGCGTATTTCTTGATCTATTTACGGCTCAGGACCGTGCATTTCTTGAACTAATTTATTTTGCACACCGTTTTAATTTTTTTATGAAAAAAAAAAAAAAAAAAAACGTATCAAACCTTTTTCTTATTATCCTACTATTATAGGTGACAAAATGAATTAGTTCATGAATTCATAGCAGTACAACAACAACAACAAATGAAAATAAATGTATATATATGGATTGTAAGGTTTTATTTAGAATTAGTAATAATAGGAGTTGATGCAAGCTACTTTTTTGCGCGGAACTGTCTATGTCAGTGGTACTGAAATGTGCTGTGACATTTTGGATTGTAAGGTTTTACGGTTTATGGTTATTTTGTAGCTAAACATCAAACATGCATATGTGCTATATATTAATGTTTATTTAATACAGTCATATCCAGCCCGATCTCACGGCAATTCGTACATATTTTACGAGGTGGCTAATTCGTACGAATACGTACGACCACACTCGTACAAATTCATACGATTTTTGCCAAATCGTACGTATTTTACGAGTTGCACATTCGTTATGAATTTGTACGAATTACCTACACCAAACCCCGCCCCTAAACCTACCCGTCACTGGGGTCTAGGCAAATCGTATTACGTATCTGCCACAAATATCTAATATCTGCACTCTTTATCCTAAATCCAAAGAACAAAAAATAATATTTTAACTTGTCATATCTGCCATATGGGTCGAATATTTGCTCTCGGTATGCTTTATCTTAAGTGCATAGAAACATATTTAAAATATTGACATGTTGTAGTGGACCTCATGGTGTCAGTATTACACAAGAAAACGGTTTATGGGGCAGTTATCTGGTTTGCATCATGCTAACCCAGGCTAGAGCGCACTGCTTTTTCAGTCGGAGCATATACAAGAGATTAGTTCCGTGATTTGAGCGAAATATGTCCTTATGTTCGTCCTCGAATCATTTGAATAAATTCATGCGGTAGCCGCAAGGAGAATCAGTTTAAACTTGCTCCTCAGACGACGGATTTTAGCATGGATGCTGGAGAACAAAGGCGCAGATGGGAATACTGGTGGATTTCTCTATGTTTCTACTTGCAGTGCTACGGACAGCAGGTTTCAGGGCAGATAAAATACACTGTTCCAGAGGAGGTAAAAGAAGGATATGTTGTGGGAAATATTGCAAAGGATTTGGGTCTTGATGTCAGTACTTTGGTGGACAAACGTTTTCGTATTGTTTCTGGATCAAATGACGGCCTTTTTCAGGTAAATCAGAACAATGGCATCTTGTATGTGGAAAAGCATATCGACAGAGAGGCGCTGTGCGATGAAAATGTTGCTTGTTTGATAAGTCTGAAAACTGTTGTTGAAAATCCTCTTGAAATTCATTATGTAGAAGTAGAAATTGTCGATGTAAATGACCATGCACCCAATTTTGCTTATAAAGACGTCCTGTTAGAAATAGCAGAATCAACCCTACCGGGTGAGGACTTTCAATTGCAGGAAGCAAAGGACCCTGATTCAGGCATAAATTCGGTTCGTTTTTATAAACTGAGCCAAACCGAATATTTTGAACTTGAGCTTCGCGAAAATGGGGGAGAGAAAAAGGTCCCCGTCTTGAAGTTACGTAAATTGCTTGACAGGGAGCATCAGGTCAGTCACAGTCTAACACTGACTGCTGTTGACGGTGGGAATCCACCACGATCAGGGAGTATCATTATTAATGTCACTGTGCTGGATGATAATGATAACAGGCCAAAATTCAGTCAAGAGCTTTATTCAGTCACATTACCAGAAAACGCTCCTGTTGGTACACTTGTCATTAAATTGAATGCCACTGATTTAGATGAAGGTCAGAATGGAGAAATTGTTTATTCATTCGTGAAGAATATCGAAAAACATGTTTATGACACCTTTGATTTGGACAAGACTGGTGAGATTAGGGTGAAGGGCGTTTTGGATTTTGAGAAAAATAATGTTTACAGAGTCGGTGTTATGGCATCAGATAAAGGCCAACCACCGAAGACAAGCAACTGTCGAATTATCATTAAAGTTATTGACGAAAATGATAATGGACCAGAGATAGAAGTTACCTCACTGTCTGATGTAGTTCCCGAAGATTCAAAACCAGGAACGGTCATTTCACTTGTTAGTATTACTGATAAAGATTCGGGCGTCAATGGCAAAGTTGTTTGTAGCATATCTGACAATGTGCCTTTTGAATTGAAGCCGTCATTTAAAGAAAATATGTACTCTCTTGTGACGAAAGCAAAATTAGATAGAGAACTTGTGTCTCAATATGCTGTCACAATAACAGCCACAGATCTTGGTCAGCCCCCTCTTTCCTCAGACAAAACACTGAAAGTGCAGATATCAGACGTGAACGATAACGCTCCAGAGTTTCCTTACAATCCGTTAGAGCTTTATTTGATGGAAAATAACCCATCAGGAGCCTCCATATACTCTGTAAGCGCATTCGATAAAGACCTGAATGAAAACGCTGCTATAACGTATCAAATAATTAGGGAAGATGGAGCAAAAAGTCATATGGCGTCTTTCCTCAATGTAAATTCAGACAACGGACATATACATGCGCTGAAAAGCTTCGACTTTGAAACTACTAAAACGTTCCAGTTCCATGTTCTCGCTACAGACTCTGGAACTCCGTCTCTGAGCAGTAACGTGACAGTGAACGTGTTTATTCTGGATCAGAACGACAACGTTCCAGTGATCTTATATCCAGTCAGCGCTAACGGTTCTGCTGAGGGTGTGAAAGAGATTCCCCGTAATGTTAACGCAGGTCATTTGGTGACTAAAGTCAGAGCCTATGACGCAGATATAGGATACAACGGCTGGTTATTATTTTCACTGCAGGAAGTTAGTGACCACAGTCTCTTTGGTTTGGACCGCTACACAGGACAGATAAGGACCCTTCGCTCATTCACAGAAACAGACGAGGCCCTGCATAAACTGACCATACTGGTCAAAGACAATGGGAACGTTTCTCTCTCAGCAACGGCGACTGTGATTGTCAAAGTTGTGGAGCCCAAAGAGGCTTTTGCAGCTTCTGATGTGAAAAACACAGTAAAAGACGAAGAGGAAAATAACGTGACATTTTATTTGATCATCACTTTGGGCTCGGTTTCAGTGCTTTTTGTCATCAGCATCATCGTGTTGATTATAATGCAGTGCTCTAAATCGACAGACTATTCGTCCAAGTATTTACAGGATACAAATTACGACGGGACTCTGTGTCACAGCATCCAGTACAGATCTGGAGACAAACGGTATATGTTAGTTGGACCCAGAATGAGTATCGGCTCTACTATAGCCCCGGGCAGTAATAGGAACACTCTAGTGATCCCAGATCGCAGGAGGAGAGATTCTGGAGAGGTAAGACTAACTGTTTTATTATTTTTGCACTTGTTAATTAACATTTGCATATAACGTTTTTGACGTTCTCCTTCTCCCTTACTATTGTCATTCATGATTTTTTGGCATGGCTGTTTTCATTGTTTATAAAATATTGGGCTGATGTCAAGATAGATTTGAGAGTCAAAATCACTTATTGTGCCATTTTGCTTGTGGAGCTAGCATATTATTGCTCTTTTACTTTACATAAATACAAATAAGAGATTAGTCCCTTGATATTCCAGCAAAAGACGTTCTCAAATTTTTCCCCAGTCTTTTTAATAGATGTATGCGTTGTGAAATGGAATTGTTGCTTATTTGATATGTCTGAGTCTGTTATTGAAAATTCATATAAAATACATTTTGTCTGATAAATATTTGCTGCTATAGAAATAGCAGAACATTTTCTAGGTTAAGACATTTAAGCAAGAAAGTGAGGATCCTTATTAGGTCTACAGCATGAATTCTTTGATTTATAAATTGAGCGAAACCGGATATTTTGAACTTGAGCCAGATTTTTTTTTTTATCCTTACCTTAGCCTTACTGTTGTTTATTATTATTATTTTAATGTATTATTATACATTTAATATGTTCTGCTTCTATCTCTATTCCGGAAATATTTATTTCAGAGGTTCCGACTGTCTTCGGGATGAAAGAAGACAATACGTGTTTATTTGTTATTTCAGCCAAAGCGGTTCGGCTTATGTGACATTCTAAACAAACCTCATGGTGTCATTGTTGTACAGGGAAAAGCATCTATTCACCCTGCCCCCATATCTAGCTTGCAATAGACATTTTGTTCAACCCAAAGGGAGGATTATTTTTTGTTTGAAGACGGCCAAAGACAGAACTGCGTAACGTTGGATATTTGTAACCTTTTCGCGCGTCACCTTTGTTTGTTCGTTTAAGAAGAATATTTATGTATAATCTGATCAGGTAGCTGCATTTACTTCTGGATTTCTCTGTCGTTCGCAATGGAAGCTGGAGGACAAGGGCGCAAAGGGGAGTCCTGGAGGACGGTTCTCTGTTTTCTGCTGTGCTTTTGGCAGCAGCTTTCAGCTCAGATAAGATACTCTGTTCCAGAGGAGGTAAAAGAGGGATCCCTTGTAGGAAATATCGCCAAGGATTTGGGACTTGATGTCAATACTTTGATGGACAGACGGTTCCGTATTGTTTCTGGATCAGATGAAGCGCTTTTCATGGTAAATCAAAACAATGGCGTTTTATATGTTCAAAGAAAAATCGACAGAGAGGCGCTATGTGAAAGTATTGGAGCATGCTTGATTAACCTAAAAATAGTGGCGGAAAATCCACTTGAGCTTCATTATATTGTCGTTGAGATAACTGATGTAAATGACCACTCCCCTACATTTACAGAAAAAGAAAAGCGATTAGAAATATCCGAAAACACTCTGCAAGGAACGCGTTTTCAGCTGCAAGTCGCGCGTGACCCTGATATTGGATCGAATTCTGTGCGCTTGTATAAATTGAGTCAAAACGAGCATTTTGATTTAGAAATAAGGGACAGGGCAGAAGATAAGCTGCCTTTTCTGGTTTTACAAAAGCCCCTTGACCGTGAGCACAAAGCTGAACACAATTTAACATTAACAGCAATAGATGGCGGCAATCCGCAAAGATCAGGAACATTAAACATAACAGTATTTGTTCTTGACGTAAATGACAACCGTCCTTTTTTTAGTCAGGATGTTTATTCTTCAACTCTGCACGAAAATGTGCAAATTGGAACTTTGGTAATAAAAGTTATGGCAAGTGATTCTGATTACGGTCCAAATGGTGAAGTGTCATACACTTTCGGAGGGGACAACAACGAAAACATATTTCATATATTTGGCCTGAATAGATTAACTGGGGAAATCCGTGTTATAGGAGAGGTAGACTTTGAAAAGAACAGTGTTTATAAGCTGGACATACAGGCAATTGACAACGGACAGCCACCTTTGAACACTGACTGTAGAGTAATTATAAAGATACTTGATTTAAATGATAATGAGCCGATCATTGATGTGACGTCACTATCGAATGTTGTGCCTGAAGACTCCAAGCCTGGTACTGTAATCTCACTCATTAGTGTTACTGACAGAGACAATGGTGTTAATGGGAAAGTTGTGTGTTCTCTCTCAGAAAACGTTCCATTTGAATTAAAACAATCAGTTCAGGAAAACATTTACTCCTTAGTGACTAAAGGGAACCTGGACCGTGAAACTGTATCACATTATGATATCACAATAACAGCGAGAGACTTGGGTCAGCCTCCACTGTCCTCATATAAAACTCTGAGCGTGCAAGTATCAGATGTTAATGATAACCCGCCCGAATTCAGCCTAAATCCCATCGAATTATATATGATTGAAAACAACGCTGCAGGCGCGCCCATTCTCACGCTGAGTGCTTTTGATAAAGACCTAAATGAAAACTCTGTGATTTCATATCAGATCATTAAAGGGAATGGGACACAAAGTGACATGACATCTTTTCTGAATATTAATTCTGAAACAGGCTTAATTAGTGCTCTCAAAAGTTTTGACTTTGAAACAGTCAAAAAGTTTCACTTCCACATACTCGCTACAGACTCTGGAACTCCGTCTCAGAGCAGTAACGTGACAGTGAACGTGTTTATTCTGGATCAGAACGACAACGTTCCAGTGATCTTATATCCAGTCAGCGCTAACGGTTCTGCTGAGGGTGTGGAAGAGATTCCCCGTAATGTTAACGCAGGTAATTTGGTGACTAAAGTCAGAGCCTATGACGCAGATATAGGATACAACGGCTGGTTATTATTTTCACTACAGGAAGTTAGTGACCACAGTCTCTTTGGTTTGGACCGCTACACAGGACAGATAAGGACCCTTCGCTCATTCACAGAAACAGACGAGGCCCAGCATAAACTGACCATACTGGTCAAAGACAATGGGAACGTTTCTCTCTCAGCAACAGCGACTGTGATTGTCAAAGTTGTGGAGCCCAAAGAGGCTTTTGCAGCTTCTGATGTGAAAAACGCAGTAAAAGACGAGGAAGAAAACAACGTGACATTTTATTTGATCATCACTTTGGGCTCGGTTTCAGTGCTTTTTGTCATCAGCATCATTGTGCTGATTGTAATGCAGTGCTCTAAATCGACAGACTATTCATCCAAGTATTTACAGGATACAAATTACGACGGGACTCTGTGTCACAGCATCCAGTACAGGTCTGGAGACAAACGGTACATGTTAGTTGGACCCAGAATGAGTATCGGCTCTACTATAGTCCCGGGCAGTAATGGAAATACTCTAGTGATCCCAGATCGCAGGATTCGGTATTTATATTGGCATTTATATAATGTCAGTTATTTAGTGCAGTTTGCACAATTTTGTAAGGATTTCATTCGGTGCATTTGCATATTGAGCATTTCATTCGTATTTTAATGTCAGTCGTACCACCACACTCGTATTCATACGATTAGTGCAGTTGCACATGCACAATTTACACCAAACCCCGCCCCGCTTACTCTTAGGTGGCCTACATTTTAATCTTTTATTTTTAAGAATAAACCCCATTTTACAAAAATCAAAACATTTTATTTTAAAGAATAAACAGTATTTTATATTATTTTAAACAAGCCCTGGTGTCCAAAATCACACTGTGTTGCATAGTTATTTATTTTTTTTTTTTGCATAGTTTATTATTATTATTATTATTTGTTGTTGTTGAGACAAGACCTGTCTGTTTCTTCGTTTTTTGAAGCAACATGAAGTGTGCAAATATATTTTTTTACCGATTAATAAAAGTGTTTTTTTTTTTTTGACCATAAAACATATTTTAAGAAATGTTTAAGGTTCTGGAAACTGAAAGATACTGTAAACGCTAACGCTGGAGATGACTTGAAAGGTCCAGTTCTCCACTCGGTGTCGGTGTTGCTCTAATTTTAGTTTTCAAGTTTTAAGTCCAGCCCAGGATAATGACGCGCAGGCATGTATTGTCTTCCTTATCCTGGATAGTACGATCCGAAATGGCGTTTAAGTATGTGATCTGTTCTCTGCATGTTTTCAGTTAAATTGTATTGAATTATGCAGATAAATTGTAGGTCATGCTGTTGTTTGTAATCGCCGAGGATATATTTCTGGCAGTCTCACAGTAATCGCTCCATCATGGAAGCTGGAGGACAAAGGCGCAAATGGGAGTGTTGGTGGATTGCTTTGTGTTTCTCTTTGCTTCTGTGTTTTGGACAGCAAGTTTTAGCGCAGATAAGATATTCTATCCCAGAAGAATTGAAAGAAGGATCCATTGTAGGACATATTGCTAAGGATCTTGGCCTTGATGTCAGCACTTTAGTAAACAGGAGATTCCGTATCGTTTCTGGATCAAAGGACGCTCTTTTTAAGGTAAATCAAAACAATGGCGTCTTATATGTCTTTAAAAAAATTGACAGAGAGGAGCTATGTGATGGAAATGGCGCATGCTTGATTAATATGAAAATGGTGGTCGAAGATCCTTTAGAAATACACTATGTTGGAGTGGAGATAATTGATGTTAATGATAATTCACCCACATTTACAGAAGAGGAGCAGCATTTTGAAATTGCAGAACACACACCCACAGGGACGCGTTTCCAAATACAGGCAGCACGAGATGCTGATACGATCGTGAATAATGTTCGGTCGTATAAACTGAGTCATAGTGAGCTTTTCGAAGTTGAGACAAAGGATAGAGATGAGGAAAAAATACCGCTTTTAGTTTTAAAGAAAGCTCTTGACCGTGAAAACGCCGCAGAGCATAAATTAATACTAACTGCAATCGATGGTGGAAATCCACCACGATCAGGAAATCTTAACATACTTGTTACTGTTCTTGATGTTAATGATAACCGTCCCGTGTTTAGTCAAGACTCATATTCCGTAGAAGTAAAAGAAAATGCTGCACTCGGAACGGTGTTGATAAAACTTAATGCAACTGATTTGGATGAGGGTTCAAATGGTGTTGTAGAATATGCCTTTGGAAGAAACCTGAAGCGCAAAGTTTACGATCTCTTTAAACTGGATAGTGCCACAGGAGAAATTCATATTAAAGGTGAACTGGACTTTGAGGAAACGGAGGTGT
The DNA here is from genome assembly GCF_018340385.1 of Cyprinus carpio. Lineage (NCBI taxonomy): Eukaryota > Metazoa > Chordata > Actinopteri > Cypriniformes > Cyprinidae > Cyprinus > Cyprinus carpio. The sequence continues at coordinate 7,272,948 of NC_056610.1, read as the reverse complement.
ACAAATTAGACGTACTGGCATCTGATAAAGGCCAGCCTCCGTGGATCGTTGAATCTGTCGTTACTATTAAGATAATAGACATCAATGACAACGCCCCTGAAATAGACGTAACTTCTCTTTCCAGTGTTGTTTCTGAAGATTCTAAACCTGGTACTGTAATTTCATTAATTAGCATCAGTGACCAAGACTCTGGTTTAAATGGGAAGACAGTACCAAGTGTTTCTGATAATGTTCCTTTTGAGCTGAAACCATCAGTTCAAGAGAATATTTATTCCCTTGTAACGAAGGGGAAATTAGATCGAGAACTCGTGTCCCATTATGACATAACAATAACAGTCACTGATTTAGGACAGCCTCCTTTATCATCCTTTAAGACTCTGAGCGTTCAGGTATCAGATGTTAACGATAACCACCCTGAATTTTCTAAAGATCCGCTTGAATTATATTTAGCAGAAAATAATGCACCTGGTTTCCCCATAATGTCTGTGAGCGCATTTGATAAAGATTTAAATGAAAATGCAATGATTTCTTACTATATTATTAGAGGGGACGCTGCACAAAATGACATAGCGACTTTTTTGAACATTAATTCTGAAACGGGAGTTATTTACGCCTTAAACCGCTTTGACTTTGAAGTAATTAGAAAGTTTCAGTTCCAAGTTCTTGCAAAGGATTCAGGATCTCCACCACTTAGCAGTAATGTGACAGTGAACGTGTTTATTCTGGATCAGAACGACAACGTTCCAGTGATCTTATATCCAGTCAGCGCTAACGGTTCTGCTGAGGGTGTGGAAGAGATTCCCCGTAATGTGAACGCAGGTCATTTGGTGACTAAAGTCAGAGCCTATGACGCAGATATAGGATACAACGGCTGGTTATTATTTTCACTGCAAGAAGTTAGTGACCACAGTCTCTTTGGTTTGGACCGCTACACAGGACAGATAAGAACCCTTCGCTCATTCACAGAAACAGACGAGGCCCTGCATAAACTGATCATACTGGTCAAAGACAATGGGAACATTTCACTCTCAGCAACAGCGACTGTGATTGTCAAAGTTGTGGAGCCCAAAGAGGCTTTTGCAGCTTCTGATGTAAAAAACGCAGTAAAAGAAGATAAGGAAAATAATGTGACATTTTATTTGATGATCACTTTGGGCTCGGTTTCAGTGCTTTTTGTCATCAGCATCGTCGTGTTGATTGTAATGCAGTGCTCTAAGTCGACAGACTATTCGTCCAAGTATTTACAGGATACAAATTACGACGGAACTCTGTGTCACAGCATCCATTACAGATCTGGAGACAAACGATACATGTTAGTTGGACCCAGAATGAGTATCGGCTCTACTATTGTTCCTGGCAGTAATGGAAATACTCTAGTGATCCCAGATCGCAGGAGAAGATGTTCTGGAGAGGTAAGAATGTCGATTTTTTTTTCTTTGTATGTAATTATTAACTCCATCTTCACATACAGACTGCACAATATGTTTCTCATAAGACTGGTGAGCTAAATCGCAAGTTAATAATTTCTGACGGTTGTTTGCTTTACAAAAAGTACAATGTGTTTGCTTTACCAGATGTTTAAATGTTTGCTGTTGTTCCAAGTAATGACAGCGTAGCGGGAGCTGTCCGTTGCGCTGGTGCTGAAATTAGTTGCGGTTCCCTTAGAATGGACTGGATTTATTGTGAATTAAAGACGACTTTACTGTGCTCTTACACGCGTCTGCACGAGTTGTTTTATGTGATATTTATGCACTTTAATTGAATGAAGTAGCATGTAGGTATAGTGGGCCACAGAATGCAATTTATTACGTGGTTTTCTACGTGTTTAAAGAAAAGCTTTTGAGAATTTGTCTTCCTGTAGACCACTAAATGTCACTGTTGCTCTAGTATTTATGTAGCAGATTAAGTCCTGCCCTTGATGATGACGCGAAACGGGCTGTATTGTTCCTCGCATTCATGATGAAACATTCAGGAGCTGATGAACATTATAACGGTAACAGACTGTGCTAACTGTATTAACAGTGGACCCATTTTGATTCGCATGATGTATCCAACATTACATTATGGAATCTAATCATCCAGAATATACTGATCATTAGAATAACATTTGCCGACAGTCGCAATGGAAGCTAGAGGACAAAGGCGCGGAAGGGAGCGCTGGTGGATTTTTCTGTGTTTCTATTTGCTTGTGTGCCTCGGACAGCAGGTTTCAGCGCAGATAAGATACTCTATTCCAGAAGAGGTGAAAGTGGGATCTGCTGTCGGAAATTGTGCTAAGGATTTGGGTCTTGATGTCAGTACATTGGTGGACAGACGTTTTCGTATTGTGTCTGGATCAAATGAAGCTCTTTTCCAGGTAAATCAGAACAATGGCATCTTGTATGTGGATAAGCACATTGACAGAGAAGAGGTGTGTGATGGAAATAGCGCCTGCTTGATTACTTTAAAAATAGTTGTCGAAAAACCCCTCGAGGTCCATTATGTGGAGATTGAAATCACAGATGTGAATGATCACTCGCCTTCTTTCCACGATAAAGACTTCTACATAGAGGTTGCGGAAAACACTGTTACTGGAACACGATTTGAACTTCAAACTGCTCGAGATCTGGATGTGGGAGCTAATTCAGTTCGACATTACCAGCTGAGCAAGAATGCGCATTTTGATTTGGAAATTAAAGATATTGTATACGGAGATAAAACCCCTTTCCTAATATTACAGAAACCATTAGACAGGGAAATTACTGAAAAACACAGGTTACTACTAACTGCAGTAGATGGCGGAAATCCACCAAAATCGAGTACGCTTAATATCACTGTATTTGTTCTGGATGTGAATGATAACCGACCCATATGCAGTAGTGATACCTTAACGATAACATTGCGTGAAAATGCAATTATTGACACTGTAGTGACAATTATAAATGCAAGTGATGTTGATAGTGGGCTAAATAGTGAAGTAGAATATACATATGGCAGAAACACGAAACCAAAAATACGTGAAATATTTCGATTAGATCGGGCGACAGGTGAAATACGAGTTAAAGGCTTGATTGATTTCGAAGAAAATGATATCTACAGTTTAATGATAAGGGCCTCAGACAAGGGTCTTCCTCCTTTGAACACCGATTGTCAGCTTATAATTAAAGTTGAAGATGTAAATGACAATAATCCAGAAATACAATTAACATCTCTTTCAAATGTAGTTTCGGAGGACGCAAAAATTGGAACGGTTATTTCTCTCGTTAGTGTAAATGATAAAGATTCTGGAATCAATGGAAAAGTTGTTTGCAGCCTATCTGACAATGTGCCATTTGAGTTGAAACCCTCTGTTCAAGATAACATGTATTCCCTTGTAACGAAAGAACGCTTAGACAGAGAGTTAGTTTCCGAATATGATATAAAAATAACAGCAACAGATTTAGGCAATCCTTCTCTGTCAGCTTATAAAACTATGTTTGTACAGGTGTCAGATGTAAACGACAATATCCCAGAATTTTCGTCAAATCCTCTAGAGCTTTATTTAACTGAAAACAATTCTCCAGGCGCTTCTATATTTTCTGTCAGTGCTTCAGACAAAGATATTAATGAAAATGCTGCCATAACTTATCATATCCTTAGAGGTGGAGGGATACAGAACGACATGGCATCTGCCTTGAATATAAATTCTGAGACTGGTGTCATTCACGCGCTAAAGAGCTTTGACTTTGAAAGTGTTAAAACGTTCCAGTTCCATGTGCTCGCTACAGACTCTGGAACTCCGTCTCTGAGCAGTAACGTGACAGTTAACGTGTTTATTCTGGATCAGAACGACAACGTTCCAGTTATCTTATATCCAGTCAGCGCTAACGGTTCTGTTGAGGGTGTGGAAGAGATTCCCCGTAATGTGAACGCAGGTCATTTGGTGACTAAAGTCAGAGCCTATGACGCAGATATAGGATACAACGGCTGGTTATTATTTTCACTGCAGGAAGTTAGTGACCACAGTCTCTTTGGTTTGGACCGCTACACAGGACAGATAAGGACCCTTCGCTCATTCACAGAAACAGACGAGGCCCTGCATAAACTGCTCATACTGGTCAAAGACAATGGGAACATTTCACTCTCAGCAACAGCGACTGTGATTGTCAAAGTTGTGGAGCCCAAAGAAGCTTTTGCAGCTTCTGATATTAAAAACTCAGTAAAAGACGAGGAGGAAAACAACATGACATTTTATTTGATCATCACTTTGGGCTCGGTTTCAGTGCTTTTTGTCATCAGCATCATCGTGTTGATTGTAATGCAGTGCTCTAAACCGACAGACTATTCGTCCAAGTATTTACAGGATACAAATTACGACGGGACTCTGTGTCACAGCATCCAGTACAGATCTGGAGACAAACGGTACATGTTAGTTGGACCCAGAATGAGTATCGGCTCTACTATAGTCCCGGGCAGTAATGGAAATACTCTAGTGATCCCAGATCGCAGGAGGAGAGATTCTGGAGAGGTAAGAATAGAAGATTAATTCTAATTGCAATCAACGTGTTGGTTTGCTATTTTCATATGTTATGATTGCAGAAAGGTATTCTTTTACATTATGATTTCATAGCACAAAGTCTCATTAAATAGCATCCTGGAAAAACATTCCAATCAACCAATCGGAATTGAGATATAACTATTCAGGAAATATCTGTTTTAGTCTTACAATCAGGGTTAGGTGCTTCTACACCCTTGTTAATCGGCTGTCATTTCCCACTGATGGCCAATAATGTTGATTCAGGAACATGTGTTACTTTGCAAAATCACAATAGCTTGCAGGGGAGTTGTCCGCTGTTCTGGGTTCTGAAAAGCACCCAATGCAAACATAAATTTGTTTGTGCCTTTTTCTTTTTTTTTTTTTTTGGTATGTTCTGGAAAATATTTTAAAAACACCCATGTTAGTCCTCAAAAATACTGGATGGATGTAAACTTAAATATAGCTCTTTTATGTTTACGTTTACGTTTTCAAACCACTTGGTGTCGGTGTTGCTCCAGCATTTGTCCAGAACATTGAGTCCTGTCCTGATGATGACGCGAATAGTGCTGTATTGCTTTTTCACACACACTGGAAAGGCTCGGGATGCATGGACAATACGCTGCACTGAAGGTACCTAAAAACACGATTTCATATTTAGGCCTGGTTATATTCTTGCTATGTACTTGCTAAAAATATCCTTCTGCGGCCTCTAATACTCAAGGATATATACATTTGATCCCAGATAAACCGTTTGCTAATCGCGCGTGATGGAAGCTGGAGGACAAAGGCACAGATGGGAGTACTACTGGATTGCTTTGTGTATTTCTTTTCTTCTTGGCATCGGACAGCAAGTTTCAGCTCAGATAAGATATTCGATTCCAGAAGAAGTGAAAGAAGGGACCGTTGTGGGAAATATTGCTAAGGATTTAGGTCTTGAAGTAAGTAGTTTGGTGGACAGGCATTTTCGAATCGTTTCTGGATCTAAGGAGGAGCTTTTTCAGATCAGTCAGGAAAATGGCGTTTTGTACGTTCATAAGAAAATCGACAGAGAGTCTTTATGTGCTGGCAGTGGTGTTTGCATGGTAAATTTAAAAACCGTTATTGAAAACCCTCTCGAGATCCATTATATAGAAGTGGAAATAACAGATATAAATGATCATTCTCCTAGCTTTGCTGAAAATGAAAATCAACTTAGAATTTCCGAGTATACGCTCCCTGGCGCTGATTATCAGTTACAGGCTGCCAAAGATCCAGATTCTGGAACGAATTCAGTCCGGTCCTATAAGTTAAGTCCTAATGATCATTTTGAAATTCGAGTTAGAGAGAATGATGAAGATAAAAAGCCTTTTTTAGTCCTTAAGAAGGCCGTTGATAGGGAGATTACAACTACATACAAGCTGATTTTAACAGCAGTTGACGGGGGAAATCCTCCGAGATCTGGTACTCTTAACATTACAATTAACATTCTAGATATAAATGATAATCGCCCTGTATTTAGTCGAGAGACATATTCTGTGACATTACAGGAAAACTCTGCTGTTGGCACTGTGGTTGTTCGAGTAAATGCAACTGATATAGATGATGGTCCGAACAGTGAAATCGAATACAGCTTTGCAACGTTAAACGGCAAGGTGCATGAGGTTTTTGAGCTCGATCAGGTTACAGGTGAAATACGTGTAAAGGGGAAAGTTGACTTTGAAGAAACAGAAGTTTATAAACTGGATATTCAGGCATCAGATAAAGGACATCCACCACTATCTGCAAACTGTAGAGTTGTAATTAAGATTATTGATGTGAATGACAACCGGCCTGAGATTGAGATTACATCACTTTCAAAGAACATCCCTGAAGATTCTAAACCTGGAACTGTAATTTCTCTCATCAGTGTGACTGATAAAGACGCAGGAATCAATGGTAAAGTGATTTGTCAGTTAAACAAAAATATTCCCTTTGAACTAAAGCCTACCTTCAAAGACAATATGTACTCTTTAGTGACAAAAGATCGTTTAGATAGAGAGATGATTTCACAGTATGACATTATAATAACTGCCTCTGATTTAGGACAGCCGTCTTTGACTGCATCAACCACTCTAAACGTTCAAATATCTGATGTGAATGATAATGTGCCGGATTTTTTAATAAATCCTCTAAATCTATATTTAATGGAAAATAATGCAGCCGGTTCGTCCATCATTTCGGTAAGCGCCTCTGATCGAGACACAGCTGAAAATGCTGTGATATCTTATCACATAATTAGGGGAGGTGGAACACATAATGATTTGACATCTTTCTTAAACGTAAATTCCGAGACAGGCATTGTTTATTCGTTAAGAAGTTTTGACTTTGAAACTGCTAAAACGTTCCAGTTCCATGTTCTCGCTACAGACTCTGGAACTCCGTCTCTGAGCAGTAACGTGACAGTGAACGTGTTTATTCTAGATCAGAACGACAACGTTCCAGTGATCTTACATCCAGTCAGCGCTAACGGTTCTGCTGAGGGTGTGGAAGAGATTCCCCGTAACGTGAACGCAGGTCATTTGGTGACTAAAGTCAGAGCATATGACGCAGATATAGGATACAACGGCTGGTTATTATTTTCACTGCAGGAAGTTAGTGACCACAGTCTCTTTGGTTTGGACCGCTACACAGGACAGATAAGGACCCTTCGTTCATTCACAGAAACAGACGAGGCCTTGCATAAACTGATCATACTGGTCAAAGACAATGGGAACGTTTCTCTATCAGCAACGGCGACTGTGATTGTCAAAGTTGTGGAGCCCAAAGAGGCTTTTGCAGCTTCTGATGTGAAAAACACTGTAAAAGACGAAGAGGAAAACAACGTCACATTTTATTTGATCATCACTTTGGGCTCGGTTTCAGTGCTTTTTGTTCTCAGCATCATTGTGTTGATTGTAATGCAGTGCTCTAAATCGACAGACTATTCGTCCAAATATTTACAGGATACAAATTACGACGGGACTCTGTGTCACAGCATCCAGTACAGATCTGGAGACAAACGGTACATGTTAGTTGGACCCAGAATGAGTATCGGCTCTACTATAGTCCCGGGCAGTAATGGAAATACTCTAGTGATCCCAGATCGCAGGAGGAGAGATTCTGGAGAGGTAAGAATAACAGATTCATTCTAATTAGACTACAGCTACTGTTTTGCTTTGATATTGTTAAACCTAATAGTTATTCATGCAAAATGTTATGCCTTAAAGTAGTTATGATTATACAGCACAAAAATCCTTTTCAGTGTCCTACTTTGACAGCTTGTATTGTCTGATCGTGTTGTAAGAAACCGCGGATCGCATGGAGCTGTTCATTGCGTTGGTGCTGAAATTCCCTTTTTTCATTCTTTTTTTTTTTCATTAAAAAACACGGTCAGTGGTCGAAAGTTTCTGAAACCATGTAAACTTAAGTCCTATAATTGCTATTTTTTTTTCCAAATGTGTATTTAATACTGTTTACTTTAGCTTACACTCTCAGAAAAAAAAGGTACAAAAGCTGTCACTGAGGCAGTACCTTTTCAAAAGGTACACTTTTGTACCTTTTAGGTACTAATATGTGCACTCTAGGTACTAAAATGTACCTTTAAGGTACCAATATGGACTGTTTAGGTACAAAGTTGTGCCTTTTGAAAAGGCCCGGTGACAACTTTTGTACCTTTTTTTTCCTGAAAATGTATTTAATGTGCATTCTTAAGCAATAACGCATTTTGTCTTTTCTATTTAAGTACTTTGAATGGATTTATGTCCATTATCTGTTTAAATTTCTATATTTTCATTTATAGTGACTTACATTTTTAATGGTATTTTCATTTTTGTAATGGGTTCGACAGGGGATGTAACACTTTACCGTGCACGATACAGAGTTGCTAAATCCTTTAGAATCATTTATAATATTTTAGAGATTGGTTGTTTGAAATGAACAGTAGACCGCTCGGTGTCAGTATTGCACTGTGATATGATGGAGAGATTATGTCCTGCCCTAAATGGTGACATGCGCAGTGCTGCATTGTTCTATACATTTTAGGAGCCACTGTGAGCCGAGGAAAATTATAGTGCTTGCGGTGGACTGACTATGCGACGTAGGACATAATTTAAACTATTTCCTGATTTCTGGTACTACACGGATTATCTTTTTGAGAGTAATCACTGATAATACATGTCTGGTTCTGGAATATTTTTGTTTTAATTCCTCGCGATGGATAAGGATGGACAAAGGCGCAGATGGGGATACTGGTGGATTGCTTTGTGTTTGCTGATGCATTGTGATCAGCCTGTTTCTGCACAGATCAGATATTCTATTCCGGAGGAGGTGAAAGAGGGATCACAAGTGGGAAATATTGCTAAGGATCTCGGTCTTGATGTCAGTTCGTTAGAGCACAGACGATTCCGTATTGTTTCTGGATCTAAGGACAGTTTTTTCAAGGTAAATCAAAACAATGGCATCTTATATGTTCATAAGAAAATCGACCGAGAGGAGATTTGTGATGGCAATGGCGCATGTTTGCTAAACTTAAAGATTGCAGTTGAAAATCCACTCGAAGTTCACTATGTTGAGGTTGAAATAACAGATGTTAATGATCACTTCCCTTCCTTCCCAGAAAAAGACTTGCAGATTGAAATAGCGGAAAACACTTTAAAGGGAACTCGCTTTGGTCTTCCAACCGCGCGAGATTCAGACGTTGGCATACATTCAATTCGCTCCTACCAACTCAGTCAAAATGATCATTTTGATATTGAGATAGGAGACAGTGAGTACGTGGATAAAAATCCTTTTCTTCTTTTAAAGAAACATTTAGATAGGGAGATTCGGGAGAAGCACGTATTAACTTTGACTGCAGTCGATGGTGGAAATCCACCAAAATCCGGCACTTTAAATATAACTGTCACGGTCCTCGATGTTAACGACAACCGTCCAGTATGCAACAGAGACACATACACTATTACGTTAAAAGAAAACGCCTCTCCCGGTTTTTCTGTAACATTTGTTAATGCAACTGACCCAGATGAGGGCGTTAATGGAGAAGTTGAATATGCTTACAGTAGGAACGTGCAGCGAAAAGTACATGATGTATTTGAACTAAACAAGGTGACAGGTGAAATCCGTGTCAAAGGCAAAATTGATTTTGAGGAGAATGACATTTTTAGTCTGAGCATCATGGCTTCTGATAAAGGGCGCCCTCCATCAAACACCGACTGCAGAGTTATCATTAAGATTATTGATGTCAATGATAATGAACCAGAGATTGAGGTCACGTCGCTTTCTAATACTGTTTCGGAGGACTCAAAGCCCGGGACAGTCATTTCTCTTATTAGCATAACGGACAGAGATTCAGGGATTAATGGTAAAGTTGTTTGCAGCTTGTCAGAGAGTGTACCTTTTGAGTTGAAACCATATGTTCAGCAGAACATGTATTCTCTAGTAACCAAAGAGAATTTGGACCGAGAAATTGCGTCCCATTATGACATTACAGTAACAGCTACTGATTTAGGAAACCCAGCTCTTTCAGCTTCAAAATCTCTGAGCATAGAGGTGTCCGATGTCAACGATAATACACCGCAATTCCCCCACAGCCCTCTTGAGATTTATCTGTTTGAAAATAATCCACCCGGACAGTCCATATTTTCTGTAAGCGCCACTGATGAAGACAAAAATGAAAATGCTCATATTACGTATCTTATTGTAAGAGGCGACCAAACACAAAGTGACATGACTTCGTTCCTTAACATCAATTCTGAAACAGGCTTAATTAGTGCTCTCAAAAGTTTTGACTTTGAAACAGTCAAAAAGTTTCACTTCCACATACTCGCTACAGACTCTGGAACTCCGTCTCTGAGCAGTAACGTGACAGTGAACGTGTTTATTCTGGATCAGAACGACAACGTTCCAGTGATCTTATATCCAGTCAGCGCTAACGGTTCTGCTGAGGGTGTGGAAGAGATTCCCCGTAATGTGAACGCAGGTCATTTGGTGACTAAAGTCAGAGCCTATGACGCAGATATAGGATACAACGGCTGGTTATTATTTTCACTGCAGGAAGTTAGTGACCACAGTCTCTTTGGTTTGGACCGCTACACAGGACAGATAAGGACCCTTCGCTCATTCACAGAAACAGACGAGGCCCTGCATAAACTGCTTATACTGGTCAAAGACAATGGGAATGTTTCACTCTCAGCAACAGCGACTGTGATTGTCAAAGTTGTGGAGCCCAAAGAGGCTTTTGCAGCTTCTGATATTAAAAATGTTGTAAAAGACGAGGAGGAAAACAACGTGACATTTTATTTGATGATCACTTTGGGCTCGATTTCAGTGCTTTTTGTCATCAGCATAATCGTGTTGATTGTAATGCAGTGCTCTAAATCGACAGACTATTCGTCCAAGTATTTACAGGATACAAATTACGACGGGACTCTGTGTCACAGCATCCAGTACAGATCTGGAGACAAACGGTACATGTTAGTTGGACCCAGAATGAGTATCGGCTCTACTATAGTCCCGGGCAGTAATGGAAATACTCTAGTCATACCAGATCGCAGGAGGAGAGATTCTGGAGAGGTAAGAGTGACAGATTATTTCTAATTACAATCAGTGTGATAGTTTGCTTTTACACACACACACACACACACACACACACACACACACACATATATATATATATATATATATATATATATATATATATACAATATTGTGTATTTTTACTTATGACTTAACAGCGCATAGTCTTGTTTAGTAGCCTACTTTGTTTGATATTTTGATTATCTGATCGTAATTGTAAGTAACCAGTTTACAGGGTGCTGTCCACTGCGTTGGTGCTGAAGTTTGATGCAAAACTTCAGAATATGATTGATTGTAAAATGCATAATTTCTGTGATAGAAATATGCTTAAATTACTTTTTTTTTTTTTTTTTGCATTTTATGAAAACATTTTAAATTTTAAATTGACATTTTTTCCAGTGTTTTTATCACTGACAGTGGTTTATTTCAAAATATTTTCTAGTATTTTAAACGACAGTGGTTTATTTCAAAATATTTTCAAGTATTTTAAACCACTTGGTGTCGGTGTTGCTCCAGGATTTGTTCAGAATATTGAGTCCTGCCCTGATGATGACGCGAGTAGGGCTGTGTTGTTTTTTTCACACACACTAGAAAGCCTTGGGATGCATGGACTTATACTGACGGTTCTTTAAAAGACCAGTTTCTTATTTTCTTATTTTTTCATTATGTACTTGAAATCCCCACTTGAGTACGGTCTTTCATAATCGAGGATATATATATTTGATCCTAGAGAAACTGTTTGCTAATCGCGCGTGATGGAAGCTGGAGGACAAAGGCTCAGATGGGAGTACTGCTGGATTGCTTTGTGTATTTATTTTCTTCTTGGCATCGGACAGCATGTCTCAGCTCAGATAAGATATTCAGTTCCAGAAGAAGTGAAAGAAGGGACCGCTGTCGGAAATATTGCAAAGGATTTGGGTCAGGAAGTAAGTAGTTTGGTGGACAGGCATTTTCGAATCGTTTCTGGATCTAAGGAGGAGCTTTTTCAGATCAATCAGGAAAATGGCGTTTTGTACGTTCATAAGAAAATCGACAGAGAGTCTTTATGTGCTGGCAGTGGTGTTTGCATGGTAAATTTAAAAACCGTTATTGAAAATCCTTTGGAAATGCATTATGTAGAAATAGAAATATCAGATATAAACGATCATTCCCCTAGTTTTCCTGAAAAAGACCAGCGCTTGCAAATTTATGAAAATACGCTCCCTGGCGCTGATTATCAGTTACAGGCTGCAAAAGATCCAGATTCTGGAACGAATTCAATCCAGTCCTATAAATTAAGTCCTAATGATCCTTTTGAAATTCGAGTTAGAGAGAGTGATGGGGATAAATTGCCATTTTTGGTCCTTAAGAAGGCTGTTGATAGGGAGATTACAACTACATACAAGCTGCTTTTAACAGCAGTTGACGGAGGGAATCCTCCGAGATCTGGTACTCTTAACATTACAATTAACATTCTAGATATAAATGATAATCGCCCTGTATTTAGTCGAGAGACATATTCTGTGACACTGTCGGAAAACTCTGTTATTGGCTCTATGGTTGTTCGAGTAAATGCGACTGATATGGATGAGGGCACAAACAGTGATATTGAATACAGTTTTGCAACGTTAAATAGCAAAGTCCATGACGTTTTTGAGCTCGATCAGGTGACAGGAGAAATACGTGTAAAGGGGGAAGTGGATTTTGAAGAGACAGAAGTTTTTAAACTCGATATTCAAGCCTCGGATAAAGGGCATCCACCAATGTCTGCAAAATCTAGAATTGTAATTAAGATTATTGATGTGAATGACAACCGGCCTGAGATTGAGATTACATCACATTCAAAGAACATCCCTGAAGATTCTAAACCTGGAACTGTAATTTCTCTCATCAGTGTGACTGATAAAGACGCAGGAATCAATGGTAAAGTGATTTGTCAGTTAAACAAAAATATTCCCTTTGAGCTAAAGCCTTCTTTCAAAGACAATATGTACTCTTTAGTGACAAAAGATCGTTTAGATAGAGAGATGATTTCACAGTATGACATTATAATAACTGCCTCTGATTTAGGGCAGCCGTCTTTGACTGCATCGACCACTATAAACGTTCAAATATCTGATGTGAATGACAATACCCCGGATTTTTTAATAAATCCTTTAGATCTTTACTTAATGGAAAACAATGCAGCCGGTTCCTCGATAATTACAGTAAGCGCCTCTGATAGAGACACAGCTGAAAATGCTGTGATATCTTATCACATAATTAGAGGTCACGGAAGTCATAATGATTTGTCATCTTTCTTAAATATAAATTCCGAGACAGGAATTGTTTATTCATTAAAGAGCTTTGACTTTGAAACTGCTAAAACGTTCCAGTTCCATGTTCTCGCTACAGACTCTGGAACTCCGTCTCTGGGCAGTAACGTGACAGTGAACGTGTTTATTCTGGATCAGAACGACAACGTTCCAGTGATCTTATATCCAGTCAGCGCTAACGGTTCTGCTGAGGGTGTGGAAGAGATTCCCCGTAATGTGAACGCAGGCCATTTGGTGACTAAAGTCAGAGCCTATGACGCAGATATAGGATACAACGGCTGGTTATTATTTTCACTGCAGGAAGTTAGTGACCACAGTCTCTTTGGTTTGGACCGTTACACAGGACAGATAAGGACCCTTCGCTCATTCACAGAAACAGACGAGGCCCTGCATAAACTGCTCATACTGGTCAAAGACAATGGGAACGTTTCTCTCTCAGCAACTGCGACTGTGATTGTCAAAGTTGTGGAGCCCAAAGAGGCTTTTGCAGCTTCTGATGTGAAAAACACAGTAAAAGACGAGGAGGAAAACAACGTCACATTTTATTTGATCATCACTTTGGGCTCGGTTTCAGTGCTTTTTGTCATCAGCATAATCGTGTTGATTGCAATGCAGTGCTCTAAATCGACAGACTATTCGTCCAAGTATTTACAGGATACAAATTACGACGGGACTCTGTGTCACAGCATCCAGTACAGATCTGGAGACAAACGGTACATGTTAGTTGGACCCAGAATGAGTATCGGCTCTACTATAGTCCCGGGCAGTAATGGAAATACTCTAGTGATCCCAGATCGCAGGAGGAGAGATTCTGGAGAGGTAAGATGTGATAATATATTTTGATATTGGATTCTTTTAATTCCAGGTTGCTATATATATATATATATATATATATATATATATATATATATATATATTTTTTTTTTTTTTTTTTATTTTTTTTTTCCCTTCTTCTCAGTTTTTGCGAGTTTTCGAAGTTTTTTCTCCGATAGTGCTCTATTTCTTTAAGAATGTGCTATACACTCAAATCCGCCCGGTGTCAGTGCTGCATTAATGTTGCGAAAGAAACCGATCTGCTTGTGATGACGTGAAAGGCATTGTTCCTCACTTGGAGAGGCTTGTGTGAGCGTGCTGTTAAGAAGAAAGGCTCACGGACATAATTACGCTGGTGTTAAAGAGCATGCCCATATTTTGGATTAGATTCCAGGCCTGTACGACACATGAAATGCACGCCATTTAATGTGCTGTTTAGCTGATGGACAAATCATTCCAATATTCGCGATGGGGCACGGAAGACAACGACGCAAACTGGATTGTTGGTGGATTGTTCTGTGCTTCTTTTTTCTATTTTGCGTCGAACAGCAGGTTTCAGCTCAGATAAGATACTCTGTTCCAGAGGAGGTAAAAGAGGGTTCCGTTGTAGGAAATATTGCTAAGGATTTGGATCTTGATGTCAGTACATTGGTGGACAGGCGATTCCGTATCGTTTCTGGATCTAAGGATGCTCCTTTCCAGGTAAATCTGAACAATGGCATGTTGTATGTTCAAAATAGAATCGACAGAGAAGAGCTTTGTGTCGACAATAATGTCTGTCAACTGAATCTGAAAATTGCTGTTGAAAATCCCCTCGAAATTCATTATGTAGGCGTTGAGATTACGGATATCAACGATCATGCACCTGTTTTCCCCGAGAAAGAACAGGATTTAAAGATCGCAGAAAATACTTTAATTGGTGCTGATGTTCAGTTGCTTGCAGCTCGCGACCCCGATTCTGGAGCAAATTCCCTTCGTACATACAAACTGAGTCATAACGAACATTTTGAATTGGAAGTCAGAGATGGCGGAGAGGACAACAAGATACCAATTCTTAAGCTGCAGAGAGCCCTTGATAGGGAGCGACATAGTGAGCACCACTTAGTGTTAATCGCTCTAGACGGTGGAAATCCACCGAAATCAGGAATTATGAACATTACCATAAATGTTATTGATATTAATGACAACAGACCTGTGTTTAGTAAAGATGTTTACTCAGTAACAATTACTGAAAATCTTCCTGTAGGGAGTCTCATATTACAAGTAAATGCCACAGACGCAGATCTGGGACAGAATGGTTATATAATATATTCATTTGTGAGCAACTTAAAGAAAAAGGTATATGATACATTTGAAATAGACAAGAATACAGGTGAACTTCGTGTTATAGGTGATGTTGATTACGAAGACACAGAAGTATACAGAGCTGACGTCACAGCGTCAGACAGCGCAGAGCCTCCCATGACTACAAACTGTAGAGTAGTCATAAAAGTTACAGACGTAAATGATAATAAACCAGAAATAGAGGTAACCTCTCTATCTAATCTAGTACCAGAGGATTCTAAACCAGGAACTGTTATTTCACTGATTAGTTTATCAGATAAAGACTCAGGTGGTAACGGAAAAATAGTCTGCAGTCTTTCTGAGGGAACTCCGTTTGAGCTAAAACCTTCTTTTCAGGAAAATATGTATTCGCTTGTGACGCAAAAGGCTTTAGATCGAGAGTTGGTTGCTCATTATGACATTTTATTAACTGTTACTGATCTGGGGCAGCCTCCTCTGTCCTCAGTAAAGACTTTAAGCATTGAGGTTTCAGATGTGAATGATAATAAACCAGAATTTCCTCAGAATCCTCTCGAGCTTTTCTTAGTCGAAAATAATCCACCCGGCGCGTCAGTTTTTTCCATTAGCGCACTTGACAAAGACCTAAACGACAATGCTGTCATTTCATATCGTATAATTCGAAGTGATGGAACAAAAAACGATTTATCACCATTCCTGAATGTCAATTCTGAAACTGGAGCTATCCATGCGCTGAAAAGTTTTGATTTTGAAACGATGAAAACTGGACAGTTTCAGGTGTTGGTTACAGACTCTGGAACTCCGTCTCTGAGCAGTAACGTGACAGTTAACGTGTTTATTCTGGATCAGAACGACAACGTTCCAGTGATCTTATATCCAGTCAGCGCTAACGGTTCTGCTGAGGGTGTGGAAGAGATTCCCCGTAATGTGAACGCAGGTCATTTGGTGACTAAAGTCAGAGCCTATGACGCAGATATAGGATACAACGGCTGGTTATTATTTTCACTGCAGGAAGTTAGTGACCACAGTCTGTTTGGTTTGGACCGCTATACAGGACAGATAAGGACCCTTCGCTCATTCACAGAAACAGACGAGGCCCAGCATAAACTGATCATACTGGTCAAAGACAATGGGAACGTTTCTCTCTCAGCAACAGCGACTGTGATTGTCAAAGTTGTGGAGCCCAAAGAGGCTTTTGCAGCTTCTGATGTGAAAAACACAGTAAAAGACGAGGAGGACAACAATGTGACATTTTATTTGATCATCACTTTGGGCTCGGTTTCGGTGCTTTTTGTTATCAGCATCATCGTGCTGATTGTAATGCAGTGCTCTAAATCGACAGACTATTCGTCCAAGTATTTACAGGATACAAATTACGACGGGACTCTGTGTCACAGCATCCAGTACAGATCTGGAGACAAACGGTACATGTTAGTTGGACCCAGAATGAGTATCGGCTCTACTATTGTTCCTGGCAGTAATGGAAATACTCTAGTGATCCCAGATCGCAGGAGAAGAGATTCTGGAGAGGTAAGAGTATGTGAATTATCATAAACAACATTTTCTCAGGCTTAGTGTCAACAAATTGGGATTTTCTTTCTTTTTTCTGTCTTTCTTTTTTCAGGATCGAATTCACTATGAGGGTTATTTTATCTTCTGACTAATAAGAGCATTCTTTATTCATTGTTGCTTGGGAATTATGTTTTGAACGTTGGAATAAATATCCGTTGTCTGTGGTGCTGAAATGTTTCACCTTTGTAGAATCACAATCTTTCCTATCATTGTTTGTTGGAAAAGTGCTTATCTCTTTCTTTAGTTTACCCATTTGAAATATTGTATAATAACTATGTTGTTATAAGTATATATGCGTCATTTATAAAATGATTTCTTTCAGACGTTCCTGTATGTGTCGGGCAGTCATTTTATGGTCTCCTTAGATGGCATATATAACAATTCATGCTTACCTGTTTGTGCCATGTGGTGTCAGTGTTACATAAGGATATTCAGGAGAGATTTTGCCCTGTCCATTGATATGTGGTGCGCATGGCTGTTCTGTTCATTTTCACTGCGATGGGTATATCACGAGAAGCTGGATATGACCATTTTCCTCTGCTATTTAAAAGCGATGATATTGCAATGAATACATGCTGACATGAATGAGTAGTTCACTCGCGCAAATGATCTGAAATTGTATTATTATTCTCTTTTTTTTTTTTTTAAGAAATATTTTAACGATGGAAGCCGCAGGACAAAGGCGCAAATGGGAGTGCTGGTGGATTGCTTTGTGTCTCTCTTTGCTGCTGAGGTTCGGGCTGCAAGTTTCAACTCAAATACGATATTCTATACCAGAGGAGGTAAATGAGGGATCTGTTGTGGGAAATATCGCAAAGGATTTGGGTCTTGATGCGAATACTCTGGTGGACAGGCGTTTCCGTATCGTCTCTGGATCGAAAGACGCTCTTTTTGAGGTAAATCAGAACAACGGTGAATTGTATGTAACTAAGGAAATTGACAGAGAGGAGTTGTGTGATGGAAATAGCGTGTGCCTGATAAATCTGAAAATCGCCGTTGAAAACCCACTTGAAATACATTATGTTGGAGTAGAAATCACAGACGTGAATGATCACAGTCCTCGTTTCCCCGAGAAAGAACAGCATTTTGAAATGGCTGAAAACACTATTGAAGGTGCACGATTCGAGCTCCAAACTGCAAGAGATCCTGACATTGGAAGCTATTCTATTCGGCTTTATAAATTATCAAAGAGTAATTTTTTTGAGCTAGAAATGAGAGACGGTGAGGAAGAGGAAAAGAATCCAATTTTAGTCTTACTTAAACCTTTAGACAGAGAGCAAAATTCAGAGCATAGACTCGTGTTGACTGCTGTGGATGGAGGCATCCCCCCAAAGTCAGGTACATTAAATATTACTATTACTGTTCTTGATATCAACGATAACCGCCCTGTATGTAGTAAAGATATATATTTAGTAACGCTTCCAGAAAACACACCTATAGGGACAGTAATAGCACGCGTAAATGCCACTGATTCTGATGAGGGTTTAAATGGGGAGGTTATTTACACTCTGGGAAAAACTAGTAGACGAAAAGTTCATGAAATATTTAGCCTGGATAGCGTAACTGGCGAAATTCAGATTAAAGAGCCAGTCGATTTCGAGGAGAACGAGATACATAGATTGACCGTCCAGGCTACGGATAAGGGTCAGCCGCCGATGACCACTGATTGCAGAGTCATTATAAAGATCACAGACGAAAATGACAATAATCCCGAGATAGACGTCACGTCCCTTTCTAATACAATTTCCGAGAATACAAAACCTGGAACTGTAATATCTCTGATTAGTGTATCAGATAAAGACTCTAATGTTAATGGCAAGGTTGTTTGTAGTCTTTCAGACAATGTTCCGTTCGAGTTAAAGCCATCTGTTCAGGAAAACATGTATTCTTTAATAACTAAAGAACGCTTGGACAGGGAACTTATCGCAGATTATGAAATCACAATCAAAGCCAGCGATTTAGGTCAGCCACCTCTCTCTTCTTTTAGAACTGTTACTGTGCAGGTGGCTGATGTTAATGATAATAAACCAGAGTTTGTCAAAAATCCCCTCGAGCTGTATTTAGTGGAAAATAACACTCCTGGTGCATCAGTATTCTCTGTGGGCGCGTCAGACAAAGATCTAAATGAAAATGCCGCGATCTCATATCAGATAGCTAGAGGAAATGGAACAGAGAGTGACATGTCTTCGTTTCTCAGTATTAACCATGAAAGCGGCGTTATCCATGCGCTTAAAATATTTGATTTTGAATCTGTTAAAAAGTTTCAGTTCCAAGTTGTTGCTACAGACTCTGGAACTCCGTCTCTGAGCAGTAACGTGACAGTGAACGTGTTTATTCTGGATCAGAACGACAACGTTCCAGTGATCTTATATCCAGTCAGCGCTAACGGTTCTGCTGAGGGTGTGGAAGAGATTCCCCGTAATGTGAACGCAGGTCATTTGGTGACTAAAGTCAGAGCCTATGACGCAGATATAGGATACAATGGCTGGTTATTATTTTCACTTCAGGAAGTTAGTGACCACAGTCTCTTTGGTTTGGACCGCTACACAGGACAGATAAGGACCCTTCGCTCATTCACAGAAACAGACGAGGCCCTGCATAAACTGCTCATACTGGTCAAAGACAATGGGAACATTTCTCTCTCAGCAACAGCGACTGTGATTGTCAAATTTGTGGAGCCCAAAGAGGCTTTTGCAGCTTCTGATGTAAAAAACGCAGTAAAGGACGAGGAGGAAAACAATGGGACATTTTATTTGATCATCACTTTGGGCTCGGTTTCAGTGCTTTTTGTCATCAGCATCATCGTGTTGATTGTAATGCAGTGCTCTAAATCGACAGACTATTCGTCAAATTATTTACAGGATACAAATTACGACGGGACTCTGTGTCACAGCATCCAGTACAGATCTGGAGACAAACGGTACATGTTAGTTGGACCCAGAATGAGTATCGGCTCTACTATTGTCCCGGGTAGTAATGGAAATACTCTAGTGATCCCAGATCGCAGAAGGAGAGGTTCTGGAGAGGTAAGAGTGTGAAATATATTAAACAACACTTTCTCAGGCCTACTGTCATCGAATTGTAATTGTTGATATTCCTTGTCCATGTTGCTGAAATGTTTCACCTTTGCTTAGCAGCAATGCTTTCGTTTCCTAGTTTGTTTGAAAAATACTTACAGAAATGTTGGACTTTTTTTTCCACCATGTCGAAGCATAATGATTGCTTGTTTTGAATTTTGTTCTAATGTTATGTCTTGAGTTGATCAGCATTTCTTTCTTTTATTTACGTGACAGTTTAGTTTCACTACTTCTTTTATACCATGTGGTGTCAGTGTTACATAAGGATATGAAGTAAAGCTTTGGCCCTGCCTATCTATGTGTGGTGCGCATGGCTGTTCCGTTCAGTTAAACTGACAGCAGCTGACGAGTATATCGCGAGAAGCGGAAATATAGGAAATGTTCTAAAATGTTATCGATGTGATTTAATCAAGAATGTTGCATCCGGAAATAGAACATTTCCACTGAACACCATCGTTACTTGTTTTAAGCTGTTTTAAAGCAATTTTTAACGATGGCTAAACAGAGGCGCAGATGGGAGAACTGGTGGATGGCTTTGTGTTTCTCTTTCCTTCTCTGCTTCGGACCGCGGGTTTCAGCTCAGATAAGATACACTGTTCCAGAAGAAATTAAAGAGGGATCTGTTGTGGGAAATATTGCTAAGGATCTTGGACTTGACGTGAGTACATTGGTCGACAGACGGTTCCGTATAGTCTCTGGTTCTAAAGACGCGTTTTTCCAGGTAAATCAGAACAATGGCGAATTGTATATTCATAAAAGCGTAGACAGAGAGGAGCTTTGTGAAGGGAACGGTGCATGCGTAGTAAATCTAAAAACTGCGGTCGAAAATCCTTTAGAAATTCACTACGTTGCAGTAGAAATAACAGACATAAATGACAACCACCCTGGTTTTTCTGAACAGAATCAACATTTCGAGATTGCAGAACACACCCCTATAAGAACGAGCTTCCAGCTGCACGCAGCACGAGACCAGGATGCCTCACCATATTCTGTTCGCTTGTATAAACTGAGTCAGGATGAAAATTTCGAGATTGACATCAGAAGCAGCGATGAGGAAAAAATCCCCTTTTTAGTATTGAAAAAACCACTCGATCGCGAACATAAATCAGAGCACCTGCTAATTTTAAAAGCTCTCGATGGTGGAAACCCTCCAAAATCAGGTACCCTTAACATCACCGTTACCGTACTGGATATTAATGATAATCGCCCGGTGTTCAATCAAGACACATATTCTGTCAGTTTACATGAAAATTCCCCAGTTGGAACGACTGTGATTAAAATAAAGGCAACTGACAGCGACGAGGGCTCAAACAGTGAAATTGAGTATTCGCTTGGTAAAACTTTAAAGCGCAAAGTTTATGACGTATTTCACTTGGATCGCATTACAGGCGAAATAACGGTGAAAGGCGAGGTAGACTTTGAGGATGCAGACGTTTACAAACTGGATGTGCAGGCTTCAGACAAAGGTCAGCCTCCTTTGTCTGCTCAAGGTCGAGTTATTATAAAAATACAAGATATAAACGATAATAAACCTGAAATTGAGCTGACTTCATTATCTAATATTGTTGCTGAAGACTCTAAACCTGGAACAGTAATTGCGCTGATTAGTGTCACAGATAACGACTCTGGTGTTAATGGTAAAGTTGTATGTAGTCTTTCAGACAATGTTCCTTTCGAGTTGAAACCATCTTTTCAAGATAATATGTACTCGCTGGTGACAAAGGGGCGTTTGGATCGTGAACTTGTGCCCCGTTATGACATCACAATTACAGCAACAGATTTAGGTCAGCCGGCCTTATCATCTATCAAAACCTTAAGCATCCAAGTAGCAGATGTGAATGACAACCAGCCAGAATTTTCTAGTAATTTCATTGAGCTATACATATTTGAAAATAATGCTCCTGGAGCCTCCATATTCTCAGTAAGAGCATCTGATAAAGACGTGAATGAAAATGCCTTGATATCATATCAAATGAACAGAGGTGTAGGGACACAGAACGAGATAACCTCATTCTTGAACATAAATTCAGAAACCGGGGTTATTCATTCCCTTAAAAGTTTTGACTTCGAAGCAATTAAAACTTTTCAGTTTCACGTGATCGCCACAGACTCTGGAACTCCGTCTCTGAGCAGTAATGTGACAGTGAACGTGTTTATTCTGGATCAGAACGACAACGTTCCAGTGATCTTATATCCAGTCAGCGCTAACGGTTCTGCTGAGGGTGTGGAAGAGATTCCCCGTAATGTGAACGCAGGTCATTTGGTGACTAAAGTCAGAGCCTATGACGCAGATATAGGATACAATGGCTGGTTATTATTTTCACTGCAGGAACTTAGTGACCACAGTCTCTTTGGTTTGGACCGCTATACAGGACAGATAAGGACCCTTCGCTCATTCACAGAAACAGACGAGGCCCAGCAAAAACTGCTCATACTGGTCAAAGACAATGGGAACGTTTCTCTCTCAGCAACAGCGACTGTGATTGTCAAAGTTGTGGAGCCCAAAGAGGCTTTTGCAGCTTCTGATGTGAAAAACGCAGTAAAAGACGAAGAGGAAACCAACGTGACATTTTATTTGATCATCACTTTGGGCTCGGTTTCAGTGCTTTTTGTCATCAGCATCATCGTGCTGATTGTAATGCAGTGCTCTAAATCGACAGACTATTCGTCCAAATATTTACAAGACACAAATTACGACGGGACTCTGTGTCACAGCATCCAGTACAGATCTGGAGACAAACGGTACATGTTAGTTAGACCCAGAATAAGTATCGGCTCTACTATAGTCCCGGGCAGTAATGGAAATACTCTAGTGATCCCAGATCGCAGGAGGAGAGATTCTGGGGAGGTAAGCACATTTTAAGAACATAACAGAAATGATGTTGTTAATTTCATTAAAAAAAAGAAAGAAAGAGTTTTTTCTTTTTCCTGTTTTCTTTTTTTCTTTTTTTCTTTTTCTTTTTTTTGCTGTTTGTAAGATCTCTATCATAAGACTCTATCATAAGGAGCGTATTGTTCAACTGGAGTAAAACGGTCACTAAATTGTTTCTGAACTTGGGAAAGACGTGGATTGCTGTCTATGGTGCTGATCTTTTATTATATTGTTTGCTTTATATTATTTTCTGTATTGGTGCTGTATTTATGTGTATCTATGTGGACGCGCAGCATGATTCTCATATTTGATACATAGCTACTGTGCAACAGAATGCAGTGGTCGCGAGGTGTCAGTGTAATCCTAGACTACGGCTCATGACGTCAACTACTTTTATTCCTCCCCTTTGCATTTTTGCTTGTCCTTCCTACTGGTCGATGGATTTAGTGATTTCTTGCTTTTGCTATTAAGCGGTTCGTTTCTTTTTTCTGCAGTAAATGTAAACCTTTAGGTGTAAAAGAAATGCTATATCTAGTCGAGCGAGTGATGTAGAGGAACTGTTGTAGAACCAGCCTGTATTATCTGCAAAATGGAACAAAGAAAATTCGCGCAAAGGCAGATGGAGCACACGAAATTGACTCTCTTGTTGGCTGCACTGCTTGTGTTTGGTGCAATGGGACGAGAGCAAATTCAGTACTCAATCTCAGAGGAGCAGAAGGACGGAGCTGCTGTGGGAAATATCGCGAAGGATTTGGGCATAGATCATCGAACCTTAAAAGAGCGAGGATTTCGGATCGTATCGACCTCAGGCGAGTCTATGTTCAGTGTGAATCAGAATGACGGTGTCTTGTATGTGAACAGTAAAATAGACAGAGAAGAGGTATGCGAAAGGAGCACCCCATGTTTAATTAATCTGAAAATCGCTCTAGAAAATCCACTTGAAATCCACTATGTAACTATAGAGATTCTGGACATAAATGACCACGCTCCGAGTTTTCCTGAGAGTGAGATGCATTTAGAGATCGGAGAATCTGCCCTTCCCGGCACGCGATTCCAGCTTGAGGCTGCGCGCGATTCTGATAGTGGAAGTAATTCTGTGCATCATTACAAACTCACTCATAACGATCATTTCCGCCTTGAAGTCAAAGATCGTGGAGAAGACGGTAAAATTCCCATCTTGATTTTACAAAAACCTTTAGACCGAGAGGTTATTCAAAACATTAAATTGCAGTTAATTGCTGTCGATGGGGGAAAGCCTGCCAAGTCTGGGACAATGGAGATAACTATCAATGTATTAGATATAAACGATAACGTGCCATTGTTTACAAAAGATTTTTATTCGGTCATGCTGAATGAAAATGCACCTGCTGGTACAACTGTGATACAGGTCAACGCCACAGATTTGGACGAGGGCCCGAATGGTGAGGTAGTTTATTCATTTGGTAAAAGTGTTAATAGTAAAGCAAGAAAGCTGTTTGATATTAACACCGTCACTGGTGAGATAACAGTAAAGGGGGTATTAGATTATGAGGACAAAGACAGCTATGAGATTGATATACAAGCATCTGACAAGGGACTAATTCCGATGATTACTGATAAGAGCGTGACCATAAAAATAGTTGATGTAAATGATAATGCTCCAGAAATAGAGGTCACATCATTTTCAAACTCCATTCCAGAGGATTCTAGACCTGGTACTACAGTGGCTTTGATTAGTGTTTCTGATTTAGACTCTGGACTCAATGGCAAAGTGACTTGTTCTATAGAAGATGACATGCCTTTCAAACTAGTAGCTTCTTCACAGCATAGTACATATTCATTAGTTACCACCTCACCTTTAGACAGAGAAACAAAATTTCAGTATTACATCACATTAGCTGCAAAAGATTTGGGACAGCCATCATTGTCTTCTCTTAAAACTATAACTGTTCTGATATCAGATGTAAATGACAATAGTCCAGAATTCTCATTTTCCCCGTATGCATTTTATGTGATGGAAAATAATGTGCCAGGCAAATTTTTATTTTCTGTTTCTGCTACTGACAAAGACTCTAATGAAAATGCTATAGTTAGCTATCACACATGGAGAGAAACTAGTGAGGAAAACAAATATACGTCCTTCATTAATATTAACTCTGAAAATGGGGAGATTTATGCACTAAAGAGCTTTGACTTTGAAACTGTTAAAACATTCCAGTTCCAAGTTGTTGCTGCAGACTCTGGAACTCCGTCTCTGAGCAGTAACGTGACAGTGAACGTGTTTATTCTGGATCAGAACGACAACGTTCCAGTGATCTTATATCCAGTCAGCGCTAACGGTTCTGCTGAGGGTGTGGAAGAGATTCCCCGTAATGTTAACGCAGGTCATTTGGTGACTAAAATCAGAGCCTATGACGCAGATATAGGATACAACGGCTGGTTATTATTTTCACTGCAGGAAGTTAGTGACCACAGTCTCTTTGGTTTGGACCGCTACACAGGACAGATAAGAACCCTTCGCTCATTCACAGAAACAGACGAGGCCCTGCATAAACTGATCATACTGGTCAAAGACAATGGGAACATTTCTCTCTCCGCAACTGCGACTGTGATTGTCAAAGTTGTGGAGCCCAAAGAGGCTTTTGCAGCTTCTGATGTGAAAAACACAGTAAAAGACGAGGAGGAAACCAACGTGACATTTTATTTGATCATCACTTTGGGCTCGGTTTCATTGCTTTTTGTCATCAGCATCATCGTGCTGATTGCAATGCAGTGCTCTAAATCGACAGACTATTCGTCCAAGTATTTACAGGATACAAATTATGATGGGACTCTGTGTCACAGCATCCAGTACAGATCTGGAGACAAACGGTACATGTTAGTTGGACCCAGAATGAGTATCGGCTCTACTATTGTCCCGGGAAGTAATGGAAATACTCTAGTGATCCCAGATCACAGGAGGAGATGTTCTGGAGAGGTAAGCAAATGACTTATGCATCTGTGTATTAGTTGTAGGAAACAGTCTTAAGACAGAAGCTGGCTGCTCTCCATGGTACTGAACCTGCTCGGTTAAGTACTGTTTTTCAAATGGAACACCGTTAGTATCTCTGCCTTAGATTCTGATTTATTTATGATTTAGACTTAGGATTTTACATTAACAAAGCACACTATTAGGTGGTACTACTATTTAGGTGGTCATGGAATTTAATGGCTGCTTTATTTTAATTATGTGTGTGTTCCCTTCTTTATTTGCTCTTGAAGGGATTATTTGGAATTTTACACTGTAATAGTAGTAGATTTTTTGCTGAACTCTGCTTACAGTCTTTAATGGTGTTTGTCCTTTTAGTAAACAGCTGGTCTGTGAACAGACCCCAGATCGCACATCCATAGAGTGTGATGGTTTTTGTAACTGACTGGATTATTTTCAGACAGATTCTGATTGAAATGTAAATTAATATTCTTCTCAACAATGCAACACTCTTTATGCCCTGTCCCCCTGATTGTTTGCAGTTTTGAAGTTTCCTGTGCTGCTGATGTTTATTCTAAGGTTTGTGTAGTTCTAAGTGTGTTCTAAGGGCATACTGTCTAATTTAAAATTATGAGGTTGGTCTTGCAAGTTGGGTCTTTTTTAGAATATCTCTTCTTCTCTCTTTTCCTTTCACTCACTCACTTGTTTTCATAAAACAATATGTATGATCTAATGTAATACTATTGGGTACTTCAGCATAGCTTAAATCATGGTTTATATGGATTTTTTTTTTTTATTAGGATAAAACTACCTGCATTTGACACCAGTTAAATGTTTTTGGACGCTGCAATGTAACTAACGCTTTAGATCGAGAGATGTCAGTGTAACCTAGAGAAAGACTCGTGACGTCAAACGGTTAAGGTATTTTTTTCTGTTTTTCTTTTCTTGTTCCGCCCTCTCGGTTTATTCGTGTTTCCTCGTTTTTAGCACCGGTGCTGTTAGATTTGTCAGGATTGAGTACAGCGTATTTCTATTGTCTGATTGGCTTTCAGCGTAAATCTGAGCAACGATGGAACTATACAACATATATTTGTAGATTGATCGTGAAGTTTCGTTGGAACGGGTTTTTGTAAAATCAGAAAAAAATGGAACAAAGAAGACGCTCTCATCAGCTGGATATGAATGCGAAACTCGCTTTCATTGCTGTATCGCTGTTGTTTTGGAGAGCAGTTTGGGCACAAATACGGTACTCGATCTCGGAGGAGCAGAAGGACGGAGCTGCTGTGGGAAATATCGCGAAGGATTTAGGTATTGATCACAGAACACTAAAGGAAAGAGGATTTCGCATCGTCTCGACTTCAGGCGAGTCAATGTTCAGTGTGAATCAGAATGACGGTGTCTTGTATGTTAATGGTAAAATAGATAGAGAGGAGGTGTGCGAGAGAAGCACACCGTGTTTAATTAATCTGAAAATTGCTTTAGAAACCCCACTAGAAATTCACTATGTCACTGTAGAGATATTAGATGTAAACGACCACAGTCCACGGTTTCCCGAGAATGAAAAGCGCCTGGAAATTGGGGAATCTGTTCTGCCAGGCGCGCGATATCCGCTACACGCAGCGCGTGATCCTGATAGTGGAAGCAATTCGGTTCAAACCTACAAACTCAGCCACAACGACCATTTCCGTCTTGAAATTAAAGACCGAGAAGATGTTAAAATTCCTATTCTGATTTTACACAAGCCACTTGACAGGGAAGTGACGAAAAACATAAAATTAGATTTGACTGCGTTAGATGGAGGGAGACCTCCTAAGTCTGGCTCAATAGAAATATTTATTGATGTACTGGATATTAACGATAATGTGCCTATATTCACGAAAGACACTTACACTGTTGTATTGAATGAAAATGCACCCGTGGGCACAACAATTGTACAGGTTAATGCCACTGATTTGGACGAGGGTCAAAATGGACAAGTAGTTTATGCTTTAGGAAATAATGTTGACGATAATTTACACGAACTTTTTCAAGTTAATTCAGTCACTGGAGAAATTATTGTGACTGGTCTTTTAGATTTTGAGGTAAAAGATATATATGAAATTGACATTCAGGCATCTGACAAAGGAACTGTTCCTCTTGCGACGGATAAAAGTGTAATCATAAAAATAGTCGATGTAAATGATAATGCACCGGAAATGGAGGTGACATCATTTTCAAGCGCCATTCCAGAGGATTCTAGACCTGGTACTACAGTGGCTTTGATAAGCGTCACCGATTTAGACTCTGGGCGCAATGGAAAAATCTCCTGTTCGGTATCTGATAAAATACCTTTTAAACTAATGCCGTCATCACACGATAATATTTATTCTTTAGTTACTTCTGGATTACTTGACAGAGAATCGATATTTCAGTATGACATAAGATTAGCTGCAAATGATGCAGGGGAGCCATCACTGTCTTCTGTTAAATCTATATCTGTTCTGATATCAGATGTAAATGACAATTTTCCGGAATTCTCATTTTCCCCGTATGCGTTTTATGTTATGGAAAATAACGTCCCAGGCAAAATATTATTTTCTGTGTCTGCTTCTGACAAAGACTCAAACGAAAATGCTATAATCAGCTATCATATACTGAGAGAAAATAACGAGGAAAACAAATATACATCTTTCCTTAATATTAACTCTGAAAATGGGGAGATTTATGCGCTAAAAAGCTTTGACTTTGAAACTGTTAAAATGTTCCAGTTCCAAGTTGTTGCTACAGACTCTGGAACTCCGTCTCTGAGCAGTAACGTGACAGTAAACGTGTTTATTCTGGATCAGAACGACAACGTTCCAGTGATCTTATATCCAGTCAGCGCTAACGGTTCTGCTGAGGGTGTGGAAGAGATTCCCCGTAATGTGAACGCAGGTCATTTGGTGACTAAAGTCAGAGCATATGACGCAGATATAGGATACAACGGCTGGTTATTATTTTCACTACAGGAAGTTAGTGACCACAGTCTCTTTGGTTTGGACCGCTACACAGGACAGATAAGGACCCTTCGCTCATTCACAGAAACAGACGAGGCCCTGCATAAACTGATCATACTGGTCAAAGACAATGGGTACGTTTTTCTCTCCGCAACAGCGACTGTGATTGTCAAAGTTGTGGAGCCCAAAGAGGCTTTTGCAGCTTCTGATGTGAAAAACACAGTAAAAGAGGAGGAGGACAACAATGTGACATTTTATTTGATCATCACTTTGGGCTCGGTTTCATTGCTTTTTGTCATCAGCATCATTGTGTTGATTGTAATGCAGTGCTCTAAATCGACAGACTATTCATCCAAGTATTTACAGGATACAAATTACGACGGAACTCTGTGTCACAGCATCCAGTACAGATCTGGAGACAAACGATACATGTTAGTTGGACCCAGAATGAGTATCGGCTCTACTATTGTCCCGGGTAGTAATGGAAATACTCTAGTGATCCCAGATCGCAGGAGGAGAGATTCTGGAGAGGTAAGAAAAGGACTAGCGTTGTGCTATATTACATTCATGGCCAGCATTGTTCTTGTATTATTTTAAATTTTTCAGTGCTTTTATTTTAATTTTATAGCTACACATGCATGTGAGTTTGTGCCCCAATGACTGGACAAACTGTAAAAGTAACCGTGAGAGCGAGAGTAGCTGTCCTTGGTGCTGAATATATGATGAAGCTTTCTGTTCTGCAAATTAGTCTCATTCTATCGATTTCTGTGCATATTTTAGGCGTATTAGACAAATTTCAAGAAATTAAAAAATAATCATGAATCTGCAGCTTTTAATGAATAGCAATGCAATGAAACAACGCCAGGTGTCAGTGTAAACCGGAAGTAAAACTCAAAACGTAAGAGTACCGCCCTGTTTTTTTTCCACATTTAGATTTGTATATGCTCTTTTTCATCAGCAGCGTGGCTTGCTCGATGGTTTTGTCCTTTGCTTTTCTTCGTAATATCTTTCGAGGATCAATAAATCTTTCATGTGGTCATTGGACTAATATTTGGACAGTCGTTGTGAAATTGCTGTGGAACCAATACGTTGCAAAAATGGGACAAAGAAGACTTGAGCGGGATGTAAAAATCGTCTTCATTGTTTTATCGCTTGTTTTCGGCAGAACAGTTTGGGCGCAAATCCGCTACTCGATTACTGAAGAGCAAAAGGACGGAGCTGCTGTGGGAAATGTTGCAAAGGATTTGGGCATTGATTACAGAACCTTAAAGGAGCGAGGATTTCGTATCGTCTCGACTTCAGGCGAGTCACTGTTCAGAGTAAATCAGAATGACGGTGTCTTGTATGTGAACGGTAAATTAGACAGAGAGGAGGTGTGCGAAAGAATCACCCCGTGTTTAATAAATCTAAAAATCGCACTAGAAAATCCTCTCGAGATTCATTACGTGACTGTTGATGTAATAGACATGAATGACCACGCTCCGAGATTCCCAGAGCAGGAAAAGCATTTAGAAATAGGCGAATCAGTGATTCCCGGTGCGCGGTTTCCGCTTCAGGCAGCGCGCGATCCAGACAGTGGCAGTAATTCAGTTCAGACTTATAAACTGAGCCACACCGATCATTTCCGTATTGAAATTAAAGATCGCGATGAAGACGGCAAAGTTCCAGTGCTGATTTTACAAAAGCCGCTCGATCGAGAGGTTACAAAAAGGATGAAATTGCAGCTAACTGCTTTAGATGGAGGCAGACCTCCAAAGTCTGGAACTATGGAGATAACAATAGATGTATTAGATATAAACGATAATGCACCTGTTTTCACCAAGGAAGCTTACATTGTAATGCTAAATGAAAACACACCCGTTGGCACAACCGTTTTTAGGGTGAACGCAACTGATTTGGATGAAGGTCAGAACAGCGAAATAGTTTATTCTTTAGGGCATGACGTCAATGATAAACTGCGTAAACTTTTTAATGTTAATCCAATCACAGGAGAAATCGTTGTAACCGGTCTTTTGGATTTTGAAGTTAAAGATAAATATGAGATTGATATTCAAGCATCTGACAAAGGAATTGTTCCTCTAACAACAGATAAAAGTTTAACTATAAAAATTGCTGATGTAAATGACAATCCCCCTCAGATAGAAGTGACATCATTCTCAAGTGCTATTCCTGAGGACTCCAAACCCGGCACAACAGTGGCTTTAATAAGTGTCTCTGATTTAGATTCTGAAATTAATGGGAGAGTCACGTGTTCATTAACTGGGAACATACCTTTCAAATTAATGCCATCACCACAAGAAAATGCATATGCATTAGTGACAATATCATCTCTTGACAGAGAGACAATTTCTAGCTATGACATCATATTAGAAGCCAAAGATGCTGGTCAGCCACCACAGTCTTCTGTTAAATCTATAACTGTACAAGTATCAGATGTTAATGACAATGTTCCAGAGTTTTCTTTTTCTCCTTATTCATTTTATGTGCTGGAGAATAATGCTCCAGGCAAAGCTTTATTTTCTGTGTCTGCTTCTGACAAAGACACAAGTGAAAACAGTGTAGTCAGTTATCAAATATGGAGAGATGGTGTAGAAAACAAATATACATCTTTCATTAATATTAACTCTGAAAATGGGGAGATTTATGCACTTAAGAGTTTTGATTTTGAAACTGTTAAATCATTCCAGTTCCAAGTTGTTGCTACAGACTCTGGAACTCCGTCTCTGAGCAGTAACGTGACAGTGAACGTGTTTATTCTAGATCAGAACGACAACGTTCCAGTGATCTTATATCCAGTCAGCGCTAACGGTTCTGCTGAGGGTGTGGAAGAGATTCCCCGTAATGTGAACGCAGGTTATTTGGTGACTAAAGTCAGAGCCTATGACGCAGATATAGGATTCAATGGCTGGTTATTATTTTCACTGCAGGAAGTTAGTGACCACAGTCTCTTTGGTTTGGACCGCTACACAGGACAGATAAGGACCCTTCGCTCATTCACAGAAACAGACGAGTCCCTGCATAAACTGATCATACTGGTCAAAGACAATGGGAACATTTTTCTCTCAGCAACAGCGACTGTGATTGTCAAAGTTGTGGAGCCCAAAGAGGCTTTTGCAGCTTCTGATGTGAAAAATGCAGTAAAAGACGAAGAGGAAAACAACGTCACATTTTATTTGATCATCATTTTGGGCTCGGTTTCAGTGCTTTTTGTCATCAGCATCATCGTGTTGATTGTAATGCAGTGCTCTAAATCGACAGACTATTCGTCCAAGTATTTACAGGATACAAATTACGACGGGACTCTGTGTCACAGCATCCAGTACAGATCTGGAGATAAACGGTACATGTTAGTTGGACCCAGAATGAGTATCGGCTCTACTATAGCACCAGGCAGTAATAGGAACACTCTAGTCATACCAGATCACAGGAGGAGAGATTCTGGGGAGGTAAGAAACTTTATGGTTTGATATATATATTTTTATTTTTATGTGTATTTTTATGCTCATTAGCATTTAGATATAGAGTGTGGTGAAAGAGTTGCGTCAAACTCTTAGACATTCATTACTGGACAGTGAATTTCTAGGTCCTAACATACTTTGCATGGGATTGGATGAGAATAGTATGTTGAAATGTTACTAAGTGAAGGAAATATTCGCTTGTGTTTAATTTTCAGATTTAGAAGTGTTCATGTTGTTGCCATTTTTTGGTTACTATTGCGCTGATCTGCTGCAATGAAGACCATAGTGTTTCTTCATTAAATATGCAGCAGCTGTGCAAATTCCAGTGCAGTGTGTCTTTTCTTGTTTACTCTTCTTATACATTACAATTAGTTTAAAATATTAATTAAAATTATATTTAGCATGTGAAAATGACCTATGCTAGATTTGTTTTTTGAACTGAAGATTAATTAGATATTTTGAGGTGAAATTCAAAGAATAAATCAAGTTAAATAGATGTCTTCTTATTGAATTAATACGATTTTTATTTGATGGTACATTCTGACAATTTTAAGTTTAGATAAATCTAGCACACTTTGTGGATATCTATCTATCTATCTATCTATCTTGATGATGATTATCATTATTATTATTTAGTATGGTGGTTTACACTTTCCCCCCCCCCACATATAAAATTTAAGTCTTAAAATTAGTTAATTTAAAAATAAGTCATAATTGTTATACAATCCTTGTACTATTAGCTTTTAGTAAAAGAAGAGCTTCTTATAGTCCCCATTCTGAGAATTATTGGTCTTACACATGTTTTGTCAACTCCATGTCATGCTATGATGGCTTAAGAATGAGAATTAACATTAGAATGTTTGATAAGCTTCAAGTTCACATAATTATTGAGTGACAATGATTCAGCTACTACCTGTTTGTTATAAAATGAATTACTTAATAATGCCAATGAACTAGCATAGTTTCTAATGCCATTGATTATTATTATTATTATTATTATTATTATTATTATTTATTTATTTATTTTTATCAGTTCGTTAAGAACGCTGTGGACATTGCCTTCACATTCCCCAAGAGCTACTTTCTTCGTACCTAAGGATTTTCTAACATAAACCACAATATTAATGGTCAGCGCTCAACTTTGTTATGGGTCAACATTTTAGAGTGGAACATCTTAAAATGCCATTTTAATTTCCTGCAAAATGCAACAAAGGGCGCGTTCATCATGGAGCCGCAGACTTACACTCCCTGACAAAAATCTTGTTGAATATCCAAGTTGTAGGAACAACAAACAATAAATTGACTTCTAGTTGATCATTTGGAATCAGAAGTGGCTTATATGAAAGGCAAAGGCCTCTAGATTACGCTTATTTTACCAAAATAAAATCATATCATGCCTTGATTTTTAATTATTTAATTAGGACAGAAAGGTCAGACTTTGGTTATACAAAAGTCTTTTCACTTATCAGAAATAATGTACAGTACAGAGCATAAAGTCATGCAGTGGAAAAAGAATTGTGTATGACTCCCATGAGGTTGGAGGACTGTATCCATACGTCTTGGAGATTACTCAAATAACTTATTAATAAAGTCATCTGGAATGGCAAAGAAAGCATTCTTGCAGGACTCCCAGAGTTCATCAAGATTCTTTGGTTTCATCTTCAATGCCTCCTCCTCCATCTTTCCCCAGACATGCTCAGTAATGTTCATGTCTGGTGACTGGGCTGGCCAATCCTGGATCACCTTGACCTTCTTTGCTTTCAGGAACATAGATGTGGAGGCTGAAGTATGAAACAGAGCGCCATCCTGCTGAAGAATTTGCCCTCTCTTGTGGTTTGGAATGTAATGGGCAGCAAGAATGTACCTCAGGCTGTTGATGTTGCCATCCACTCTGCAGATCTCTCGCACACCACCATACTGAATGTAACCCCAAACCATGATTTTTCCTCCACCGAACTTGACTGTTTTCTGTGTGAATCTTGGGTCCATGTGGGTTCCAATAGGTCTTCTGCAGTATTTGCCATGATTGGGATGCAGTTCAATAGATGATTCATCTGAAAAATCAACCACCTGCCCCCTTTCCACAGTCCATCCTTCCTGCAAGC
This sequence comes from Cyprinus carpio, assembly GCF_018340385.1. NCBI lineage: Eukaryota > Metazoa > Chordata > Actinopteri > Cypriniformes > Cyprinidae > Cyprinus > Cyprinus carpio. The sequence goes on along the minus strand of NC_056610.1, from coordinate 7,238,468 downwards.
TGTGGGCCTTGGCAAATGCAACATGATTTTTTAGTTGTCTTCTGTTTCTGAGCACTAATTGTGAGAGAATTCGAAACAAACTGTTCTTGTAGATACAGGGGTTTCTGGTGACCAGTTCTTATGTAGCTCTGTTGAAAAAGGGCTGGCCCTGGACTGTCGAACCGGCAAACGGTCCTCTCGAACAGTTGTTTTACGAGGTCTGCCTGACCTGGGCCTGTCATAAACTTCACCAGTTTCTTCAAATCTTTTTCTTATCCTCTCCGCTTGACATTAAGATACATTAAAGATGTCTGCCACCTCAGCAGGAGACTTTGTCTTCAGGCTCTTGATGATCAGCACTTTTGTCTGTGGTTGAATCTTTGGCATACTGTCAGAGGTCAGGATGCATTTTAAATGAAGGTTGGGGGTGCTGGGGTTCTTCTACACACCTGGGAATGTGTTAATTATAGTATTTGTCACAGGTGACACTCTAATCTGTGATTGGTTGAATCCTTTAAGGATGTGACAAGATTTTGTCTAAGAAAAGTCTGACCTTTCTGTCCTAATTAAATAATTAAAAAGCAAGGCTTGATAAGATTTTATTTTGGTAAAATAAGCGTAATCTAGAGGCCTTCACCTTTCATATAAACCACTTCTGATTCCAAATGATCAACTAGAAGTCAAGTTATTATTTGATGTTCCTACAACTTGGATAGGCAACAAGATTTTTGTCAGGGAGTGTATATTCATGTTGCTTTACTAAATATGCAGTAAATGCCAGTGCAGTGTGTCTTTTCTTGCTAACTCTTCTTATATATTACAGTCAGTTAATAATATTTATTAAAATTAGATATTTTGAGGTGAAATTTATAGAGTAAGTCAAGTTAAACTGATATTTTTTGAGTGAATTAAAAAATGTATTTGATGGTACAGTTTGACAATCTATCTATCTATGTCTATCTGTCTATCTATCTGTCTATCTGTCTATCTATCTATCTATCTATCTATCTATCTATCTATCTATCTATCTATCCATTGATTGATTCATTAATTATGATGATGATGATTATTATTATTTAATGTAGTGGTTTACACTTTTTTTTCCCTACATATAAAATGCAAGTCTTAAAATTAGTTATATTTAAAAATAAGTCAGTGTTATAAAATCCTAGTACTTTAGCTTTTAGTAAAGCAAGGGCGTCATACAGTAGTCCCCACTCTGAGAATTATTGGCCTTACACATGTTTTGTCAGCTCCATGTCATACTATGATGACTTTAGAATGTAAGTTTTCAGTTAGAATGTTTGATAATAAGCTTCAAGTTCACATAAATATTGAGTGACAGTGATCCAGCTACTACCTGTATGTGTAATATAGTGAACTTCTTTTTGATGTCAATGAAATATGAACTTGTTTAAAAGATTACAAGTTCACGTTTATGATTGTAGGCCTGGGCTATAAAAGTGGATTGTTTTGGTTGGCATGAAATATGAAACTATATAACTTGAGTGGTTTGTAAACAATTCTAATTACTTATGTGTGCGATTCGGACATACATCTCTTGTCCTAAATATGACTTATTTAAATGTTCATGTTATTCCGTTTTATGTTCTTTTTTTGTTTTTAGAATGTTTATTATTTTGTCAGATAAACCTGTTTTTCGACTTGGCCTGTCTATTGTTTTAATTTCCTAGTTACGTTCGTTTGCAGTGAAAAATAAATTCGCATGGTGTCAGTGCACACCAAAAATACGGACTTGAAGTGGCATCGTGTGTTGGCAGTTTCATTCGCTCTCTCCATCAGTTCGTTAAGAACGCTGTGGACATTGCCTTCACATTCGCCAAGAGCTACTTGCTTCGTACCTAAGGATTTTCTAACATAAACCATGATTTTTATGGTCAGCGCGTAACTTTGTTATGGGTCAACATTTTAGAGTGGAACATCTTTAAACGCCGTTTTAATTTCCTGCAAAATGCAACAAAGGGCACGTTCATCATGGCGCCGCAGACTGATCTTCATGGCACTGGGGATGCTGCTTTGGAGAGGGGTATGCGCACAAATACGATATTCTCTTTCTGAGGAGCAAAAAGAAGGATCTGTGGTCGGAAACCCTGCGAAGGATTTAGGTCTCGATATCAGAACCTTAAAGGAGAGAAGATTTCGGATCGTTTCAACCTCAGGCGACTCGCTGTTCACGGTAAATCAGAATGACGGGATTTTAAGTGTAAATGGGAAAATAGATCGCGAGGAGGTGTGCGAGAAAAGCGGCACGTGTGTCATCAATCTAAAAATCGCACTAGAAAACCCTTTAGAGATCCACTACGTGTCGATCGAAATTGTGGACGTCAATGATCATGCTCCGACATTCCCGGAAAAAGAAAAGCGGTTGGAAATCTCGGAATCAGCCTTACCTGGAGCTCGGTATCAGCTACAGGCGGCGCGGGATCCCGATGGCGGAATGAACTCTGTTCAACAATATAAACTCAGCCATAATGAAAATTTCCGCATAGAAGTTAAAGATCGCGGAGAAGATCGCAAAATGCCCTTTTTAATTCTTCAAAAGCCTTTGGATAGAGAAACAAGCCGTAGACACAAGCTAGTCCTCACTGCGCTTGATGGAGGGCGACCCCCAAAGTCTGGAACAATGGATATAATAGTTGACGTTTTAGATGTTAATGACAATATGCCAGTTTTCACACAAGAAATTTACTCTGTAACACTTCAAGAAAATGTCCCTGTAGGCACAACTGTTATACAGGTTAATGCTACTGACATGGATGATGGTCCAAATGGAGAAGTTTTTTATTCGTTTGGTAAGGATATAGACAGTAGGCTAATTAATCTTTTTGATTTAAACTCCAGGACTGGAGAAATGACTGTAATCGGTCAAATAGATTTTGAAGAGATGCATAACTTTGAAATAGATATCCAAGCATCAGACAAAGGACCTGTTCCTCTCACATCAGATAAGAGTATAACCATTAAAATCATTGATGTAAATGACAATGTGCCTGAGATAGAAGTCACATCATTTTCAAGTGCAGTGCCTGAAGACTCTAAAATTGGAACTACAGTGGCTTTAATCAGCGTCAGTGATTTTGACTCTGGTGTAAATGGGAAAGTGTTGTGTTACATAACTGAAGAAGTACCTTTCAGGCTAATGGCATCATCCCAAGATAACATTTACGCACTGGTAACAGCCTCATCTCTTGATAGAGAAACTGTGCCTCGATATGACATCACATTAGTAGCCAAAGATGCTGGACAGCCACCTTTGTCTTCATTTAAAACTATAACTGTGCAGATATCGGATGTAAATGACAATAGTCCAGCATTTTCGCTTTCCCCCTATACTTTTTATGTGATGGAAAACAATATTCCAGGAAAATCTTTGTTTTCTGTGTTTGCTTCTGATCGTGACTTAGATGAAAATGCTGTTGTACACTATAACATTTGGAGAGACCCTGGAGATGAAAACAAATATGCATCTTTCATTAATGTTAACTCTGAAAAGGGAGAGATTTATGCACTAAAGAGCTTTGACTTTGAAACTCTTAAAATGTTCCAGTTCCATGTTCTCGCTACAGACTCTGGAACTCCGTCTCTGAGCAGTAACGTGACAGTGAATGTGTTTATTCTGGATCAGAACGACAACGTTCCAGTGATCTTACATCCAGTCATCGCTAACGGTTCTGCTGAGGGTGTGGAAGAGATTCCCCGTAATGTTAACGCAGGTCATTTGTTGACTAAAGTCAGAGCCTATGATGCAGATATAGGATACAACGGCTGGTTATTATTTTCACTGCAGGAAGTTAGTGACCACAGTCTGTTTGGTTTGGACCGCTACACAGGACAGATAAGGACCCTTCGCTCATTCACAGAACAGACGAGGCCCTGCATAAACTGACCATACTGGTCAAAGACAATGGGAAACGTTTCTCTCTCAGCAACAGCGACTGTGATTGTCAAAGTTGTGGAGCCCAAAGAGGCTTTTGCAGCTTCTGATGTGACAAACACAGTAAAAGACGAGGAGGAAAACAACGTGACATTTTTTTGATCATCACTCTGGGCTCGGTTTCAGTGCTTTTTGTCATCAGTATCATCGTGTTGATTGTAATGCAGTGCTCTAAATCAACAGACTATTCGTCCAAGTATTTACAGGATACAAATTACGACGGAACTCTGTGTCACAGCATCCAGTACAGATCTGGAGATAAACGGTACATGTTAGTTGGACCCAGAATGAGTATTGGCTCTACTATAGCACCAGGCAGTAATAGGAACACCCTAGTTATACCAGATCACAGGAGGAGAGATTCTGGGGAGGTAAGACACTTTAAGGAATGATATATTTTCATTTTTACATGTATTTTTATGCCCATTACCATTGAGCTATAGATCATGTGAAAGAGTTGCATCAAACTTTTAGACATACATTACTGAATCTGGATAGTGGATTTCTGAGTCCCAACATACTTTGTATGGGATTGGATCAGAATAGTAAATGTTTGAAATGGTTGCTAAGTGCAGGGTATACTCGCTAGTGTTTAATTTTCATATTTAGAAGAGTTTATGTTGTTTCCATGTTTGTGGTTGCGATTGTGCTGAAGCATGGATCTTGAGATTGTGGGCCGCTATGAAGACCATAGTGCTGCTTTACTAAATATGCAGTAAATGCCAGTGCAGTGTCTTTTCTTGCTTACTCTTCTTATATATTACATTCAGTTAAATAATATTTTTATTAAAATTATATTCAGCATGTGAAAATGACCTATGCTAGATATTTTCTTTTTTAAAAACTGAAGATTAATTAGATATTTTGAGGTGAAATTTATAGAGTAAGTCAAGTTAAATTGATATGTTTTCATTTAATTAAAAAATGTATTTGATGGTACAGTTTGACAATTTCATGTTCAGAGAAAACTAGCAAACTTTGCCGAAATCTATCTATCTATCTATCTATCTATCTATCTATCTATCTATCTATCTATCTATCTATCTATTCATTGATTGATTCATAAATTATGATGATTATTATTATTTAGTGTAGTGGTTTACACTTTTTTTTCCCTACATATAAAATGCAAGTCTTAAAATTAGTTATATTTAAAAATAAGTCTATGTTGTAAAATCCTAGTACTTTAGCTTTTAGTAAAGCAAGGGCGTCATACAGTAGTCCCCACTCTGAGAATTATTGGCCTTACACATGTTTTGTCAGCTCCATGTCATACTATGATGACTTTAGAATGTAAGTTTTCAGTTAGAATGTTTGATAATAAGCTTCAAGTTCACATAAATATTGAGTGACAGTGATCCAGCTACTACCTGTATGTGTAAATATAGTGAACTTCTTTTGATGTCAATGAAATATGAACTCCTTTCTAGCTTGTTTAAAGATCACAAGTTCACGTTTATGATTGTAGACCTGGGCTATAAAAGTGGATTGTTTTGGTTGGCATGAAATATGAAACTATATAAATTGAGTGGTTTGTAAACAATTCTAATTACTTATGTGTGCCATTCGGACATACATCTCTTGTCCTAAATATGACTTATTTAAATGTTCATGTTATTCCGTTTTATGTTCTTTTTTTTTTTTGTTTTTAGAATGTTTATTATTTTGTCAGATAAACCTGTTTTTCGACTTGGCCTGTCTATTGTTTTAATTTCCTAGTTACGTTCGTTTGCAGTGAAAAATAAATTCGCATGGTGTCAGTGCACACCAAAAAAAACGGACTTGAAGTGGCATCGTGTGTTGACAGTTTTCATTCGCTCTCTCCATCAGTTCGTTAAGAAACGCTGTGGACATTTGCCTTCACATTCGCCAAGAGCTACTTGCTTCGTACCTAAGGATTTTATGGTCAGCGCGTAACTTTGTTATGGGTCAACATTTTAGAGTGGAACATCTTTAAACGCCGTTTTAATTTCCTGCAAAATGCAACAAAGGGCACGTTCATCATGGCGCCGCAGACTGATCTTCATGGCACTGGGGATGCTGCTTTGGAGAGGGGTATGCGCACAAGTACGATATTCTCTTTCTGAGGAGCAAAAAGAAGGATCTGTGGTCGGAAACCTTGCGAAGGAGTTAGGTCTCGATATCAGAACTTTAAAGGAGAGAAGATTTCGGATCGTTTCAACCTCAGGGCGACTCGCTGTTCCCGGTAAAAATCAGAATGATGGGATTTTAAGTGTAAATGGGAAACAGATAGATCGCGAGGAGGTGCGAGAAAAGCGGCACGTGTGTGTCATCAATCTAAAAATCGCTCTAGAAAACCCTTTAGATATCCACTACGTGTCGATCGAAATTGTGGACGTCATGATTCATGCTCCGACATTCCCGGAAAAAGAAAAGCGGTTGGAAATCTCGGAATCAGCCTTACCTGGAGCTCGGTATCAGCTACAGGCGGCGCGGGATCCCGATGGCGGAATGCACTCTGTTCAACAATATAACTCACCCCATAATGAAAATTTCCGCATAGAAGTTAAAGATCGCGGAGAAGATCGCAAAATGCCCTTTTTAATTCTTCAAAAGCCTTTGGATAGAGAAAACAAGCCGTAGACACAAGCTAGTCCTCACTGCGCTTGATGGAGGGCGACCCCCAAAGTCTGGAACAATGGATATAATAGTTGACGTTTTTTAGAATGTTTAATGACAATATGCCAGTTTTCACACAAATATTAATGGTCAGCTCAACTTTGTTATGGGTCAACATTTTAGAGTGGAACATCTTAAAATGCCATTTTAATTTCCTGCAAAAATGCAACAAAGTAAAGTTGCGTTCATCATGGAGCCATGAACTTGCACTCCCTGACAAAAATCTTGTTGAATATTCAAGTTGTATGGAACAACAAACAATAAATTGACTTCTAGTTGATCATTTGGAATCAGAAGTGGCTTATATGAAAGGCAAAGGCCTCTAGATTACGCTTATTTTACCAAAATAAAATCTTATCATGCCATTATTAATAATTTAATTAGGACAGAAAGGTCAGACTTTGCTTATACAAAAGTCTTTTCACTTATCAGAAATAATGTACAGTACAGAGCATAAAGTCATGCAGTGGAAAAAGAATTGTGTATGACTCCCATGTCATGAGGTTGGAGGACTGTATCCATACGTCTCGGCTGATGACTCAAATAACTTATTAATAAAGTCATCTGGAATGGCAAAGCATTCTTGAAGGGACTTCCCAGAGTTCATCAAGGATTCTTTGGTTTCATATTCAATGGCTCGCCTCCTTTCAATCTTACCCCAGACATGCTCAATAATTTTCATGGTCTGTTGACTGGGCTGGCCATTCCTGGAGCAACCTTTGACCTTCTTTGCTTTCAGGAACATAGATGTGGGGAGGCTGAGAGTAGGAAACAGAGCGGCCATCCTGCTGAAGATATTTGCCCTTCTCTTGTGGTTTGGAATGTAATGGGCAGCAAGACTGTACCTCAGGCTGTTGATTTTGCCATCCACTCTGCAGATCTCTCGCACAACCACCATAACTGAATGTAACCCCAAACCATGATTTTTTCCATCCACCGAAATTGACTGTTTTCTGTTGTGAATACTTGGTGATCCATGTGGGTTCCAATAGGTCTTTCTGCAGTATTTTGCCATGATTGGGATGCAGTTTCAATAGATGATTCATCTGAAAAAATCAACCTTCTGCCCCACTTTCCACAGTCCATCCTTCCTGCAAGCTGTGGGCCTGGCAAATGCAACATGATTTTTTTTAGTTGTCTTCTGTTTCTGAGCACTAATTGATGAGAGAATTCGAAAAAACTGTTCTTGTAGATACAGGGGTTTCTGGTGACCAGTTCTTAGGTAGCTCTGTTGAAAAAGGGCTGGGCCCTGGACTGTCGAAAAAACGGCAAACGTGTCCTCTCGAACAGTTGTTTTACGAGGTCTGAATGACCTGGGCCTGTCCATAAGACAATTCACCCAGTTTCTTCAAATCTTTTTCTTATCCTCTCCGCTTGACATTAAGATACATTAAAGATGTCTGCCACCTCAGCAGGAGACTTTGTCTTCAGGCTCTTGATGATCAGCACTTTTGTCTGTGGTGTGAATCTTTGGCATACTGTCAGAGGTCAGGATGCATTTTAAATGAAGGTTGGTTGGGGGTGCTGGGGTTCTTCTTCTACACACCTGGGAATGTGGTTAATTTATAGATTTGTCACAGGTGACAACTCTAATCTGTGATTTGTTGAATCCTTTAAGGATCTGGTGACAAGATTTTTGTCTACGAAAAGTCTGACCTTTCTGTCCTAATTAAATAATTAAAAATCAAGGCTTGATAAGATTTTATTTTGGGTAAAATAAGCGTAATCTAGAGGCCTTCACCTTTCATATAAACCACTTCTGATTCCAAAAGAGATCAACTAGAAGTCAAGTTATTATTTGTGATGTTCCTACAACTTGGATAGGCAAACAAGATTTTTGTCAGGGAGTGTATATTCATGTTGCTTTACTAAGAATATGCAGTAAATGCCAGTGCAGTGTGTCTTTTCTTGCTTACTCTCTTCTTAGTATATTACAGTCAGTTAATAATATTTTATTAAAATTAGATATTTTGAGGTGAAATTTATAGAGTAAGTCAAGTTAAACTGATATTTTTTGAGTGAATTAATTAAAAAATGTATTTGATGGTACAGTTTGACAATTTCATGTTCAGATAAAGCTAGCAAACTTTGCCGAAATCTATCTGTCTATCTGTCTGTCTGTCTATCTATCTATCTATCTATCTATCTATCTATCTATCTATCTATCTATCTATCTATCTATCCATGATGATTCATTAATTATGATGATGATGATTTATTATTATTTAGTGTAGTGGTTTACACTTTTTTTCCCTACATATTAAAATGCAAGTCTTAAAATTAGTTAGTGTAATTTTAAAATAAGTCAGTGTTATAAAATCCTAGTACTTTAGCTTTTAGTAAAGCAAGGGCGTCATACAGTAGTCCCCACTCTCAGAAATTATTGGCCTACACCATGTTTTGTCAGCTCCATGTCATACTATGATGACTTTAGAATGTTAAGTTTTCAAGTTATAAATTGTTTGATAATAAGCTTACAAGTTCACATTAACTTATTGGTGTGACCAGTGATCCAGCTACTAACCTGTATGTGTAATATAGTGCTGAACTTCTTTTGATGTCAATGAAATATGAACTCCTTTCTAATGCCATTGATAGCTTGTTTAAAAAGATCACAAGTTCACGTTTATGATTGTAGGCCTGGGCTATAAAGTGGATTGTTTTGGTTGGCAGAAAATATGAAACTATATAACTGTGAGTGGGTTTGTAAACAATTCTAATTACTTATGTGTGCCATTCGGACATACATCTCTTGTCCTAAATATGACTTATTTAAATGTTCATGTTATTCCGTTTTATGTTCTTTTTTTTTTTTGTTTTTAGAATGTTTATTATTTTGTCAGATAAACCTGTTTTCGACTTGGCCTGTCTCTTGTTTTAATTTCCTAGTTACGTTCGTTTGCAGTGAAAAAAGAAATTCGCATGGTTGTCAGTGCACACCAAAATATACGGACTTGAAGTGGCATCGTGTGTTGACAGTTTTCATTCGCTCTCTCCATCTAGTTCGTTAAGAACGCTGTGGACATTGCCTTCACATTCGCCAAGAGCTACTTGCTTCTGTACCTAAGGATTTTCTAACATAAACCATGGATTTATGGTCAGCGCGGTAACTTTGTTATGGGTCAAACATTTTAGAGTGGAACATCTTTAAACGCCGTTTTAATTTCCTGCAAAAATGCAACAAAGGGCACGTTCATCATGGCGCCGCAGACTTATCTTCATGGCACTGGGGATGCTGCTTTGGAGAGGGGTATGCGCACAAGTACGATATTCTCTTTCAGAGGAGCAAAAAGAAGGATCTGTGGTCGGAAACCTTGCGAAGGATTTAGGGTCTCGATCAAGAACTTTAAAGGAGAGAAGATTTCGGATCGTTTCAACCTCAGGCGACTCGCTGTTCACGGTAAATCAGAATGACGGGATTTTAAGTGTAATGGGAAATAGATCGCGAGGAGGTGTGCGAGAAAAGCGCTCGTGTGTCATCAAGCTAAAAATCGCACTAGAAAACCCTTTAGAGATCCACTACGTGTCGATCGAAATTGTGGACGTCAAATGATCATGCTCCGAGATTCCCGAAAAAGAAAAGCAGTTGGAAATCTCGGAATCAGCCTTACCTGGAGCTCGGTATCAGCTACAGGCGGCGCGGGATCCCGATGGCGGAATGAACTCTGTTCAACAATATAAACTCAGCCATAATGAAAATTTCCGCATAGAAGTTAAAGATCGCGGAGAAGATCGCAAAATGCCCTTTTTAATTCTTCAAAAGCCTTTGGATAGAGAGAAACAAGCCGTAGACACAAAGCTAGTCCTCACTGCGCTTGATGGAGGGCGACCCCCAAAGTCTGGAACAATGGATATAATAGTTGACGTTTTAGATGTTAATGACAATATGCCCAGTTTCACACAAGAAATTTACTCTGTAACACTTCAAGAAAATGTCCCTGTAGGCACAACTGTTATACAGGTTAATGCTACTGACATGGATGATGGTCCAAATGGAGAAGTTTTTTATTCGTTTGGTAAGGATATAGACAGTAGGCTAATTAATCTTTTTGATTTAAACTCCAGGACTGGAGAAATGACTGTAATCGGTCAAATAGATTTTGAAGAGATTAATAACTTTGAAATAGATATCCAAGCATCAGACAAAGGACCTGTTCCTCTCACATCAGATAAGAGTATAACCATTAAAATCATTGATGTAAATGACAATGTGCCTGAGATAGAAGTCACATCATTTTCAAGTGCAGTGCCTGAAGACTCTAAAATTGGAACTACAGTAGCTTTAATCAGCGTCAGTGATTTTGACTCTGGTGTAAATGGGAAAGTGTTGTGTTACATAACTGAAGAAGTACCTTTCAGGCTAATGGCATCATCCCAAGATAACATTTACGCACTGGTAACAGCCTCTTCTCTTGATAGAGAAACTGTGCCTCGATATGACATCACATTAGTAGCCAAAGATGCTGGACAGCCACCTTTGTCTTCATTTAAAACTATAACTGTGCAGATATCGGATGTAAATGACAATAGTCCAGCATTTTCGCTTTCACCCTATACTTTTTATGTGATGGAAAACAATATTCCAGGAAAATCTTTGTTTTCTGTGTTTGCTTCTGATCGTGACTTAGATGAAAATGCTGTTGTACACTATAACATTTGGAGAGACCCTGGAGATGAAAACAAATATGCATCTTTAATTAATGTTAACTCTGAAAAGGGAGAGATTTATGCACTAAAGAGCTTTGACTTTGAAACTCTTAAAATGTTCCAGTTCCATGTTCTCGCTACAGACTCTGGAACTCCGTCTCTGAGCAGTAACGTGACAGTGAACGTGTGTTTTATTCTGGATCAGAACGACAACGTTCCAGTGATCTTACATCCAGTCATCGCTAACGGTTCTGCTGAGGGTGTGGAAGAGATTGCCCGTAATGTGAACGCAGGTCATTTGTTGACTAAAGTCAGAGCCTATGATGCAGATATAGGATACAACGGCTGGTTATTATTTTCACTTCAGGAAGTTAGTGACCACAGTCTAAAAGTTTTCTTTGGTTTGGACCGCTACACAGGACAGATAAGGACCCTTCGCTCATTCACAGAAACAGACGAGGCCCTGCATAAACTGATCATACTGGTCAAAGACAATGGGAACGTTTCTCTCTCAGCAACAGCGACTGTGATTGTCAAAGTTGTGGAGCCCAAAGAGGCTTTTGCAGCTTCTGATGTGACAAACACAGTAAAAGACGAGGAGGAAAACAACGTGACATTTTATTTGATCATCACTTTGGGCTCGGTTTCAGTGCTTTTTGTCATCAGTATCATCGTGTTGATTGTAATGCAGTGCTCTAAATCAACAGACTATTCGTCCAAGTATTTACAGGATACAAATTACGACGGAACTCTGTGTCACAGCATCCAGTACAGATCTGGAGATAAACGGTACATGTTAGTTGGACCCAGAATGAGTATCGGCTCTACTATAGCACCAGGCAGTAATAGGAACACCCTAGTTATACCAGATCACAGGAGGAGAGATTCTGGGGAGGTAAGACACTTTAAGGAATGATATATTTTCATTTTTTACATGTATTTTTATGCCCATTACCATTGAGCTATAGATCATGTGAAAGAGTTGCATCAAACTTTTAGACATACATTACTGAATCTGGATAGTGGATTTCTGAGTCCCAACATACTTTGCATGGGATTGGATCAGAATAGTAAATGTTGAAATGGTTGCTAAGTGCAGGGTATACTCGCTAGTGTTTAATTTTCATATTTAGAAGAGTTTATGTTGTTTCCATGTTTGTGGTTGCGATTGTGCTGAAGCATGGATCTTGAGATTGTGGGCCGCTATGAAGACCATAGTGCTGCTTTACTAAATATGCAGTAAATGCCAGTGCAGTGTCTTTTCTTGCTTACTCTTCTTATATATTACATTCAGTTAATAATATTTATTAAAATTATATTCAGCATGTGAAAATGACCTATGCTAGATATTTTCTTTTTTAAAAACTGAAGATTAATTAGATATTTTGAGGTGAAATTTATAGAGTAAGTCAAGTTAAATTGATATGTTTTCATTTAATTAAAAAATGTATTTGATGGTACAGTTTGACAATTTCATGTTCAGAGAAAACTAGCAAACTTTGCCTAAAACTACCTATCTATCCATCTATCCTTTTCCATTTACATCAGTTAGGACTTTAATCTATCTATCTATCTATCATTATCTATCTATCTATTATGATGATTGATTCATTAATATTATTATTATTATGTAGTGGTTTACACTTTTTTTTCCCTACATATAAAATGCAAGTCTTAAAATTAGTTATATTTAAAAAATAAGTCAATGTTATAAAATCCTAGTACTTTAGCTTTTAGTAAAGCAAGGGCGTCATACAGTAGTCCCCACTCTGAGAATTATTGGCCTTACACATGTTTTTGTCAGCTCCATGTCATACTATGATGACTTTAGAATGTAAGTTTTCAGTTAGAATGTTTGATAATAAGCTTCAAGTTCACATAAATATTGAGTGACAGTGATCCAGCTACTACCTGTATGTGTAATATAGTGAACTTCTTTTTGATGTCAATGAAATATGAACTCCTTTCTAGCTTGTTTAAAGATCACAAGTTCACGTTTATGATTGTAGACCTGGGCTATAAAAGTGGATTGTTTTGGTTGGCATGAAATATGAAACTATATAAATTGAGTGGTTTGTAAGTAATTCTAATTACTTATGTGTGCCATTCGGACATACATCTCTTGTCCTAAATATGACTTATTTAAATGTTCATGTTATTCCGTTTTATGTTCTTTTTTGTTTTTAGAATGTTTATTATTTTGTCAGATAAACCTGTTTTTCGACTTGGCCTGTCTATTGTTTTAATTTCCTAGTTACGTTCGTTTGCAGTGAAAAATAAATTCGCATGGTGTCAGTGCACACCAAAAATACGGACTTGAAGTGGCATCGTGTGTTGGCAGTTTCATTCGCTCTCTCCCATCAGTTCGTTAAGAACGCTGTGGACATTGCCTTCACATTCGCCAAGAGCTACTTGCTTCGTACCTAAGGATTTTATGGTCAGCGCGTAACTTTGTTATGGGTCAACATTTTAGAGTGGAACATCTTAAACGCCGTTTTAATTTCCTGCAAAATGCAACAAAGGGCACGTTTCATCATGGCGCCGCAGACTGATCTTCATGGCACTGGGGATGCTGCTTTGGAGAGGGGTATGCGCACAAGTACGATATTCTCTTTCTGAGGAGCAAAAAGAAGGATCTGTGGTCGGAAACCCTGCGAAGGATTTAGGTCTCGATATCAGAACTTTAAAGGAGAGAAGATTTCGGATCGTTTCAACCTCAGGCGACTCGCTGTTCACGGTAAATCAGAATGATGGGATTTTAAGTGTAAATGGGAAAATAGATCGCGAGGAGGTGTGCGAGAAAAGCGGCACGTGTGTCATCAATCTAAAAATCGCTCTAGAAAACCCTTTAGATATCCACTACGTGTCGATCGAAATTGTGGACGTCAATGATCATGCTCCGACATTCCCGGAAAAAGAAAAGCAGTTGGAAATCTCGGAATCAGCCTTACCTGGAGCTCGGTATCAGCTACAGGCGGCGCGGGATCCCGATGGCGGAATGAACTCTGTTCAACAATATAAACTCACCCATAATGAAAATTTCCGCATAGAGGTTAAAGATCGCGGAGAAGATCGCAAAATGCCCTTTTTAATTCTTCAAAAGCCTTTGGATAGAGAAACAAGCCGTAGACACAAGCTAGTCCTCACTGCGCTTGATGGAGGGCGACCCCCAAAGTCTGGAACAATGGATATAATAGTTGACGTTTTAGATGTTAATGACAATATGCCAGTTTTCACACAAGAAATTTACTCTGTAACACTTCAAGAAAATGTCCCTGTAGGCACAACTGTTATACAGGTTAATGCTACTGACATGGATGATGGTCCAAATGGAGAAGTTTTTTATTCGTTTGGTAAGGATATAGACAGTAGGCTAATTAATCTTTTTGATTTAAACTCCAGGACTGGAGAAATGACTGTAATCGGTCAAATAGATTTTGAAGAGATTAATAACGTTGAAATAGATATCCAAGCATCAGACAAAGGGAGTGCTCCTCTCACATCAGATAAGAGTATAACCATTAAAATCATTGATGTAAATGACAATGTGCCCGAGATAGAAGTCACATCATTTTCAAGTGCAGTGCCTGAAGACTCTAAAATTGGAACTACAGTGGCTTTAATCAGCGTCAGTGATTTGGACTCTGGTGTAAATGGGAAAGTGTTGTGTTACATAACTGAAGAAGTACCTTTCAGGCTAATGGCATCATCCCAAGATAACATTTACGCACTGGTAACAGCCTCATCTCTTGATAGAGAAACTGTGCCTCGATATGACATCACATTAGTAGCCAAAGATGCTGGACAGCCACCTTTGTCTTCATTTAAAACTATAACTGTGCAGATATCGGATGTAAATGACAATAGTCCAGCATTTTCGCTTTCACCCTATACTTTTTATGTGATGGAAAATATATTCCAGGAAAAATCTTTGTTTTCTGTGTTTGCTTCTGATCGTGACTTAGATGAAAATGCTGTTGTACACTATAACATTTGGAGAGACCCTGGAGATGAAAACAAATATGCATCTTTCATTAATGTTAACTCTGAAAATGGAGAGATTTATGCACTAAAGAGCTTTGACTTTGAAACTGTTAAAACGTTCCAGTTCCATGTTCTCACTACAGACTCTGGAACTCCGTCTCTGAGCAGTAACGTGACAGTGAATGTGTTTATTCTGGATCAGAACGACAACGTTCCAGTGATCTTATATCCAGTCAGCGCTAACGGTTCTGCTGAGGGTGTGGAAGAGATTCCCCGTAATGTGAACGCAGGTCATTTGGTGACTAAAGTCAGAGCATATGATGCAGATATAGGATACAACGGCTGGTTATTATTTTCACTGCAGGAAGTTAGTGACCACAGTCTATTTGGTTTGGACCGCTACACAGGACAGATAAGGACCCTTCGCTCATTCACAGAAACAGACGAGGCCCTGCATAAACTGATCATACTGGTCAAAGACAATGGGAACATTTCTCTCTCAGCAACAGCGACTGTGATTGTCAAAGTTGTGGAGCCCAAAGAGGCTTTTGCAGCTTCTGATGTGAAAAACGCAGTAAAAGACGAGGAGGAAACCAACGTGACATTTTATTTGATCATCACTTTGGGCTCGGTTTCATTGCTTTTGTCATCAGCATCATCGTGCTGATTGCAATGCAGTGCTCTAAATCGACAGACTATTCGTCCAAGTATTTACAGGATACAAATTACGACGGGACTCTGTGTCACAGCATCCAGTACAGATCTGGAGACAAACGGTACATGTTAGTTGGACCCAGAATGAGTATCGGCTCTACTATAGTCCCAGGCAGTAATGGAAATACTCTAGTGATCCCAGATCGCAGGAGGAGAGATTCTGGAGAGGTAAAATTGTGATCTCTAATGGATTTTGTGTGTCTTTATATTGTTTAGCCATACTGTCCTCTCATCACCATCTTAAATACATTCAAAACAAACTTATGCAGTAATTGTTCATGTCCTAGAAAGAGAAACTGATCTCTAATATGCAATTGTTCAACAGACTGAAGGACCCTAAATCTGAATGATGAGATTAGGAAAGTTTCAGACCTATGGACTGAACATATGTATGTGTTTATGTATAATCTGTATGGAAGTATATGATGAAGTCTAGATTATCTCACTAGACTATTCTCAATAGATCATCTCAATAACTTCAGTATAGGGTTTGCTGCAAAAGATGCAAGGATGGATTTGATTTTTTATTTATTTTTTTATTATTGTTTTATAATGTTTTTTAAAGTATTTCATCTTCCATTTTTAAATTTATGAAAATAATGGAGAAAATTTCTCTCTCTCTCTCTCTCTCTCTCTCTCTCTCTCTCTCTCTCTCTCTCTCATTTCCGGTGTGACGTGTGACTGCTGAGTGTGAGAGGAGCGTTTGCGTGTGAATTGGAGTTTGTGAGTGAATTCTTTTTTTCTTTCTTTCTTTTCTTTCTTTCTCCACGTATGCAAATTGTTAAGAAGTGGTGGGGTATTTGTTGGTTTGGGCCGCGTGCTACCGTGCTTTTTTTTCGCGGGCAGCATGACGGCCCCACGTATGCAAAGTTTGAGTAAACTCACGCGGCGCCATGGAGTAAAAGTGGCGTCCGCGGTGAGCGTGGAAGACTGTTGCCTGGCTGCAGGAGAGGTTGTTGGGCATGAACATATAATGTCGGCCTCCAGAATGAACAGTTCCATTGTCATCTTTCTTAGCTCTGTTGAAAAGGCAAATGACCTAGTTGAGAATGGTATAGTGGTTGAGAATCTTTTTACTCATGTTCTCCCACTTTCTATGCCATCAAAAAAAGTTTTTGTTGTCGAACGTTCCGCCTTTCATTAGCGATGAAACTTTGGTAAGAATTTTATCACGATATGGAAAATTGGTCTCACCTATTAAAATGATACCGATTGGTAGTGGATCTCCTCTTTTGAAACATGTGGTTTTTCATTTAGGAGATTCGTTTACATGATCCTAAAAGATGATGGGGATTTAGATCTTTCTCTGCATATAAAAGTGGACGAGTTTGATTATGTCGTTTATGTTACCACGGACAAGATGAAGTGCTTTAAATGCGGATTAGCGGGGCACTTGATCCGTGCCTGTCCTGGTAAAGATACGAAAAACGCCTCAGCGGCTGATGACATTAATGTTAGTGAGCCGGTCGAGGCTGGTCCGTCAGACGCGGTTCGGCCGGCGACAGAGACGGGTGCGGCGGAGACAGGTGCGACAGAGACGGGTGCAGCGGGCACAGGTGTGGCGGAGACAGGTGCGGTGGAGGACAGGGCTGCAGTGAATCCGCCCGCGGCCGAGAGTGCGGCGATCCAGGTAAATGTACCTGAAAATGTGGTTGAGGAAAAAAGACCGGGTGATGTTAAAACATCGAATACGCCAAAAAAGTGTCAATTTACCTAACGTTTTACTGCTCGATTCGTTTGGTGATGGCATTGAAATGGAGACAGAGCACACTGATTTCAAAGTTCCATCGAAAAGGAAAACATCTGACGAGTTTCAGACGGTTAGAGCTAAGAAAGCTGACGTGGATGCTTGTTGTGGTGAAAGTGACAGTGAATCTTCTGATTCTAGCGTCAGTCTCTCTCAGAGTGACTTCTCTAGTCGAGGTTGTGAAGTGGAAGACATTAAACTGTTTTTAAAAGCTACTAAAAACAAGAGAGGGGTCTGTGTAGCTGATTATTTTTCGGACACGAAGCAGTTCGTTGATAAAAACCAGGTTTTTTATGTCGGAGAGTTTGTTTACAAACAAGGAGTTATATATCGACTAAAAAAGATTGTGAGAAAACTCACTTCTGACAAGGCCAATGATGGTAGTGAGAAAGTATAGCAGCCTGGCTAGTAATGTGGTGTGTGTGTATGGAGTGCTAATCTGTGTCTTAGTCTCTTTCATTTCTCCAAGCATGAGTGAAGTGAATATTGCGACTTTAAATATAAATGGAGTAAGAGAAATTAGAAAAAGAACAGCTATGTTTGAAGTAGTTAAACAAAAAAGAATAGATGTTCTTATGTTGCAAGAAACACATAGTGACTTGAGGAATGCTGCTGATTGGACTGAAGAGTGGGACGGGGTCTCTGTGTTGAGCCACAACACCTCCGTCAGTGGAGGGGTGGCTATTCTTTTTTCTAAAGCTTTCAGTCCAACTTCTTATCAGGTGGATGAAGTAGTTAAGGGTAGGCTTTTAAAAGTAAGAGCTATTTTTGAGAATTTTATTTTTGTTTTTTATTTGCGTGTATATTCCAACTGCACCAATAGAAAGAATGCTATTTTTAAATACTTTATGTTCGGTCTTACAGAAATGCTGTGTAGAAGAATATTTATTCGTGGGTGGTGACTTTAACTGTACACAGTCAAACTTGGACAGAAACCATATTGAACCTCACTTGCCGTCTCGTAATCGTTTGATCCAGTTTGTCAAAACCCATGAGCTATGTGATGTTTGGAGACAATTTAATGGGGCACAAAAACAGTATACTTGGACTCATGTTCGTGACAGTGTGATTTCGCGTGGCAAGATTGGATCGGTTTTATGTTTTTAAGCATCACTGTAATATTGTAAAGAAATGTTTAATTACCCCAGTGAGTTTTTCTGATCACAGTATGGTGCTGTGTTCTGTGTTTTTTAAACTCCATTAAACCAAGAAGTGCATACTGGCAGCTTAACACTACTTTGTGTTAAGTGACAGGTACTTTAAGAACATCTTTAAACTGTTCTGGGATGAGTTCAGAACCACAAAGGGTTCTTTTAAGTCTCTACGACAGTGGTGGGATTTTGGAAAAAGCCCAAATAAAACAATTTTGTTTGCAGTATACTCAAAACGTCACTAGAGAGACAAGTTTGATTATGAACACCTTGGAGACTGACATTTTAAAACTTCTAGAATTAGCTGAGTCAACTGATGGCCGGAGGTATTTAGATTCATTGTCAAAGAAAAGGACACAGTTGGCTGATTTATTGAACATCAAAACACAGGGGGCTCTGGTCAGGTCAAGGTTCCAGAGTGTGGACCAAATGGATGCTCCATCCAAGTTCTTTTTTAACCTGGAGAAAAAGAACGGTCAGAGCAGAGTCATCCATGCTCTGCGCTCTGAGTCTGGAGGTTTATTGACAGACTTTGCGGACATTCGCAAGAGAGCAGTTGTGTTCTATGAAAACCTGTATAAAAATGAACTTGGGCCAGAATACAGGAGTGACAGTGATTTTTTTCAGCGACTTACCCCAGGTGTCTGAGGAAGTCAATGCTGAGATTTCTGGTGCTTTGAGCATGGGTGAAATGTACAAGGCTCTACAAGGAATGGAGTCTGGAAAGGCGCCGGGCATTGACGGCCTGCCAGTAGACTTTTATAAGTCCTTCTGGTCAGAACTGAGTGAAGACCTTCTGGAGGTATTGAATGAAAGCTTGGCCGAAGGCCAGCTGCCTCTGAGCTGCCGTAGAGCAGTGCTAACCCTCCTGCCCAAGAAAGGAGACCTTACGGACATAAAGTGCTGGCGGCCCGTTTCGCTACTCTGTAGCGATTACAAACTGCTCTCAAAAAACCCTGGCTAACAGGCTGGCAGGAGCGATGGATGGTGTCATCCATCCTGACCAGACCTACTGTGTTCCTGGTAGGTCAATATTTGACAATGTTTCTTTGATTCGGGATATTTTTAGAGGTCTCCAAGATGGTGAATCTAGACTGTGGGTTAATCTCATTAGACCAGGAGAAAGCATTTGACCGTGTTGAACATCGCTATTTGTGGAGAGTTTTAGAGGCTTTTGGGTTTTGTCAAAATTTTATAAATTGTATTAAAGTTCTTTACAGTGGCGTTGAGAGTATTCTGAAAGTGAACTGTGGTTTATGTGCTCCTTTTTAAAGTTCAGAGAGGTGTCCGGCAGGGGTGTTCATTGTCTGGTATGCTCTACTCTTTGGCAATAGAGCCACTTTTACAGCAAATACGGGTCAAACTTTATGGTTTATGTTTGCCAAACTGTGTAAAGAATCTTACATTGTCAGCTTATGCCGACGATGTTATAATTATTATTAGTAGGCAAAGTGACATCCAAGTTTTGTCAGGTTTACTTAAAACTTTTAAAGGGTTATCTTCTGCCAGTGTAAACTGGAGTAAAAGTGAAACCTTACTTTTAGGTGAGTGGGCAGGTGGGAAACCAGATCTCCCTAAAGGGTTAGTTTGGGGAAAATCAGGTTTTAAATACTTAGGAGTGTATATTGGGGATGAGTTAACAGTGCAAAAGAATTGGGAAGGAGTCATTGAAAGAGTGAAAGGCCGCCTAGATAAATGGAGATGGTTAGTTCCAAAAATGTCGTTTAGAGGGCGTATATTAATTATAAATAATTTAGTTGCTTCTTCAATATGGCATAGGGTTGCATGTATTGATCCTCCATCGCAACTGTTAGTAAAAATCCAGGCAATTTTAGTAGACTTCTTCGGGATAAATTGCATTGGATCCCACAGAATGTGTTATTTTTGCCTAAGGAGGAGGGTGGACAGGGCTTAATACATCTTCAAAGTAGAGTAGCAACTTTTCGGTTGCAATTTATTCAAAAAACTTCTTTCTTCTTGGTTCAGCTGAATTTAGATGGTGTGCTGTTGCATATATGATTTTACGTAATCTTGAGAATCTTGGACTAGATAAAACTCTTTTTTTTACTCGACCCAACGAAATTGAACACTTCAGGATTACCAGTTTATTATAGAAACCTCTTTAAAGTGTGGAGTCTTTTTGTTTTAAAAAAAACAGAGGATTCAGAGTCACTTCATTGGCTGTTAGAAGAGCCTTTAATCCGTGGAGCACGCCTGGATTTGTCTGCCAGTGGACTGTTCCCAGGACTTAACAAGACACTCACTGACAGTAAAGTCATCACTTTGGGACAGTTACTGGAAGTATCAGGAATGGATTTCATGAATGATGAAGCAACGGCTCAACATCTGGGCATTCGATCAACCCGTCTAGTTGCACAACTATTGGTGAAGTGGCAGAGGCTCCTCAATGCAACAGAAAGACTTTTGTTGGCTGAGTATGGTGATGGTCGCTGTGAACCAGATCCTGAAGACTCTTTTCCTTGTCTGTCTCTTTCACCGAATCTAGAAGAGGTTTCTGGAGTGTTTTTAAAAACTGTTCAATCCCTGTGTGTAGATTTCTTTTCTTGTTCGGGGAGAAGTTTGTATAAGTATTGTGTTGTTATTTTTAACAAAAAGGTGTTAAGTAAGAAAATTGATACGCCATGGCGTGAGTTTTTTAAATTGAATATAGATAGAAAACCTGAGTGGAGAGCACTTTATAAACCACCGTTGACGAAAAAGACAGGTGACTTACAGTGGAGAATTCTTCATGGCGCTGTCGCCGTGAATGCTTTTATTTAGGTTTTAAAATCCTGAGGTTGATGCTCAATGTCCTTTTTGCACTGAGAGAGAAACCATCTTTCATGCTTTTGTAAAATGTGCAAGATTAGAGCCTTTATTTTTGCTTTTAGGAGCCATTTTTCAGAGTTGTAATGAATTTTTTTCTACTGTGGTTTTTATTTTAGGTTTTAAATATGTGTTGAAAAACAGATTTGTATGTCAGTTGTTAAATTGTGTGTTAGGCCAAGCAAAATTGGCTATTTATATAAGTAGAAAAAAGAAAGTTGAGCAAAATTTGGGACAGAATGTAGTAGCAATGTTTTCAAACATGGTGAAAGCAAGAATAATGATTGATTTTGCTTATTACAAGCAAATGGATGATCTCATAAACCTTTGAAGGTATTTGGTGTTGCAACGAGGCTTTGTGTTCTGTATCTGAGGGTGATTTGTTTTTTACACATTTATAGTGAGTTGATGTTGCTCTTAATATTTATGCACATTGTAATTTAATTGTACTGTGAGATGTATTTGTAATAAAAGTTTTGTTAAAATTCAAATTCTCTCTCTCTCTCTGTCTTTCTCTCTCTCTCTCTCTCTCTCTCTCTCTCTCTCTACCCCTATCTAATTCCGGTGCGAGCGTGAGTGTGCAGAGCGTGTGGGTGAGAGTTCTTCGGTGAGATTGAGTTTCTTTTCCTTTTTTTCTAAGCTACTTTTGCTTCTGTCTGCCAGAGTTTAACTTAGGTTTGCGTAAGGTGTTCAGGAAGCGCAGTCTTCCAGCGCGCGCTGGTTGACGATGGCGTCTTCAGAGCGCGTGAGTTTTGAGCGGCTTTCTCGCCGGCATGGAATCAAGATCGCGCCGGTAATGAACTGCTCAGTTGAAGACTGCAGTTTAGCGGTCGGACAGATTGTTGGACACGACAGTATAATGTCAGCATCTCGAATGAATAGTGCTGTGGTGATCTTTTTGGATAACGTTGAGAAAGTAAACAGGGTGGTGGAAAATGGAATTTCTATTCAGGATACGTTTACGCCAGTAATTCCTCTAGTCCAACCTGCAAAAAAGATAATTTTGTCCAATGTTCCCCCGTTTATAAAAGATGACTTGTTGATAGCAGAATTGTCTAGACATGGAAAAATTGTTTTCACAATGAGGAAAGTTCCGCTAGGCTGTAAGTCCCCTTTACTTAAACACGTAGTCTCTTTTAGACGGCAAATCTTTATGGTTCTTAAAAGTGAAGTCGAGGATCTAAGTTTGGCATTCAAATTCAAAATTGATGGCTTTGACTATGTTGTGTATGCAAGTTCTGAGACTATGAAATGCTTTAAGTGTGGATCAGAGAGCCACATTCGTAGTTCGTGTCGGGTACAGAGCGCGGATGACAGCACTCATGTCGAGGCTGATGAAGAGGTTGTAGATGCGGTTGTCAGTGGTTCGGCTGAAGCTGATCAGGCTGAAGGTGCGTCTGCTGCACCAGAGGCAGGAGCGAGTACTGCTGCGGAGGGAGAATCCGAGCTGATAGAGGAGGAAACGGTGATTGATGCTGTTAAAGCAGCTAAACGGGTGACTGGAGAAGAAATTATTACAGATTATGTGGGCGATGAAGCACTGTTTAAGACACCTCCTGTTAAGAGAAAAAGAAACAAAGCAAAGATGAGGAATGAAAAGTCAAAACAATGGTCTGAAACACAGGTTGATGAATGTGATGATGTTGAAAGTAGTCCTGTTGAAGATTCTGACAGTGAAACTCAGGAAATTAAGAGTAGAAGGAATACAAGTAGTGATTATTCTTTTGATAAAGTCAAATCTTTTCTACAAAGATCAAAAAATGTGAAAAATGTGCAGGTTACAGACTCTTTTCCTGATCGTAAAATGTTTGTTGATTCTGTTGTGATGTTGATGAGGAGTGAGGGTGAAGAAAAGTTCACCGTTCAAGAAGTATATAGATTAAGGAAAATTATTGCTAAACTAAGATCAGAACTTCAGGCAGAGGATGGGTTTGAAACAATGTAGTTCTCTATGTCTTTACATGTTGAAAGCTGCTTTGTGTGTAATCCTTCTCTCTCATCTTCTTGATGAGTGTGGGTGAGAATAGGCTCTCTTAATATTAATGGTGCACGAGATGCTTATAAAAGGGCATTGTTATTTGAATTAATAAGACAAAAAGAAAATTGATGTGATGTTTATTCAGGAGACACACAGTGATGTGTTAAATGAAACTGATTGGAGGAGAGAATGGGAAGGGGTGGTGGTGTGCTCTCATATGAGTTTTCTAGAGGAGGGGGTAGCTGTGCTTTTTGCTACACATTTCACTCCTGTTTCTTTTGAAGTGAAGCAAGAAATTGCTGGTAGACTAATTTTTTGTACGTGCACAGTTTGAAAAATTTAATGTGGTGTTTATTAATGTATATGCCCCTAATAGTGGTAATGAGAGAGTTTGTTTTCTTAATAATCTTAATGAAATTTTGCAGAGCTGTAATTCAGATGAATATGTGTTTTTTAGTGGGGATTTTAATTGTACTGAGAATTGTGTACTAGATCGAAATCATGCTGAACCCCATACAGCTTCCAGTCGTACCATGCGCACCTTGATTGAAACCCATAAACTGTGTGACATATGGAGACGTTTAAACGGAAATGATGGTTGCATACTCGGGAGAATTTTATTTCTTTGGCCAGATTAGATAGACTCTACTGTTTTAAATATCATTTTAATATTGTCAAAAGCTGTGTAATTAGTCCTTCTGGATTTTCTGATCATGCTATTGTTATTTGTAAAAGTGTTTATATCAAATATAAGGTCAAAGAGTGCCTACTGGCATTTTAATGTATCTTTGTTGAGTGATGCAAAGTTTAAAGAGGTTTTTCGCTTTTTTTGGAAGGAATTTAAATTAAAGAAAAAGTGTTTTATCAATTTAAAACAATGGTGGGATGTTGGAAAAGTTGAAACCCAAGTTATTATGTCAACAGTATACTTTCAATGTCTCTAAAAAAATATCACACAAAAAATGAAAGAACTTGAAGAGGAAATTGTAGAGGTGCAAACAATATTGGAGTCCACTGGAGGACAAAATGGTGTTGATGTTCTCAAGTCCAAAAGGATGGTTCTTGCAAACCTGCTAGGCGTGAAAGCAAAAGGTGCATTGGTTAGGTCACGCTACCAAAATTTAACACAAATGGATGCCCCATCCAAAATTCTTTTTTAATTTGGAAAGAAAGAATGGCCAGAGTAGATACATTCACTCCTTGCGATCGGAGAACGGGCAAGAGCTTACAGTGCTGTCTGAAATAAGACAAAGGGCTGTAAAGTTTTATAAGGATCTGTATGGGGAGTGAATATAAACATGATTGAAGAAATGTCTTCCAGTTTTTATCAAGTTTTACCGAAGCTTCCAAAAAAAGTCAAAGGAGGCACTAGAGAAGCCTTTGTGTGCACAAGAGCTTTGGAAAGCACTGCAGACTGAGTGGAAAAGCTCCAGGAATTGATGGGCTCCCGATTGAGTTTTATAAAGCCTTTTGGGAGGTGTTGGGTGAGGATTTTTTGGATGTTCTCAATGAGAGCATAGCTGAAGGTCTCTTACCAGTGAGCTGTAGGAGAGCTGTGATCACTCTCCTACCCAAGAAAGGTGACCTTCAGGAAATTAAGAACTGGAGACCAGTGGGCTTGTTGTGCTCCGATTTGATTTTTTTTTTTCTAAAACTCTGGCAAATAGATTAAGAGAAGTGATGGGGGACATTATACATTCCAGACCAAATTTGATCAGGGACAATGCACAGAAAAAACATTAGTCTAAATCTTGTTCGAGATGTAATGGAGGTTGCTGGCCTTTTGGGCATTGATTTAGGACTCATCTCCATTGATCAAGAAAAAGCTTTCGATAGGGTTGAGCACCAGTATCTTTGGAACACCCTTGATGTTTTTGGTTTTGGTCCAGGTTTTATTGGAGTAATCAAAGTGTTATATAAAGACATTGAAAGTATGTTAAAAATCAATGGTGGTTTGTCCGCCCCTTTTAGTGTTAACAGGGGCATCAGACAAGGTTGTGCACTCTCTGGAATGCTGTACTCCTTAGCAATTGAACCATTATTAAACAAATTACGGTCTAATATAGAAGGTTTACTGTTACCTAACGTTAATCTGCAACACCAGATATCAGCTTATGCTGACGACGTAATGATAATGGTCAATGGGCAGAATGACATAAATACTCTTTTAAAAATAATTCAAGAGTTTGGGAATGTATCTGCTGCTAAAATAAATTGGAGTAAGAGTGATGCCTTAATTGTTGGAAAATGGGAGAAGGGGCCACCTTTATTACCGGGTGGGTTAACTTGGAAAAAAGGAGGTCTTAAATATCTAGGTGTGTTTATTGGAGATGCTGTCACACAAGAAAAGAACTGGTTTGGGGTGATCGAAAAAATAGAGGGTAGGCTAAAAAAAATGGAAGTGGATTCATCCACAACTTTCTTTTAGAGGACGTGTTTTAATAATTAACAACTTGGCTGCTTCAACATTGTGGCACAGACTGGTATGTGTAGACCCTCCTTCCCGGTCTGCTTTCAAGATTACAAGCAATGCTGGTAGACTTTTTTTGGGATCGGCTTCACTGGGTCCCTCAAAGCATACTTTTCCTGCCTTTGGATGAAGGAGGTCAAGGTCTGGTGCATCTGTTCAGTAGACTTGGAACTTTTCGCTTGCAGTTTATCCAGAGACTGCTAACTGGGCCTGAAGATCTAGTCTGGAGGAAAGTGGCTCAGAACATATTACAGAGGATTGATGGACTTGGACTTGACAGTACTCTGGTATTTACGGATCACAAACAACTGAATTTCAAAGGACTTCCTTCATTTTATCATGGATTATTTAAAATGTGGGGACTTTTCAGTATTATCAGGGTTTGTAAAACAGAGTCATTGTTTTGGTTACTTGAGGAGCCTTTGGTTAAAGGATCTCGCTTTGACTTGTCAAATGAGTGTTTGCCAGGTCTATCATTAAGACTTTGTGGCTCTGGTTTGGTAAAGTTAAGGAACTTAATTGATGTGGCTGGGCCTCATTTAAGCGATGCTCTTGCACTGGCCGCCATTTTAGGTCAGAGATCCGCACGCCAAACTGAATTTATTTTAAAACTCTGGAAAAAAAGATTAACAGAGGAAGAATTAACTATGTTACAAAGCTTTGCTGATGGAATTTTGATTCCAGATACAAAAGATCCTTTTCCCAAAGTTGCCATTTCTCCTGATATGAGAGGTATGTCTAGCATACTGCTAGATATAGAAGGTCTAAAAGATCTGGACCTGAGTTTTGCTGGAGGAAAAGAGCTTTATAGGTGTTTTGTTAAAATTTTGAATAAAGGGGCATTAAACCAGAAAAAAAAGACACTAGTTGGCGAGAAAAATGTGGTTTACGAGAGGAAGACAAGCCGGTTTGGAGGGTGCTATACAAACCACCATTGAATAAGCAGTCTGGTGACCTGCAGTGGCGTATCTTACATGGGGCTATAGCGGTGAAAGCCTTTGTCTCTGTTATTAACTCAGATGTTGTTGATAAATGTGTGTTTTGTGGGATAAGAGAGACTGTTTTTCATTGCTTTACAGAATGTTTTCGACTGGGACCGATCTTTGCCTTGTTAAAGGGCTTATTTTTAAGATTTCAGGAAAACTTCTCTATTAATGCCTTTATTTTAGGATTGAGATATTGTCAGAAGCAGAGAATAAAGTGGCAGCTGATCAACTTTATTGTTGGACAAGCAAAATTTGCAATATATGTTACAAGGAGAAACAGAATTGAAAACAGACCAAATCAAGATGCTGTAATTCTTTTTAAAGCTTTTTTAAGGGCTCGAGTGAGTGTTGAATTTAAGTATTATCAACTAATGAATGATTTGGAGTCCTTTTGAATTACAGTGGTGTTTTAATAATATTATTTGTGTTGTAATTGATGGAGAATTAATTTTTGATATGTTGTTAATTTGAGCTTGGGGTATATGTTTTGATTTGTTTTGGTCTAAGTTGTTTTGTAATGTTTTTTTAATATCTATGTATAATAAAGGTGTATGAAATCTCAAATCTCTCTCTCTCTCTCTCTCTCTCTCTCTCTCTCTCTCTCTCTCTCTCTCTCTCTCTCTCTCTCTCTCTCTCTCAAGTTCAAGATCAAGTTGCTTTATTGGCATGACATTTGTGTTACAGTTTTTTCCAAAGCATTTTAGATGTGTAAAATACAGAATATGATTACACCATCAAAGTAAAAAAGGAAACAAAAAATGAGTAATAATTGAGAGAAAATAAATTAATAAATACAATAAAATAAAAAATAACAACAGCAGACAGTATTTCTAATATTTATAATAATAATTACAATTATATACAATGAAGAATGTCAAATAAAGCAAATGGATACAATGAATTAACCATTTCGTATGGTGTGTGTGGTGTATACATATTTTGCAGCTAGTTTGACTCCCATCTCATCCTCTCCAAGTATATAGCGGAGTTACACTGAGTCATCCAGAGAAAAAATAAAGAACAATTAAATTCTTCAAATTGTGGAAAGAATATTTGGCTTGTAGTGGTGTATTTGGGGCAGACAAGAAGAAAGTGTTTCTCGTCCTCTATTTGATTTAAGTCACAGTGTTTGCATAGTTGCTTTTCCCTCGGTATCCAGGATTTTTTATGTCTTCCTTTCTCTATTTCTAAGTCAATATTTTATAAGTCAATATTTTGAAAGGATTTGTCTTTCTTTTAATTGTTTGATAGATAAGTAGTTTGCCATTTTGGTGGTTCTATTTAGGACCGAATAACACTGGAGTTTGGTTTGGAGGTCGTTTTTAAATTTTTCATCATAATTATACTTTAGATTTTTGTCAATGTCTTTATGAATGTTGGGGTTGTGGTTGGAGTCAGACTCAGCTTGAGTTTCTTTCATTAGTTGAAGCATGAGTGTGTTTCGAGGATGAGACACTGTGGGGGATTCATTGGCAAGGAGGGCTTTATATTGAATAGACTGAGTGTCAGATTGACTCAGGTGATGCCAGAATTTTACAGCTCTTTTTTGTGTTTCAGTGTGTAAGGGGTATGAGCCCAGTTCAACCCTGCAGGCATTGCTAGAAGTGCGTCTGTTTACCCTTAGAATGGTTTTTTTTTTGTTGTTTTTTTTTTGCAAATTCCAATTGTGTTCTTTCTATTAAAATTTTATCCCAATTTTCAAACTTTAATACTGGTCCCCCAAATTTCACTCCCGTACAGTAGAATTGGTTTAATGATTGCGCATTATAATTTGATCCATATTTTAATTGGTCATTTTAATTGCCCAAACCGTGATTTTATGGCATAAAATGCCCTCCAGGCCGTCTCATTCAAGGCCTTCACAGCCAGACTGAAGCCCCCTAATGCTGAAAGCTCAAATCCCAGGAATTGAGTGATAATTCCTCTCTTACTCACTCACTTATTTCCCCTGACCTTATCTGTATTTGTGAATTTTGTTTATGTATTGTCAGTCTCATTAGCACATGCTTGCAGATGTAATGACAAATTCTGTCATCATTAAAGTTCCATCACACTGCACATTCTGATTCCCATTCATTCTCTGTCTTGTATCCATAGCAACACACTCGTTACCCTGAGAAAAGGAAACATGAACAGGAAATGGAGACAAATAGAGAGATTAACAGAATACATTGGTTGGTCAGCTTGCTGGGTTTTAAACAACTGGGTTTATTACGTGAAATGGATTTAGATGGAGAAGTTAATACTGTCATTTCGTCAGCAGATGGTGTCAACAGATTCATCCCCCTGTGACGAGGACACACAGACTCATGTGTTTGATTGCGGGAAGCAGTCTCAGTTGCGTGTTCTCTGTGTGTGTGTAGTGGATTGTGCTGTCGTGCTTGTCTGTGGTTAATAAGATTGTTTCTGTGTAAATAAACATCATATTAATGAGGTTGC
Source organism: Cyprinus carpio (assembly GCF_018340385.1). Lineage (NCBI taxonomy): Eukaryota > Metazoa > Chordata > Actinopteri > Cypriniformes > Cyprinidae > Cyprinus > Cyprinus carpio. The sequence continues at coordinate 7,208,952 of NC_056610.1, read as the reverse complement.
TCGCTTTAATGTAGCGCTAAGATGACAGCAGATTTATTTTTATTTTTTTTATCTGTTGGAGTTTATTTATGTGGTGAACACCTCAGGCTGTTATTTGAGCATATTTTAGTCCATCAAGCAGACAGGATTGGCCTTATTCCATGTTGCTGAACACACACAGTGCTCCCTCAGCAACAGTGCTTTCATCTCTCTTCTTAAGGTTTTTTTTTTCTATTTTATCTTCTCTCACTCTCCTCATCTTTTTTGTTTCACATGTAATTTTCATTTAAAGTATGTCTGTCTGTCTGCCTATCTGTATTATTATTACTATTAATATAGACAAATTATTGTATACTATTACAGTAATTATTTTGTCTAAATTAAATCAGTATTTTATATAGAATGTTGGGATGAGTCAGGTTTTTAAATGCTCTTTGTGTGGATGATGAAATCCACTATCCTACTGCGCAGAGAGTACTGAACTGCAGGTTTAATCAAGTATTGCAGAGATCAGCAGAATATTGAGTCTGGTCCAGCAAAAACACACACACTGATCGTAGACCAGTCCAGCTGGGTGCTGCTCAGCATCTCATTAAGTTGCTGCAGCATCTACTATTTAAAGTCTTTGTTCCGTGTCTGAATATAAACCTTGGATTTTATAACAGTGGAAATCTATTCAGGTGGTCTCTGTTATAAACGCTCATCTTTGGTTCAGGTTTCAGTTAAATTAAACTCATTTACATATTTAATTATTTAGCATTGCAGTTGATTCATCAATGCTCTGACATCCAGTCTGTACAAAATAACTGTTAAATGATTTCACAATATTAGATTGTGTAAATATTTTGAATTTTTATAAAATAATAATTTGCCCACCCCAGTTGCTATGGTAACAGCAGAGCTAGAACACTTGCTTTGTTTACTGATTCCAGTTGCTTAGGTAACATAAAGGCCTTTGCAGCTATTTTGGAGTAACTGATTTTTTTTTTAATTTATTTGTTAATTTATTTATTTTACAATTACATTTAAAGTAAAGCAATTAAGCTTAGTTTGTTTATTTGTCTGTTAGCTGGACATTCTCCTAAGTGTGGTTTTGTTGTTACCTGTATGTTGATTTGGATCTAAGCTCTGCTCTGCTGCCTTTTTTATCTTCTTGATGCATAACTTAGATGCATATTGTTAAATACCACATAATTCTGTCTTTATCTTTTCGATGCCGTCCGACCATTCTCAGTCCTTGCATGAGCTCATGGAAAGAAGTAAATGAACATGAAGCCTTTTAGTCTGCTCACAAACTTCTTCCCCGTTTATTATTACATTCACACATTATATAGTTGCATTGCAAGGGTTGGTGTAGTGGTTTATCCAATAAGCACTGTATACTACATCATATAGGAATGTCTAGCAAACAAGGGGTTTTCCCCTCCTGCTGCCTCTAGAGTCCGTACATCTGTATGTTATATAGAATGGAAGTATGGCCAGGAAGTTCTGGACATATTAGGCATACACTTGGCCAAGGATACTTCAACTCTGAGCAGAAGGACAGACCGAACTCAATAACCTTCAGGCCTATAGCCCCCGTCCTGGTCTGAACATCTGAACTCATGAGGAAATATACATGTGTGCGCATACATTGAGGTATAGAAAGAGAACACAGAAGGGAGGAGGGAGCAAGACAGAAGAAAAGGAGTAAGAAGGGAGGAGGGATTGCAGAGAGGCACAAAAACATCTGGCAGAGAGCATAATATAATCTAACACATATTCATGTTTATATTTTGATGCATGTTATTTTAAGGAAAATTGTTTGTTTTTGTAATCTTTCAAATATAAAACTTGCTTTTTAAACGCATAATTCATCTTGTTTGCTCTGTCAGACACTAAATTGTGTGTTGCCTCAATCATCTTTCTTAACCTATTAAATGTGTTTTTTTTTTTATAATATGTATGATAATTGGAAAGGACTGTGTTGGGATAGCTATTCAGGATACAGTTTCTTTAGTAATGCATCAGCCTTCCATATTCACAATTTAGAGTTTTTACTGTCAAATTATATTTTTTTTCCAGAGCTGTGTTCATTTTGACAGATCATCCAGGATCCAAATCAGCTGGCATCTCTCTCTCTTAATGCAGAACAGAATTGCCTGAGCCTTTTGCACATGAGAGATCATTTTAATGTCTGTTTAGCAGGTCTGGTCCATGCACTGACATATGTTGTTATAGCTCTGGCAGGTCAATGCAGATGAGCTTTAAGGCAAACATAACACACTACAGGTTTGTAGAACACAAAATGTACTGTGCAGATGTAAATGTACAAAAGGCTTGAGCAGGAAACACAGCAATGCCATAACAGGGCAGGGAAGACAGTTCTGTGAATGTATTTGCATGAGAGCAGGCCAGGTCCATTCTGCAGTGGTTCAGGACTTTAGTGGGTCACATCAGTTCTGCTTTTGGTTCATGTGGTTATAAGTAGCTCTGTCCTCTATATCTCTGTCTGCAGCTGGTCTCAAGTGTATCTCTCTCTCATTTATATAATCTTTGACTTTAAGTCTTCATTCATCTTCTGAACTCTGCCTCTCCTAATGGTCATAGAAATGGTCATGTCGGCTTTAGAAGTGTGTTGAATTTAAATGATGAATATTGTTATTAGATGCATTGGTCTATAATGATATGTATAATGCCTTTATTGTCTGTCTTTGTTCATTTACTAGTATTAGCATACTTTATATAGTATACACTTCAGCATACTCTTGTTTCTTTCTTTAAGTGTGTGTGTCAGATGCTTTACATTACAAATAGTATGTTATATTGTCACATGACCTCATCACATTACATGTTTATGACTGCAAGTGTTGCTTTGTTACTTTCTAGCTGTTTTGCATTTGAATACAGATGTGTATAAAAATGTCTTAGGGTCTTTAGAGAGTGATAAAACAGACAATTGATATCACTTCAGGTTAATTTAATTGTATTGTAGGATACATTTTTCCATGCATAGTGCTCTGATTGCATACGCATTAAAATGCTGTAGGTCATCCAGATATATATAGATGTCTTAGGGTCTTTAGAGAGTGATCAAACAGACAGTTGATATCACTTCAGGTTAATTTAACTGTATTGTAGGATACATTTTTCCATGCATTGTATTCTGATTACATACGCATTGAAAAATGCTGTAGGTCATCCAGATATATATATATATATATATATATATGTGTGTGTGTGTGTGTGTGTGTGTGTGTGTAGAGATAGATAGATAGATAGATAGATAGATAGATAGCAAAATTACATTCTTTGTACAATATGCAAACAGAAAGAGTCAGCATGCTATTCCAAACACATAGCTTCATGACTGTAACACAGATGATTCTGGCACAGTTTTAAAGCTTTAGTTTGTGATTGCTGGAGTGCTATAAAGCCCACAAGAGATCTCTTAGGCTGAAAGCAGAGCTGTGTGCTTAATGTGGGTGGAGTCAGGGATATGAGTGCTATTTTTAGAAGGTCTCTGCTGCTTGTCTTATATGTGAGATTTTTATTTGCAAGTATTATGATGTGTAAATCCCAAATTAAATTGGGTTAAAACCATGCTGTGGGGAACAAGCATCTCTCTTATGGTATCCATGTTTCTAGGCATATTTATAGATGGTCTCTGGAGTCCTGAGCTGTTAGGTCATATCTCCCCTGTGGTCTCTGTACTGCTTGGCATTCTGGGAAATATTTAATGATATGCAAAATTAAATGTTTTGCAAGTCAGCATTTTGCCAGGGTTCTTGCTTCCACTCTGTTCTATGTCATTTAAACTTGAGAGCAACAAAGAAACATGGAATAATGTGAAAATACAGAGCAGAATGTGCAGAAAAAAAAAATTACAAAAAAAATATAAATAAAATCCAGTCTAAGAGGAACATGCTTTATGCGGTGTTTAAGGTTAACTGATCTAATTTTGTGTCTTTGGAAAAGTCACTGCACCCGTTTACCAAGAAATTTTGGAGCACTTCATGCTTCCTTCTGCTGACCAGCTTTTTGAAGATGCTGATTTCATTTTCCAACAGGATTTGGCACCTGCTCACACTGCCAAAAGCACCAAAAGTTGGTTAAATGACCATGGTGTTGGTGTGCTTGACTGGTCAGCAAACTCACCAGACCTGAACCCTACAGAGTCTATGGGGTATTGTCAAGAGGAAAATTAGAAACAAGAGACCAACAAATGCAGATGAGCTGAAGGCCACTGTCAAAGAAACCTGGGCTTCCATACCACCTCAGCAGTGCCACAAACTGATCACCTCCATGCCACGCCGAATTGAGGCAGTATTTAAAGCAAAAGGAGCCCCTACCAAGAACTGAGTACATGTACAGTAAATTAACATACTTTCCAGAAGGCCAACAATTCACTAAAAAGAGTTTTATTTATTTATTTATTTTTTATCTGAGTATTCTAATTTGTTGAGATCGGTGGGTTTTTGTTAAATGTGAGCCAAAATCATCACAATTAAAAGAACCAAAGACTTAAACTACTTCAGTCTGTGTGCATTGAATTTATTTAATACACGAGTTTCACAATTTGAGTTGAATTACTGAAATAAATGACCTTTTCCACAACTTTCTAATTTATTGAGATGCACCTGTATGTCTCCAGCAAACATCTGAATTACAAATGTGTGCATATATCATCACATATATTAACTATTGTTATTTATATATATATATATATATATATATATAAACACACATATGGCCATATATCAGATTTCCATATGGGCTAGCTTAAATCTAAATATGTTACAATTAAAAATAATAATAATAATAATAATTTGTTTCCTTTTTTGGTACCAGAAGATGATGATGAAATAATTACATTTTTAAAGTTTTCCTTAAAATCTCAGTAATGTATTTAGTTATATTCAGGATGATAGCGATAGAGAGACTTGACATGAAAGCAAGGAGGAGAAACAGTGACTCATCTCCACTTGAGTCAGACTGTGTGTGTGTGTGTGTGCATGTGCTAAGAGCAGGTTCATATATGTGTGTTCTTCAGAGACAGCAGCCATTTTGAAAGTATTCATAGAACAACAAGATATGCTTTTATTAAAGGAAATAGAAACCTCAGCGTCTGTATCATGGTCTATTTTTCTGTAGTAAACAGATATCATGCCAAACATGTAAAAGATTAGCTAACAGGCAGTCAGTGTTTTATATGACAAGCTGTTTCCATGGAAAAGCAATTTATTCAGCAGATTCTCTTACATTCAATTCCCTTCAAACAGGATCCTTCTGTGTGTGTATTTTAGATTGCTACCCTGAGGGAGGGGTTTTAGAGCAAATACCCCAAGAAACAACATGCATTCACTGTGTCATGAATTGTGTGCTTGTGAACATGCATGTACATGTATGGGTGCACTCAACTAGCTTTAGACTCATACTGTAAATTCTTAATGCATAAAGAAAGAAACAAAGGAAAACAAAAGAAACCTCAGAGAGAAAAAAAAAAGAAGATAGTGGAGAGAAAGTGAGAGTGGCAATGATGTTTATTTCTAATGTTTATTATTCTTCCTGATAAAGTAACCAGTCCTGCAATAATGTATTTGCCAAAGCAATTTTACTCTCATTTGGCACTTACCCAGTGTTAATCTTAGATGCTGTGTACAAATGAAGAACATGTAAAAATGGCAGCCAGTGTTGTTTGCGTGGTCATCTGGGTATGTATGTTTTGTGAGTAGCAAAGACATTTGGACAGTGACTCACTTATGCATGTCAAATACAAGCCTTGTGTGTGTGGGTGTGTATCAGTGATTTAAGCAGCAGGGACATCATGGATGTCTCATCCATGTTTCATGCACACGAGGATCATTGTGCATCTCATGCGTTTGTGTTAATGTAAGAGAATGTAATGTGTAAACATTATTTATAAAACTGGGCATATGCACACTTTCATGCCATTTGGGATTTATAATACAAACTTTGCACAGGGTCTGGTGTGTGTATTTTTTATATACTTGTGTGCTTATTTGAAATCTTCAAAATCTTGTGTGAAGGCATACTTTCGAGGTGAAATCTTTGCAAAGGTTTATACACAGTTGTAATGATTTGTGTTTTCCCTGTAAACAATACAGAGAAATCTGACGCTCTGCTCTGTAGATTTCTAGCCAGTGTTTCTGTTCTCACAGTTTTTATTCTCTAGAAGAGTGACTTTTCCAGTGAGAGTTGTTTTTTTGGGGATTTCACAGAAGCTTTTAATGTCGCTGTGAATTTAAGAGCATGTTTGAGTCCGAACAGCATCCTTGCATCCCTCACACATGAACACACACTCACAGACATTTGCCTGGAAGATGTAGGCCAGCACGATGTGAATAATTTAGTCTATTCACTGACTGCAGCTTAAATATGGCTGAATTCTCTCTCTCCTTTCTTCTTTTAAAAAGAGGTTTTGTATAGATAACCTTGCAAGCTGCATCTCTTTATTTATTTAGTAGCATTTCTTTAATTGTTCTGTTTGTTTTGTATTGATTGTTTTTGTTTTTACTGTCTAGAATTAAGAAGTTGCTTTAATACATATACATCTCAACTTGATTATAATGCATTTATAATACAGCTATTTTTCTTTTAATATGTCTGTTGACTGATTGTACTTTTGTATTTAATACAATTTAAATTTAGTTTTAGTTAATGTCTAAAAATAACATGTATTTGTTTGAATCTACTTTTAATATTGCATTTAAATGTCTTTTTTGTACATGCTGACAGAATTTGCATACTTTTTCTGCACTGATTTTAACGGAAAATCTATGGAATTCTACTGCATGAATTTAAATGTAGTGAAATGGCTTAAACAGCTGACAGTACTATACTCTTACTGGTCGCTGAAACGATCATCAGAATCATTCAGAATATTTTATTAATGAACACTTGGGATGGAAAATGTGAATTCTAGTATGTTAATTCTACTTAAAGCTGCAGTCTGTAACCTTTTTTTGTGTTCAAAATTTACTAAATTAATATAATGAGCAAGAACATCATGAATCCATTTTCCAAACCGTGTTTTTGGATTATCCTGAATCAATATGGTACACCTATAATACGTTTTTATATTCGGACTATTTCAGACTGGTATTGGTGGAACCTCTGCGGAGTAGCCCTGTACCAGGGTGATTCGTCATAGACATAAACCGAGAGAAGTAGCTCTGGCTGCAATGTTCTTAATTCCACAAGACATACACAGTTTGGTTTATTAACCGCTAGAGCACCAAAAGTTACAGACTGCAGCTTTAAATCAGTAGAGCTCAAGTTTTATGTCCATATTGGCCTGGTTATACATAACTTTTCATCATTGCAGCAACTGTGTTTATGGGTTTCTAGTTTTGAGAATAATGGTTGGCATGCAGGTGCAGGGAATTAGCATGGTTTTTCTGTGTGTCTGCTGCTCTCTGGACGTGTGTGTATTCATTAGACCTGAGAGTGATTCCAGCCACATCCTTCTGCAGCTGCTCCCTCTGAAAGAGAGCAGTGTGTGTGTGTGTCAGCCGTGAACGACATTTAGATTAGCTCAGGTTCTGAATTAGTGTCAGATTTGCTTTTGTCCATTATCTTTTCCTTCATCTTTTTAACTTTACTTCATTCTCTTTTTCATTTTATCACTCTGCTTCTCATTGTGCTCATTGTAATATTCATTGTGTAGATCTAAACTCTCCATGTGTGTGTGTATAAGACACACATCTGTAACCGCATATCATTTGAATTCTGTATACACCAAATATTTGTTCATAGAATGTTTGATTGATGTTTGAATGTTAGTGTGATGTTATTTATTTATTTTTATTTTTATTGTTTTAGCTGTTGTCTGCTTGGTCTGAAATTATGCCTCAATCTCATTCTCTCTCACTCTCTCTGTCCTTCCTAATAATTAGAATATGAATACAGTTCATATACCTGTAATGGTTTATTATTTGTATCTTTATGTGTGATTACTGATTACTTTCAGTAAAGGTCACTGACCATCAAACTCACTGATAATGACAATGTTTTATAGATAGCATACATATAAATAAATAGTATAATGCTAGTATGTGTAATGATATTATCTTTGTCATTGCCAGTGAGTTTGATGGTCAGTGACCTTTACTAAAGGTAATCAGAGCATTGGCTGTAATGTGGGTTTATAACTGAGGCTGACAGTGAGGTTAAGTCACCATTCTGCCTGTGGGTTCAGCAGGACATGATTTTTCCCCCCTGTTTGATTAGTTTTGTGTGCAAAGGCTTGAAAACACTGAAGCAGGTCTAAATTATTTATAAAATAAATGATTGTCTGGACATTTTCAATTATTATAGATGTACATTCACTGATAATCTGTTGGGTCTATTAAGGCTGAAACTGTCTGGTCTAAAATGTCTCATACTTTCTGACATGAATAAACTGCAGTAAACACTGTAGCAATGTTATTTTAAACATTATCAAGAAGACAGAAAAGCATTTCATTCATTCTGTCAGTTAATAATGAACACTGATGTGACAAGTTGTGTTTAGCGTGCTTGAACTGTCAATAGGGAATATGCAAGTTAGCTGTGACCTTGTGCTCTTTAGAATCACTCTGCCACGCCATAAGTGTCGATATTTTCAGAATCGCTTTGAAGAGAGTCTTTATGGCGGAGTCTGAATCACGCATTCTGTAGCTCAGGTGTTTTGAGTTTAATCTGGTCCAACACGCTTGCCGTGGTCCCGGTGGTGTTGATGTTTGCTGTTGTATTAGGCCTGTCAGCATAACCAGGGAGACAGTAATCCAACTATGAGCTTTCTAATGGGATTACAGAGGAAAGTCATCAGCTTTACAGTGGTCTGAAGGGGGAAAGAACTTTACCCAGCATGCAAAAGACCTGCCATCCACACATGCAATATAAATACATTTACAGAGTCCACTGGGAGCCACTAAAAACTGTAACAATTAAGGCTAGTTCATTTACTGACTAATTTGGTTCTCACACACTTCTTTTATCTTGTATTCCTCTCACTCGTTCTCCACTTCTTAATCCCAGTTTAATTTCCCTTTATCTTTCTTTAATTCACTCCCTCATGACCCCATTCTTTCATGCTGCTCTTCTTTTTTCTCTTGTCCTTGTGACTGGTCTACTCACTGTATTTCTCTTCTCCTTTTGCTTGTTTTGCTCCATTTCCATTGCTTCCTTTCGTCACACTGTTAATCATGTCTCTCTCTCCCTGGCCTTGGATGTTGTATTTTTACATGTATAGTTTAACACTGAGAGGCACAGGCATTAATACTGATGATGCATTTGCTCTTTGCCCTTAAAGTTTTTTTTAAAAGTCATGGATTATTGTTATAATGCATATTTGGTTTTTGGGCTGAAAACTGCACCAGTGGGTTTTCGAGTTTGCAGACTTTTCACATCTGCTGTAATTATGTTTACAAAAACATTTACTTTCCAAGAAGCCTATCCAGCAAGTTAGGAGGCTGAAATGTTTATATGTTTATATAAAGGTTTGGCATATTTAGAGCCTCTTAGTGCTGATGCTTTGACCTTTTATAAATGCTTTCCCAATAGTCTATAAGTTTAAAACATCTGTATGCTCATCTCAGATACATTTATAAAATCTATATAAAGATTCAGAATCAATAACAATAATAATATTTTTAAAAAGACCAAAAAAATTGAATATGGTACAATACAGTAATATGGTACAATATTTACAGATGTAAAATAACAATGGTAAGTACATGGTGGCCACATTGTTTGACTTAGGTGTCCTGGACGATTAAATCTAACTATCTCATATCATACATTTCAGTATTTAAACTGGTATTAAATTTTTAACCCATATTTAATCCACATATGACAAAAAAATGTTGTCTTTTGCAACTGTAGGTCTTCTTCAGGCAAACTCCAAATGTCCATCTGTGTGTCTCAGCACAGCTGGGCCTCTGACCGGATCTCACATCTGTTTGAGTTTAAAATGTGTGCACTGCAAGATAATGCTTTAACAAAAGTAAAGTACTAACCTCTGCTTCTTTCTCTTCTTCTCTCTTTGTTATTGTGCTCTCCATGCATATACTGTGTCCCCAGAGAACACTCAAGGTAAGACCATGACAATTTTTTTTGGAAGTAGATAGGAAGATAGCTAAAGTGGTTTTAAAAGAATTAGTATATGAAGCTCTTGATAATGCATGAGACCAAGTGAAATTATTAAGTTTTGATGAGGAGAGTGAAAGATGATGTTCAGCTTGTGTGTGTATGTGTGTGTGAGAGAGAAGGTTGAATATAGAACAGAACTTTTGGAACACTGGGTTCTGTTTCTGTCCACTTGAAATGTCCCATAATAATTCTTGCTGATGTCATTCTGCAGTACCCCAGCACACACACCTGCAGCAATACTCCATCTATCCATTCTCTCTCTTTAACCTTTTCATAGAAATCTGCACACCACTGTTTACACACAATCCACAGTCACACACACAAAAACATAAACCACTGAGGATATACATAAATTATATATATTTTTTTTTATTTTGTGTCAATAATTAGGTCGCAGGTGGATTATATTTTCTGTGCGACTTTTGCAGGTTAATGGATTATGGAGGGAATAGGGGTCAGACAGGTTAGTCACTAGGTTATGATATAGTTTGGTGACAAAAAAATCTACAGAAGTCAGCATACAATAATGTGTGGCATTGTATGCCATCACCTTTCTCTCTCTTTGTCTATATATATATATATATATATATATATATATATACATATATATATATATATATATACGTACATGTGTGTGACTACAAATCAATTCTGTGAAATCATTCATAAATCTGAAACTAATTTTATTAGAACTTGTATGAATACAACACACAATAGGCAACTAAATAACACTATAATACTGTACAAATCATGCACAATATAATAAATATTTCAGCCTAGAATTGTAATATGTGTGTGCGTGTTATCAGATTGCTCTGCCTTTACTGAGTGGATTCTCTCATCTTAACATTATGCCAGCTGCATTTTCATTTCCTCTGACATGGAGTGTGAGAGAGAGGTGTGTGTGTTAGTGTGTGTGAAAGAGTCTTGGTTTCTTTGTTTCACAACTGACTCACAAATGAAAATCTCCACCTGGTGGCGGATCAGTGTAATGATTTATTGTGTGTGTTTTGGGTGTATTTAAGTGTGTGTGTGTGTGTGTGTGCTTGCACTAGCTTTTTCATACAAAAGGTTGCCACCAGTTTACACTTTAGCAGTGTTTGTCAATAAGTGCTTCATTCTTTCTGTTCCAATATGTGTTAGTGTGTCAGAATTGATTTGGTTTAATAGGTGATGACCTATTTACAGCAGCTAGTGTGTATGTGTCTGTGTGTGTGTGTTTGTGATTTATGCATCATCTGTCGTTGTGAAACACCCTCTCCTTATTGCTGGTTTCTCTGAGGGTGTGGCCCTTACATCTGTGAACAAAACCAGCCAAAATGTATATCAATACTCGGACCTCATTGGTCGATTATTCTCTTGAGAGTCTGATAGACATAAATCTGCTTCAATCACCACTCTCACCAGCAGAGCTGTGCACAGAAACACCTCGACCAATCAAATAGCCAGAGCATCAAACAGAGTGTGCTTAACCAATCAGTTAATGAAATAGCTGTTGCAGTGTGTCAGGAGCCAATCAGAGCTTTTAGTCAGTATTGAGAGGCCAGTGCATCTTTTAGCAGAAGCTGTTTCATCACATGCTGCTTTAGCCTTATTACCTAAAAAGCATATTTATGAGATTGAAATGGATTTTATTTTTCATGCACACACAAAAATATTTTCTCTCTTTCTATTTCTTTGTTTTTATACCGAACTCACAATCAGTGAAGCACGCTGTGGCTGTTCATTCTTTTAGATTGTGAAAATGAATATTAAATAACTTTTTATTGTAACATTATGTATATATGATGATGTGACATTAAAAGTGATTTAATTTAATACAAATATAATTTAAAATAGATTTTTCATTTTTCCATGCAGATATTAGAGTTTGTCTGTTCAATGAATTTATTTTTAAATGTATTCCATGAATTTTATATTTATGTACCATATTTATATTTATATATCTCTATGTGAAATATTTCATTGTTGTTTTAATAATATGCCTGGGTTCATGTGTATAAGCATTAAATATTTCAAGGATGAGCAGTGCGTTCTGACAGATAAAATGGTTTTCTAAAAAGTAAGGGACTTTCATGTCTTATTTGATTGTCTAACCTTTTACTCTCAGAATCCTTTGGGATTTTGGGGGGAAAGTGAATTAGAGATTATGAATTCTGATTAAAATTAGAGTTGGCTGTGGTGTGCCACACATTTCTGTGGTCATCATTATTGTTAATGAATAAAATGTAATTTCTGTCCCTTTATTAAATGTATCAGTATTTAGGTAGGTAGTGTGCATGTACAGTACTGTATGTGCCTGGCCTGGTTACTGTCTCTTTGACTGGCAGACTCGTCCTGCCCTGTCCCATTTGCATCAGAGCAACTGTGTAAAGCAATCTGATGGAAATGATTAAAAGTTACATCTTTCTCAAGATATCATTCACACTTGTGTGTGTTTGATGGCATCTGCTCAGTTAATATTAACACATGGTGGAATTAAGTTGCTCTTGATTAAACATGTATCAGAACCAGAATTTAATCTGAAATATTTGAATGCTTTCATCGCAATTAGAATGTGAAAGAAGAACAGAAAGACAGAGAGGGCAAAGGCATACAATGGATAGTAAAATGTGTGTGGCCTGTGGGAGGGATGCTTTTACAGAAAACAGATATACAACATAAAACATAATTTTTAACAGATCTAAGTGTGTCACAATTTCATCCAGCTTGTCTGCTTATTAATCTTACAAACAACTGAACTATTTCCTTATCCTCACAGATTTATCTATGACATTGAGAAAGCAGTTGTATTTGTCTCTTTCTAAGACCCTGTAGTCTAGTCATATTTCGTGTGTCAGTACTAGATTTTTATTGAAAGATTAGATCCTCTTAAAATCATGCTCTTAATCAGGAAAAAAGTATAATTTTTCAGCAGCTCCTCAATTTACATACCTTCAGTGGCCTGTGGAAGAATGTGTGCTCTCTTCTGTAGAAACAGCTCCACAAGAACTAGTATATACACATTTTTATACATACATACATTTTTTTTTTTTTTTTTTATATATATATTGTATATTGTATTTACAACTACCACATCTACCACATATACCCATCTTCCGTACTGTGTCACATTATCCGAGTTAAACAGAATATTCAACAAGCAACATTTGTTACATTAAAGATTATATTTTGGATTTAGGAATAATGTGCACCAATGAATAATTCACATGAGCACCAGGAACATAAATTGGGTTAACTGTGATTCCATGCTGGGCACGTTTTCACTCAGAAATTGCTAGTAAATTTCACAAATAATTACAAAAGAGACAGTAAGTAAACATGGCATTTTGAAGTAGAAAGACTGAAATTGTATTTTTTTTTTTTTTTTAATTTATACTCCAATAATCTTTTTTTGGTTGGGAGTTATTTTGATCTACTGTATTTATAATGCAAATGTCAGGTGTACCAGTACTGTAATCTGTTGAATGTTTAATGCACAGTAGGGTGTGTTAGCAGTGTTTTTGGCTCGTAGCAGAAGCGTGTTTGTGGGGGAGGTGACAGAAGTCAGCAGGACCTTGTCTCTCTGCTGCTGTAGCAACACATCACTGCTTGAGCTGACCTGCTCTCCAGAACATATCATGTGTGTCTGAGAGAGAGATGCAAAAAGACTCATTATAATTTCCTCAACCTGTCTGTCATTTGAATGACTCTCTTTTAATGTTAATATTCATAAGATAGTAATGAAACACTGTGATTTATAGCTCATTTGATCATTTGTCCCTAGTATCGCCCATCTGCCTCACTCTCACTTAAAGCAGAATGGGGTCTCGGAAAAAGCCCCCTCCTGCTGTAATGCGGTTTCCGTGGCAACTCTGCAGCGCTTGTTCTACTGCTGCCTGACAATATCACCCCTCCCCCTTTTTCCTCTCTCTCTTTCCCAGGCATATATGTACTTATACCGTCTGTGCCTATAGAGCCATACCTACCCTTTATCTTATCAAAATCCAATATGCTGGTTTACACACCATCCTCTCTTTCTGTCTCTCTATAATTAATCAGATTACACTTTACCACATTTAGATATTAAAGACCCTTCCTCATACACACAGTCACACACATCTAGCAGCAGCCCCACCCTTGATGATATCACACACACTATCCAACCGCCCCCTCTGGTGTTCATGATGCTTCCACACATCCTCTGGCAAATGTATTTTTTTTTTTTTTTATCATGCATGCACACACAGACTCGGAAAGGTCAGATTCAGCCTCTGGTTAATGAATATGCCATAGTATGACCAAATTCTGTATTATGCATTAAGTAAGCTTCATTTCAATAATGTTTCTACACATGCATGTTCAAGTGTCACATTTTTAATGCTCTATTACTGAACAGTGAGAATTGATCCTAGGCTAATTTTAGTGCAAATTAAACAGCGGATATTGAACCTATTAAGTCAGTACACCTACAATTTATGATGTGTTTCCTGAACCATGTTTGATGCATAAAAATATTTGCTATAAGTAAGCTTTCCTCTTTTTTTTCTTTTTTTTTTCTCTCTCTCATCCCGGTTTCATCATCATCAAGATTTTTTATTCCGGTCCTCATTTACAGTTCCATAATAACTATATGTCATTTTACATATTACCTGAAAAAGTTATAGGATGAAGCCTTACCTTATTTTATTTTACCTACCTTTTTTCGTAATAAGTGTCTTCCACTATATTTAATCTAAACAAAAGTAAAAAAAAAAAAAAAAAGGACTATGTTTATAATAACTTATGTTAATCACCTTGTTTTTAAATGTGCAACTTTCAATATAAACAAACTTATTCTTATCAGGGAGACTATTTCTTTTTAATATTTGATAAAATAAAGAAAAGTAAATTTAGTTCTGAGAAAAGATTCTGCACCATTTGAGGTCTGGTGCCATTGCTTATTTGCTATATTATCTTTATTGTCTAAGAAGACTTGCTATTTCTGTGGCTTAGTGTGATGTGCCTTCATATTTTTGTTACCAGTGCAGGAGATTATGATTATTTATATTTGAAATAAATTTGAGGGAATAGAAATAGGGCATAGGAGGCTGCCAGCAGAAGCTAATCCCTGGATTACACAGAATTTGAATGTAAAATCCATCTCTATTTATCTCTCTCTATCTCTCCCTCTGTCTCGCTCACAGATCTTCAGGAAACATGCAGTGAAATATTTAGCAAGAATGCCCTACTTTATAACATTATTTATTTTTCTCACATGCACACTTGTTTATAATTTATCTTATTCAAAAAAAAAAAAAAAAAAATTGAAGATTATTTGTATGTGAACTATAGTGACGATTCCATTATTATTCTATCATGTGTTTGCAAGGTGGTGGTAAAATAAAAAGCAGGATTACATACTGTAAGTGGAAAAAAGTCATTTGTGAGAAAGGTGTGGATAGGCTTCTTTCAGCTAGTGTTCTTTTAAAATCATGCAGCTCTAAAACAGTTGCTTTGGTTTAATTCTTAATTTAACCTTAATGCGCACTCATTGTGTATGTTTAATTCTTTAAAAAAGAAACCTTGTGCAGTATAAAGACACTTGGTTTTATATTTTGAAAATAAATGCAATGACATCATACTTTTTCTTTAATATTATGACATTACTATCGAAATAATGTTTAACTGCAAATCAAAAACAAACATTTTATTTATTTATTTATTTATTTTTTTGCTAGTTTGTTTTTGGTCTACAGAAAGTCTAACCAGTTTGGCGGACCCTATCCTTCAATTTAAATTACATTGAAGAGGACAATTAATAACCATTTATATGAGTTTGAGTAACTTAAAGCTGAAATGTGTATTTTCTTTTTTTTAAAAATACTTTCTCCTATCCTAATTTAATGTGTGGTGACACTTATTCATAAGGGCAGAGTTTCTTCTCTACAGGTAAGCTTATTCATTACTAAGTTAATATGTATATATTACACTTTATTATTATTGTAAATATTATTATTTATTATGCATATTAATATTATGTATTTACTTATAATAACAATAACAATTAATACTTATCATCATAAACCAACAACAGAAAAAGAGCAAAACCCAACACTAATAATAAAAACTAAACCTACTTTTTTTTTTTTTTTTTTTTTTTCCTTCTAGAAGAAATAACCTGTGAAGTTTACTACACAGTAGTTACTGCTGTTTAAGTCAGTGTCATCAAACCTGATTCCTCAGCAATGCAATCTCTTTAAAAATTAGCTTTCTTGTATTCGCTAGTATTGAAATCTTAACAAATATTATTTATCATGTTGTATTTATTTAATGTTGGAGTTGGCGTAGTAGAACTAGGGGCATAACGAGGTGGTAGGCAAAGGTTGTTTGAAAACCATTTTTATTTATGTAATTCTGTTTGTTGATATTTTGGTTGGAGAAAATACACAAATCAGATTTAAAAGGGTTAACTGATTTACCAGGTGATTTATTTATTATTTATGTATTTATTTTTATTCCTGCCATTAGTTCTTCAGCAAATGTTTAACAGAGAATGTTACAGAATACCACAAGTTTACAAATGCAAGAAAAGTGCTTATCTTTAAAATTTCCACATTTGAATTGATTTGTGAGAATTTATAAGTAAACAGTAAACTTTGTCTTGACTTTACAAATGAAATTAAGAGAGAGGAGAATTTCTAAAGTGACAGCTTTTCACAAGTTACTTGCAAAATGGTTGTCTAAATTAATTACATTTTGTTTTATGTAAGGTTCTAGAAATTCACATATAAAACTGAAAATCCTGAAACCTGATATAAACATTCAGACTCAGCAGTGGCTGTTTTATAGTTTAAATTTAAAAATTGTCAATAGATAGATCATAGACTATGTTCAGCAATGCTATACATGTTTTGCTTAGAGTGTGTTGTGATTAAAATGTCTTTATAAGGATGCATGGCCATTGTGAGATCTTTACACAGAAATTAATTTGACTGTTGTTGGTAAAAGTTATGAAAAATAGGGTGAAATTTGGTATCAGACCACAAACTATTGTCTACATTAAATTGTAAAGAGCAAAACAAATTATTTTGTCTTGGTAATATAAAATAAGAGAAAACGTATTTAGTTTCAGTAGTACCCGAATCAAGTACAAATTGCTCAAATTAATACTTGTATATCAGTGCAAATGCTCAAGTGTTTCAACCCCCCCTGTAGCTTTTAGTGAATCATAAACTGCAGTTAATGTAGAGGCCACTATGTGTCACTCTTGTTCCACTAGCCGTGTTAAAGGCGTGTCTCTCCTCCTCCTCCCAATCATGACCAGCCCCCCTCTCTCTCTTTGCTCTCTGTGATTCTCTCACCCTCTCCTTCATGTATCTCTTGTATTAAACCTCTTCACTAAAGAACGTAGGGTTCAGATGTGAAAAACCATCTAGACATTTATGGAATATTGTATGCGGATTTGGACTGTTTTAGAGGATTTTTGACGGATGCAAAACTTCCATGCTTTTGGATTTAGTGTCGCTATGGGTTTGTCCTGAGGATTGAAAAGGGATTTTTGGCTGTTTTCTTTTGTCTTTGGTAGCCCAAAACGGATCCTTTACTGTACTGGTATTAAACTTTCATCCATTTTTGATGCCAATTTTCGGAATTATTGTGGAGAAAAAAATAAGCAAACATGTTTATATCTACACAGAGGCATTTACTAGCCTGCTTCTCGTTTGCTTTGACCTGTCATTTATTGGAGGCTGTAACCGGACAGATCTCATACAGTGTATCGGAGGAGGTGAAACAGGGAACCATAGTCGGTAATATAGCTAAAGACATTAACCTTTCAATAAATAATCTGCAATCCAGGGGCTTTCGCATCGTGTCAGGTTCTAAAAAGCAGTATTTTAGTGTAAATATAGAGACGGGCGCTTTACAGGTGAGCGAAAGGATCGATAGAGAGGAGCTTTGCGCAGGCGTAATCTCATGCTTCGTTAATCTGGAAGCCGTAGTGCACGGTCCACTACAGCTCTACCGGGTAAGAATAGACATTCTTGATATTAATGACAACTCTCCAGTGTTTCCTATGAGCTCTGTAGTGATTAATGTTAGTGAAAGTACCGCGCCCGGTGTGCGCTTTCCACTGGAGAGCGCGCATGACGCAGACATGGGAGTAAATTCAGTAAAAACCTATAAGCTTACATCTAATGATTATCTCACTTTAGATGTACAAACTCATAGTGATAAGACGATCTCCGCTGAGTTAGTGCTTCAGAAGGCTTTGGACAGAGAGAAGACTCCGCGACTCGAGTTCACAGTGACTGCGGTTGATGGCGGATCGCCTTCCAGGACTGGAACCGTAATGATCGAAGTTAATGTGATAGATACAAATGACAACGCTCCAGTTTTTAATAAGCCATTATATAAAGTCTCCATAGCCGAGCACGCGCCAAAAGGCACCACAGTAACCAGACTACAAGCTCGAGATCTAGATGAAGGATTGAATGCGGAGATAGTTTACTCCTTTATAAATCGAACACCCCAAAATATTTTGGAGAAGTTTGAAATTGACGCCCAAAGTGGAGATGTCAGAATTAAGGGTGATATTGATAATGAGGAGAACACCGCTTTTGAAATTAGAGTTCAAGCCACCGATAAAGGTCAAGTGACTATGTCAGGTCATACTAAGCTTTTAATAGAGGTGCTAGACATTAATGATAACCCTCCCGATGTGAGTGTAACATCACTTCTTAGCCCAGTAGAGGAAAATGCGGGAAAGGGAACAGTAATTGCACTAATGGCGGTATCAGATCCAGACTCGGGTAAAAACGGAGCAGTGCGCGTTCGCCTTGCCAGCTCCAATCCATTTAAATTACAGTCGTCCTTTCAGAACTACTATTCATTGGTTTTAGATGGCGTGCTGGATCGGGAAAACGTCACGGAGTATAACATTACAGTCATTGCTGAAGACGAAGGGTCACCGCCAATGTCCAGAACTAAAGTAATACAAGTGCAGGTCTTTGATGTGAATGACAATGCGCCTCGCTTCCCAAATTCTGTAGTTTATGCATATCTGCGCGAAAACAGCGAAGTTGGCTCCATTATATGCACAGTGACGGCCTATGACGCGGATATCATGGAGAATGCACATATAACATACTCTTTACTGCAAAGCTCTGTCACTGGTACACCTGTTTCAGCGCTCCTTAAAGTAAACTCATTGACAGGAGAGATCGAGAGCATGCAGTCGTTTAACTATGAGGAGATAAAAACATTTGAGTTTAAAGTTCAGGCCACAGACTCTGGTGTTCCCCCGCTCAGCAGTAACGTGACTGTCAATGTTTTTATCCTGGATGAGAATGACAACAGTCCCGGGATTCTTGCGCCCTATTCCGAGCTCGGTTCCGTTAACACAGAGAACATTCCCTATTCTGCTGATGCGGGCTACTTTGTGGCCAAGATCAGGGCCGTAGATGCAGATTCTGGTTACAATGCGCTGCTGTCTTACCACATCTCTGAACCCAAAGGAAACAATCTGTTCCGAATCGGAACCAGCAGCGGGGAGATCAGGACTAAGAGGAGAATGAGTGACAATGACCTGAAAACTCACCCGCTGGTCATTTTGGTTTGTGATAACGGAGAGCCCTCACTGTCAGCGACTGTGTCTATTGATGTTGTGGTTGTTGAAAGCGCAGGTGACGTCAAGACTCCATTCAGACACGCGCCGATAAAGGAGGAGAGTTTCTCTGATTTAAATCTGTATTTGCTGATCGCCATTGTGTGCGTGTCCGTCATCTTTTTCCTGAGCCTCATCAGTTTGATAGCTGTAAAATGCCACAGGACAGACAGCAGTTTGGGCAGGTACAGCGCCCCGATGATCACCACTCACCCTGACGGGAGCTGGTCTTACTCCAAATCTGCTCAGCAGTATGATGTGTGTTTTAGCGCCGACACACTGAAGAGTGACGTAGTGGTTTTCCCTTCGCCATTTCCGCCTGCAGATGCAGAACTGATCAGTATTAATGGTGGAGACACTTTTACCAGAACACAAACACTTCCCAATAAAGAGAAGGTAAGGGATTAAAAGATTTTCATTACGATTCTTTGTTTTTATTTATTTATTTATTTTTAATTAGTGGGACATCTAGTTTTTCTTCTCATTGACTAGTTTTCATTGAAATACAATTGTATTACTACCTTCTGAGATTTAAAATGTTAAAAGTGGCTTAATGGTTAATATTGTTTTGCTGAAGTAAACAGACTTATAGGAATAACTTAATTAATTAATACGTAGTAAAACCAAAATTTCGCGCTTTTGTGGAGCTGTCCGTGGTTCTGAACTTGTCGTGGTCTTTTTGATGTACATCGCTGCAACTATTTCTGTTTCTCCTGTTGCTATATCCTAAAAAAATAAAAAATAAAAACGTGCTTAAATGTGAAAGTATAGCGATGCTGTACAACTGATTAATTGGAGTACGTATACTTTTTAAAATGTATTTATGATAGTACTTGTGTATTAATTAGTTTTATTATTTAGTTATATAAAGTCATCCTTGTAGTAATATTAGTGAATTGGATATTATAGAACTTCATGTTATTCGTAGTGAAATCTAGTTAAGGCTTTTAAAAAATATCTATTGATATAAAAGATGAAAACAGAATATGCAAATGCAAAATGAATGACGAATATGCCACCAACACAAAAATCTAAATATTTTATTATAGTATTAGTTTAAAAAATGACAAATAAATGCAATCGTGTATAATGATCTCCTTATGATATTTGAGGGGTTTTTAAAGGATATTAATTCATAAATCCGCGTGGTGTCACTATAGCCCGTTGAATCTCGAACTGTGTACCGTGTCTGGAAGCCCCTCCCGGTTTTAGTGGGGAGGATATTTCACAGGGCTTTGTTTCAGACAGACTGGACGTATAAGAGAGTGTATGAAGGCCTCGTGTTTTCTCGTCGCTAAAATGGAATATTGTCTAATATTTCTTTATTTGCATTGATGAACTCCTAATACCGTCTGCTATTTCGTGGATCATTTCGCGGGATTCACTGGATGTAACGATGTTCTCGTCGTACAGACGGAAATCTGTTGTGGCCTGTATCGTGCTCGTTGTTTTGGAGTGTTGTTGGGACGCGGTGTCAGGGCAGCTCTCTTATTCTGTTTCAGAGGAGGTGAATCCGGGAACATCAGTGGGAAATATCGCTAAGGATCTAAACCTTAATGTTCAGGAACTGGAGTCGCGCATGTTTCAGATTGTCACGGGATCCAAGAAAAAATATTTCGAGGTAAATCTAAAAACTGGGTTTCTTTATGTGAGCGAAAGAATAGACAGAGAGGAGCTTTGTGCCAAAGCACCTAAATGTACTCTCAGTGTAGAAGCGGTTATCAACAATCCACTGAAGCTTTATCAAATACAAATAAATATTCTGGATGTAAATGACAATTCTCCATCTTTCAGTGAGAAATCACAAACGCTAGACATTGCGGAAAGCACCCTGCCTAGTGTTAGATTCGCTCTACATCACGCTACAGACGCAGATGTTGGGAAAAATTCGATAAACACTTACAAACTTAGCTCGAACGAGTATTTTTCATTAGTTGTGCACAAAGGAGGAGATCAGAGTGTGTCTGCTGAGTTAGTGCTGCAGAAATATTTAGATCGAGAGAAACAGTCTGTTATACAGCTCACACTAACCGCTGTAGACGGAGGAACACCCTCTAAAACAGGCACATCTCTTATAATTATTAAAGTTTTAGATATTAATGATAATGCTCCTGCTTTCAGTAAGTCATTGTATAAAACAACTGTTGTTGAAAATGTGGCTATTGGAACGACAATTGTGGTGTTAAATGCGACAGACCTGGATGAAGGCACTAATAGCGATATTGTTTATTCTATAATTAAAAGAGATCAAAATAAAATTCTGCAGATTTTTGATATTGACCCGATTACGGGTGTTATCACAGTTAAAGGCAATATTGATTTCGAGGAGAACAATGCATTTGAGATCCGCGCACAGGCCAGTGATAAAGGACAGCCTCCAATGTCCACGCACTGCAAAGTCCTGGTGGAGGTGCTGGATATTAACGACAATGAGCCAGAGATAACCGTGACGTCACTCCTCACTACAGTGAAAGAGGACGCCAGTATTGGCACCGCTGTCGCTCTCGTGTCAGTGATTGACAGGGACGGCGGCACAAACGGTATGGTTAATTGCCTTGTGTCCAACAAAGTGCCTTTTAAACTTGAGACGAATTACAAAAATTATTATTCTCTAGTGGTGGATGGACCTCTAGACAGAGAGCGCGCGTCTGAGTATAACGTGACTATCACAGCTACTGATGAAGGGTCTCCACCTCACTCTAGCACCAGTGTCATTACTGTACACGTCTCTGATGTGAATGACAACGCGCCGCGATTTCCAGAGCCCGTCATTAATGTTTATGTGAAAGAGAACAGTCAGATTGGAGCTGTTATTCATACAGTATCTGCTTTTGATCCTGATGTAGGTGATAATGCTCGGATAACATATTCTTTACTAGAAAGCTCGAAAAGCGGCCCAGTAACATCCATGATCAACATAAACTCTGAGAGTGGAGATATACACAGTTTACAGTCGTTTAACTATGAAGAGATAAAAACGTTTGAGTTCAAAGTTCAGGCCAAAGACTCTGGTCTTCCTCCGCTCAGCAGTGACGTGTCTGTCAATGTTTTTATCCTGGATGAGAATGACAACAGTCCCGGGATTCTCGCGCCCTATTCCGAGCTCGGTTCCGTTAACACAGAGAACATTCCCTATTCTGCTGATGCGGGATACTTTGTGGCCAAGATCAGGGCTGTAGATGCAGATTCTGGTTACAATGCGCTGCTGTCTTACCACATCTCTGAACCCAAAGGAAACAATCTGTTCCGAATCGGAACCAGCAGCGGGGAGATCAGGACTAAGAGGAGAATGAGTGACAATGACCTGAAAACTCACCCGCTGGTCATTTTGGTTTGTGATAACGGAGAGCCCTCACTGTCAGCGACTGTGTCTATTGATGTTGTGGTTGTTGAAACCGCAGGTGACGTCAAGACTCCATTCAGACACGCGCCGATAAAGGAGGAGAGTTTCTCGGATTTAAATCTGTATTTGCTGATCGCCATTGTGTGCGTGTCCGTCATCTTTTTCCTGAGCCTCATCAGTTTAATAGCTGTAAAATGCCACAGGACAGACAGCAATGTGGGCAGGTACAGCGCCCCGATGATCACCACTCACCCTGACGGGAGCTGGTCTTACTCCAAATCTGCTCAGCAGTATGACGTGTGTTTTAGCTCCGACACACTGAAGAGTGACGTAGTGGTTTTCCCTGCGCCATTTCCGCCTGCAGATGCAGAACTGATCAGTATTAATGGAGGAGACACTTTTACCAGAACACAAACACTTCCCAATAAAGATAAGGTAAGGGATTAAAAGATTTTCATTGCGATTCTTTTATTTTTTTTTTATTTTTTGTTTTTTTTTAATTAGTGGGACATCTAGTGTTTCTTCTCATTGACTAGTTTTTATTAAAATACAATTGTATTACTAATTTCTGAGACTTAAAATGTTAAAAGTGGCTTAATGGTTAATATTATTTTGCTGAAGTAAACAGACTTATAGGAATGACTTAATATATTATTACATAGTAAAACCAAAATTTCGCGATTTTGTGGAGCTGTCCGTGGTTCTGAACTTGTCGTGGACTTTTTGATGTACATCGCTGCAACTATTTCTATTTTTCCTGTTGCTATATATATATATATATATATCTATATATATATATATATATATATATATATATATATATATATTAAACTTGCTAAAATATGGAATGATTGCGATGATGTACAACTGAATTATTGTAATACGCATATTTTTAAATTAATTTATGCTATTACCAGTGTATAAATTAGTTTTATTTAGTTCTATTAAGTCATCCTTATAAGTGAATAAGTGAATTGGATATTATAGAACTTCATGTTATTCGTAGTGAAATCTAGTTAACGCTTTTAAAAATATCTCTTGATATGAAAGAAGAAAACATAATATGCAAATAAAAATAGTTTTTTTGATGACGAAAATTCCCTCATATATTTGACACACACACACACACATACAAACAAATCTAAATATGTTATTATAGTAGTAGTTTAAAAAGGCAAATAATTGCGATCGTTTATGATGATCTCTTTATGATATTTGAGGGTTTTTTAAGGATTTTAATTCATAAATCCGCGTGGTGTCACTATAGCCCGTTGAATCGCGAACTGTGTACCGTGTCTGGAAGCCCCTCCCGGTTTTAGTGGGGAGGAGATTTCACAGGGCTTTGTTTCAGACAGACTGGACGTATAAGAGAGTGTATGAAGGCCTCGTGCTTTCTCGTCGCTAAAATGGAATATTGTCTAATATTTCTTTATTTGCATTGATGAACTCGGAATACCGTCTGCTATTTCGTGGATCATTTAGCGGGATTCACTGGATGTAACGATGTTCTCGTCGTACATAAGCAAATCTGTTGTGGCCTGTATCGTGCTCGTTGTTTTGGAGTGTTGTTGGGACGCGGTGTCAGGGCAGCTCTCTTATTCTATTTCAGAGGAGGTGAATCCGGGAACATCAGTGGGAAATATCGCTAAGGATCTAAACCTTAATGTTCATGAACTGGAGTCGCGCATGTTTCAAATTGTCACGGGATCCAAGAAAAAATATTTCGAGGTAAATCTAAAAACTGGGTTTCTTTATGTGAGCGAAAGAATAGACAGAGAGGAGCTTTGTGCCAAAGCACCTAAATGTACACTAAGTGTAGAAGCGGTTATCAACAATCCACTGAAGCTTTATCAAATAGAAATTAATATTGTGGATGTAAACGATAATGCCCCATCTTTTAGTGCTAAAACTCAGTATTTAGACGTCGCCGAGAACACTTTACCAGGCGTAAAATTTCCTCTTTCTTATGCGTCTGATAAGGATGTAGGAAAAAATACTGTGAGCACATATAAATTAAGCCAAAATGAGTATTTTTCTTTAGCTGTGCACAAAGGAGGAGAGCAGAGTGTCTCTGCCGAGCTAGTTCTGCAAAAAGCGTTAGACCGAGAGAAACAGCCTGTTATCCAGCTCACGCTTACCGGTGCAGATGGAGGAAATCCACCAAGATCAGGCACGTCGCAGATAATTATTAGAGTGTTAGATATTAATGATAACGCACCTGAATTTAGTCGCCCCTTGTATAAAGCTAATCTTCTTGAAAACTTGCCAATTGGTACCACGGTAATAATTATAAACGCAACAGACAAAGATGAGGGAACAAATAGTGAGATCGTTTACTCACTTAGGGAGACAGATCAAGATCACATTTTAGATATTTTTCAAATTGACCCGAATACTGGTGTTATCACAGTTAAAGGCAATATAGATTTCGAGGAGAACAATGCATTTGAGATCCGCGCACAGGCCAGTGATAAAGGACAGCCTCCGGTGTCCACGCACTGCAAAGTCCTGGTGGAGGTGCTGGATATTAACGACAATGAGCCAGAGATAACCGTGACGTCACTCCTCAGTACAGTGAAAGAGGACGCCAGTATTGGCACCGCTGTCGCTCTCGTGTCAGTGATTGACAGGGACGGCGGCAAAAACGGTATGGTTAATTGCCTTGTGTCCAACAAAGTGCCTTTTAAACTTGAGACGAATTACAAAAATTATTATTCTCTAGTGGTGTATGGACCTCTAGACAGAGAGCGCGCGTCTGAGTATAACGTGACTATCACAGCTACTGATGAAGGGTCTCCGCCTCTCTCTAGCACCAGTGTCATCACTGTACACGTTTCTGATGTGAATGACAACGCGCCGCGCTTTCCAGAGCCCATAATTAATGTTTATGTGAGAGAGAACAGTCAGATTGGAGCTGTTATTCACACAGTATCTGCTTTTGATCCTGACGTAGTTGATAATGCTCGGATAACGTATTCTTTACTAGAAAGCTCGAAAAGCGGCCCAGTAACATCCATGATCAACATAAACTCTGAGAGGGGAGATATACACAGTTTACAGTCGTTTAACTATGAAGAGATAAAAACATTTGAGTTCAAAGTTCAGGCCACAGACTCTGGTGTTCCTCCGCTCAGCAGTAACGTGTCTGTCAATGTTTTTATCCTGGATGAGAATGACAACAGTCCCGGGATTCTCGCGCCCTATTCCGAGCTCGGTTCCGTTAACACAGAGAACATTCCCTATTCTGCTGATGCGGGCTACTTTGTGGCCAAGATCAGGGCTGTAGATGCAGATTCTGGTTACAATGCGCTGCTGTCTTACCACATCTCTGAACCCAAAGGAAACAATCTGTTCCGAATCGGAACCAGCAGCGGGGAGATCAGGACTAAGAGGAGAATGAGTGACAATGACCTGAAAACTCACCCGCTGGTCATTTTGGTTTGTGATAACGGAGAGCCCTCACTGTCAGCGACTGTGTCTATTGATGTTGTGGTTGTTGAAAGCGCAGGTGACGTCAAGACTCCATTCAGACACGCGCCGATAAAGGAGGAGAGTTTCTCTGATTTAAATCTGTATTTGCTGATCGCCATTGTGTGCGTGTCCGTCATCTTTTTCCTGAGCCTCATCAGTTTGATAGCTGTAAAATGCCACAGGACAGACAGCAATGTGGGCAGGTACAGCGCCCCGATGATCACCACTCACCCTGACGGGAGCTGGTCTTACTCCAAATCTGCTCAGCAGTATGACGTGTGTTTTAGCGCCGACACACTGAAGAGTGACGTAGTGGTTTTCCCTTCGCCATTTCCGCCTGCAGATGCGGAACTAATCAGTATTAGTGGAGGAGACACTTTTACCAGAACACAAACACTTCCCAATAAAGAGAAGGTAAGGAATTAAAAGATTTTCATTGCGATTCTTTTATTTTTTTTTTATTTTTTATTTTTTTTTAATTAGTGGGATATCTAGTGTTTCTTTTCATTGAGTAGTTTTTATTGAAATACAATTGTATTACTAATTTCTGAGACTTAAAATGTTAAAAGTGGCTTAATGGTTAATATTGTTTTGCTGAAGTAAACAGACTTATAGGAATGACTTAATATATTATTACATAGTAAAACCAAAATTTCGCGCTTTTGTTGAGCTGTCCGTGGTTCTGAACTTGTCGTGGTCTTTTTTGATGTACATCGCTGCAACTATTTCTATTTTTCCTGTTGCTATATATATATATATATATATATATATATATATATATATATATATATATATATATATATATATATATATATATATATATATATTAAACTTGCTTAAATATGAAATGATTGCGATGATGTACAACTGAATTATTGTAATACGCATATTTTTAAATTAATTTGTTATTACCAGTGTATGAATTAGTTTTATTTAGTTCTATAAAGTCATCCTTATAAGTGAATAAGTGAATTGGATATTATAGAACTTCATGTTATTCGTAATGAAATCTAGTTAACGCTTTTAAAAATATCTCTTGATATGAAAGAAGAAAACAGAATATGCAAATAAAAATAGTTTGTTTTGATGACGAAAATTCCCTCATATATTTGACACACACACACACACACACACACATACAAACAAATCTAAATATTTTATTATAGTAGTAGTTTAAAAAAGCAAATAATTGCGATCGTATATGATGATCTCTTTATGATATTTGAGGGGGTTTTATTGATATTAATTCATAAATCCGCGTGGTGTCACTATAGCCCGTTGAATGTCGAACTGTGTACGTGTCTGTAAGCCCCTCCCGGTTTTAGTGGGGAGGATATTTCACAGGGCTTTGTTTCAGACAGACTGGACGTATAAGAGAGTGTATGAAAGCCTTGTGTTTTCTCGTCGCTAAAATGGAATATTGTCTAATATTTCTTTATTTGCATTGATGAACTCGGAATACTGTCTTTTATTTCGTGGATCATTTCACGGGATTCAATGGATGTAATAATGTTCTCGCCGTACAGACGGAAATCTGTTGTGGCCTGTATCGTGCTCGTTGTTTTGGAGTGTTGTTGGGACGCGGTGTCAGGGCAGCTTTCTTATTCTGTTTCAGAGGAGGTGAATACGGGAACATCAGTGGGAAATATCGCTAAGGATCTAAACCTTAATGTTCAGGAACTGGAGTCGCGCATGTTTCAGATTGTCACAGGATTCAAGAAAAAATATTTCGAGGTAAATCTAAAAACTGGGTTTCTTTATGTGAGCGAAAGAATAGACAGAGAGGAGCTTTGTGCCAAAGCACCTAAATGTACTCTCAGTGTAGAAGCGGTAATCAGCAATCCACTGAAGCTTTATCAAATAGAGATTAATATTGTGGATGTAAACGATAATTCCCCGTCTTTCAGCGAGAAATCACAAACGTTAGAAATTGCAGAAAGCACCCTGCCTAGTGTTAGGTTCTCTCTCCATCAAGCTACAGACGCAGATGTTGGAAAAAATTCGATAAATGCTTATAAGCTTAGCTCGAACGAGTATTTTTCTTTGTCTCTACACAAAGGAGGAGATCAGAGTGTATCTCCTGAGTTAATGCTGCAGAAAGCTTTAGACAGAGAGAAACAGTCTGTTATACAGCTCACACTAACCGCTGTAGACGGAGGAACACCCTCTAAATCAGGAACATCTTTAATAATTGTTAAAGTTTTAGATATTAACGATAATACTCCTGCTTTTAGTAAGCCCTTATATAAAACAACCGTTTTAGAAAATGTGCCCATCGGAACAGCAATTGCGACGTTAAATTCTACAGATCTGGATGAAGGTAGTAATAGTGATATTGTTTATTCTATAATTAAAAGAGATCAGAATCAAATCCTGCAGATTTTTGATATCGACCCAAATACTGGTGTTATCACAGTTAAAGGCAATATAGATTTTGAGGAGAACAATGCTTTTGAGATCCGTGCACAGGCCAGTGATAAAGGACAGCCTCCAATGTCCACGCACTGCAAAGTCCTGGTGGAGGTTCTGGATATTAACGACAATGAGCCAGAGATAACCGTGACGTCACTCCTCAGTACAGTGAAAGAGGACGCCAGTTTTGGGACCGCTGTCGCTCTCGTGTCAGTGATTGACAGGGACGGCGGCAAAAACGGTATGGTTAATTGCATTGTGTCCAACAAAGTGCCTTTTAAACTTGAGACGAATTACAAAAATTATTATTCTCTAGTGGTGTATGGACCTCTAGACAGAGAGCGCGCGTCTGAGTATAACGTGACTATCACAGCTACTGATGAAGGGACTCCGCCTCTCTCTAGCACCAGTGTCATTACTGTACACGTTTCTGATGTGAATGACAACGCGCCGCGCTTTTCTGAACCCGTCATTAATGTTTATGTGAAAGAGAACAGTCAGATTGGAGCTGTTATTCACACAGTATCTGCTTTTGATCCTGACGTAGGTGATAATGCTCGGATAACATATTCTTTACTAGAAAGCTCGAAAAGCGGCCCAGTAACTTCCATGATCAACATAAACTCTGATAGTGGAGATATAAACAGTTTACAGTCGTTTAACTATGAGGAGATAAAAACATTTGAGTTTAAAGTTCAGGCCACAGACTCTGGTGTTCCTCCGCTCAGCAGTAACGTGACTGTCAATGTTTTTATCCTGGATGAGAATGACAACAGTCCCGGGGTTCTCGCGCCCTATTCCGAGCTCGGTTCCGTTAACACAGAGAACATTCCTTATTCTGCTGACGCGGGCTACTTTGTGGCCAAGATCAGGGCTGTAGATGCAGATTCTGGTTACAATGCGCTGCTGTCTTACCACATCTCTGAACCCAAAGGAAACAATCTGTTCCGAATCGGAACCAGCAGCGGGGAGATCAGGACTAAGAGGAGAATGAGTGACAATGACCTGAAAACTCACCCGCTGGTCATTTTGGTTTGTGATAACGGAGAGCCCTCACTGTCAGCGACTGTGTCTATTGATGTTGTGGTTGTTGAAAGTGCAGGTGACGTCAAGACTCCATTCAGACACGCGCCGATAAAGGAGGAGAGTTTCTCGGATTTAAATCTGTATTTGCTGATCGCCATTGTGTGCGTGTCCGTCATCTTTTTCCTGAGCCTCATCAGTTTGATAGCTGTAAAATGCCACAGGACAGACAGCAGTTTGGGCAGGTACAGCGCCCCGATGATCACCACTCACCCTGACGGGAGCTGGTCTTACTCCAAATCTGCTCAGCAGTATGACGTGTGTTTTAGCTCCGACACACTGAAGAGTGACGTAGTGGTTTTCCCTGCGCCATTTCCGCCTGCAGATGCAGAACTGATCAGTATTAACGGAGGAGATACTTTTACCAGAACACAAACACTTCCTAATAAAGAAAAGGTAAGAGATTTATATAACAAGAAAGCGCTTTAATTAAAGCTTCTCTTTCTACTTAGAATTTTTCGTGCTCAGTTTTGCTTATTCAGATGCTTGCTTATTCTTGCTTATTTCTCCCTAAATTAATCTACTCTCTTAGCACGAAAGTTTAAACTTCAGTTTTATCTTCTTTCGGACCGACATATTCTGTCCATGGTGCTGAAAACGCACATTTTCGTATCTGCTTTTCATTCAGGGGGTTCGTGTGTTGATCGTTGTGTTGTTGCATTAATTAAAAAAAAAAAAAAAAAAAAAAAAAAAAAAAAAACATTATTTAAATAAAATGTAAATAAACAAATAATTTTTAAATAAAAATATAGGTTTGAATTGTGTAATGAAATAGTGTATATGATCGCAGCGCTGCTCTGTTTATGTTATGCTGCAAGTCACCAAACCAATATTTGTTTATTTGTTGAAAATCTGTTTCTGTAAATGTCTGTGTCTGTATGAGTACTACTTGAACATTTCCAGCACATTTTAATAATCCAGTAATTCTATTGATAACTCTGATCATTTTGGTCACTGTAATCGTGATGAATTTTTCGTGCCATTTTCTATCTCTAATAAAAATAACTAAGTAAACTAACTGATAAAGTCAAGTCAAGTCTGCTTTATTGTTAATAAAAACTTAAAACGGTTAAAAATAAATATTTTTGAAATAGACAAAAAAATGGCATTAAGTTATTAAAATAGTTACTTAAAATGAAAGGGGCTACTTTAAGTAAATAATTTAAGCCAAAGGTGTTCGGCTGGCAAAAAAAAAAAAAAAAAAGAAAGAAGTAATATATGTCCGTTTCAGGTGTTCTTAATGTTTTGTACTTATTATTATTGTTGTTGTTGTTGTTGTTGTTAAGTGTGTGATTATTGTTTTTGTTTTTTTTATTTATATTATGAGCAGATAGCCAGTATGATGTGGACACTTCCTTCATTCTAGACTTTATCAAATATATTTTAAATTTATGCTCCTATAACCGAAAAATTAATCATATCAAAATATTTCAATTAGAAATAGTGTAGTTTGCAGATGTCCGCATGATGTCACTAATCTTTCATTTTACTCGAGAATTTTCCTGACTCCACTAAGCTCCGCCTCATTTTGTAGCTTCCGGAGCAGAGGGGCTTTGTTCAGAATTCGCCATTGTGTCTGGAAGCTGCTGTAGTGCGTGATTTCTTTTGAACATTTGCTCAGATACTATGCTGTCAGAATTTTATGATTTTGGCAAATTCAGAAGATTGAGACAATGGCATCCAAAGGGCAATCAAGATTTCGGGTTTGGAATTATGTGTACATTCTATGTTGGCTTTGGAATATAGCGGGCGGACAGCTGGTGTATTCAGTGTCGGAGGAAGCAAACACAGGCACTACAGTTGGGAATTTGGTGAAGGATTTAAATCTGAATATTCCGGACCTTGAGGTTCGAGGGTTTCATATTGTTCCTGGACCGAACAAGAGGTATTTCGATGTTAATACTAAAACTGGAATTCTCCACGTCAGAGAGAGAATTGATCGAGAAGAGATTTGCGAGCAGAATATTAAATGCTCTCTGCCTTTAGAAGCCATGATTAGCTCACCATTGAATATTTACCGATTTGAAATATATGTTGTTGACATTAATGACAATGCACCAGCATTTCGGACATCAATAACAAATTTGAATGTCAGTGAATCAGCTTTTCCGGGGGAGAGGTTTCCTTTAAACAGAGCATTTGATGCTGATGTTGGAGTTAATTCGGTAAAGAACTACAAACTGAGTCCGAATGAACACTTTTCTCTCGATGTTCAGAGCGGAGGAGATCAGAGTGTGTCTGCTGAATTGGTGCTACAGAAAGCTTTAGATCGTGAGAAACAGCCTGTGATCGATCTCACTCTGACCGCTGTAGACGGAGGAAAACCACCGAAATCCGGTACAATGCAGATTGTTGTTAATGTTGTGGATATTAACGATAATATTCCTGTTTTCAGTAAGTCTTTGTATAAAGCTCGAATCAATGAGAATGCGGCGCCTGGTACTCACGTTATAACTGTTCAAGCTGTTGATTTAGATGAGGGCGTAAACGGTGATATAATTTATGCAGTTGTCAACCACGACAATGACAAAAATGTAAATGCGTTTTCGATAAACCCTGAAACAGGTGAAATTACTGTGCAAAAAGACGTTGATTATGAGCAGAGTACTGCAATAGAACTCCGAATACAAGCAAAAGATAGAGGTTATAACCCGAGGGCTGCACACTGTAAAGTATTGGTCGAGGTCGTGGATGTCAATGACAACATACCAGAGATATCTGTGACGTCTTTAGTGAACGCTGTTAAAGAAGATGCTCCGATTGACACAATGGTTGGAATGATAACTATAACTGATAGTGATGCTGGCAAAAACGGACAGGTAACTTTGAAGATTCATGGCTCTGCTCCTTTTAAAGTTCAGAACTCGTACAAGAATTATTATACTTTAGTTGTTAATGGGCCTTTAGACAGAGAGCGCGCGTCTGAGTATAACGTGACTATCACAGCTACTGATGAAGGGTCTCCACCTCTCTCTAGCACCAGTGTCATCACTGTACACGTTTCTGATGTGAATGACAACGCACCGCGCTTTTCAGAGCCCGTCATTAATGTTTATGTGAAAGAAAACAGTCAGATTGGAGCTGTTATTCATACAGTATCTGCTTTTGATCCTGATGTAGGTGATAATGCTCGGATAACATATTCTTTACTAGAAAGCTCGAAAAAACGCCCGGTAACATCCATGGTCAATATAAATTCTGATAGTGGAGATATACACAGTTTACAGTCGTTTAACTATGAGGAGATACAAACGTTTGAGTTCAAAGTTCAGGCCACAGACTCTGGTGTTCCTCCGCTCAGCAGTAACGTGACTGTCAATGTTTTTATCCTGGATGAGAATGACAACAGTCCCGGGATTCTCGCGCCCTATTCCGAGCTCGGTTCCGTTAACACAGAGAACATTCCCTATTCTGCTGATGCGGGCTACTTTGTGGCCAAGATCAGGGCTGTAGATGCAGATTCTGGTTACAATGCGCTGCTGTCTTACCACATCTCTGAACCCAAAGGAAACAATCTGTTCCGAATCGGAACCAGCAGCGGGGAGATCAGGACTAAGAGGAGAATGAGTGACAATGACCTGAAAACTCACCCGCTGGTCATTTTGGTTTGTGATAACGGAGAGCCCTCACTGTCAGTGACTGTGTCTATTGATGTTGTGGTTGTTGAAAGCGCAGGTGACGTCAAGACTCCATTCAGACACGCGCCGATGAAGGAGGAGAGTTTCTCGGATTTAAATCTGTATTTGCTGATCGCCATTGTGTGCGTGTCCGTCATCTTTTTCATGAGCCTCATCAGTTTGATAGCTGCAAAATGCCACAGGACAGACAGCAGTTTGGGCAGGTACAGCGCCCCGATGATCACCACTCACCCTGACGGGAGCTGGTCTTACTCCAAATCTGCTCATCAGTATGACGTGTGTTTTAGCTCCGACACACTGAAGAGTGACGTAGTGGTTTTCCCTGCGCCATTTCCTCCTGCAGATGCAGAACTGATCAGTATTAATGGAGGAGACACTTTTACCAGAACACAAACACTTCCTAATAAAGAAAAGGTAAGATATTTGTATTAAAAGTGAAGAAAGCGCTTTAATTAGAGCTGGTGTTTCTACTTTGAATTTTCGTGCTCTATATAGGCCTAGTTAATTCAGGTGATTTTATATCAGGTTTGAGGGAAAATAAGAATAAGTTTTACCTTATTTCTCCCTACGTTAATCTACGCTTGTTGCACAATGGTTTTAACTGCAGTTTTATCTAATTTTGCACCGACATACTCTGTCCATGGTGCTGAAAACGCATATGTTCTTTTCTACTGTTCTTTCAGTGGGTTCGTGAGTTGATGAAAATTAAAAATTATTTAAAATGTAAAATTTAAATTAATTAAATTAGAATTAAATCATACATTTAAAAATACTCATTATTTTGAAATATAAAATATAAGGTTGAAATGTGTAATAAAGCAGTGTTTATGACCGCAGCGGTGCTTTGTTTACCGTGAAAACAGCGCTATTTCTTCTGTTTCATAAGCACCTGCTGTCAAACAGTAGATTTAAGCTTTTATTCAGCCTGTCTGTTGTTTTTGTTCAGACCAATGCGAAACCTGGACCAACAATTTGTGGTAAATCTTAATTGGTAGATGGAAAACAAACTAATTTGCCTTCTAAAAATGTCTAAAACGCTATAATAATAAAGTAGCCTATGTAGAATTTTTATGAAGCAGATAAAAACTCTATAATGTTTCATTTGGACCAATAAATAAATAAATAAATAA
The DNA here is from genome assembly GCF_018340385.1 of Cyprinus carpio. Classification (NCBI taxonomy): domain Eukaryota; kingdom Metazoa; phylum Chordata; class Actinopteri; order Cypriniformes; family Cyprinidae; genus Cyprinus; species Cyprinus carpio. The sequence continues at coordinate 7,174,137 of NC_056610.1, read as the reverse complement.
AGGCTGAAATGTGAGGTGTATCATTTTATAAAACTTTTGTCAAAATTTTATTTAAACATGTGATACATGTTAGTAGATATGTTATGCTGTATGTTACCCAACCATTATTTTTGATTTGTTCAAAATCTGGTGATTTCAAATTAATTTGTGTGTGTGTGAGAGAGAGAGAGTACTTGAACATTTCCAGGACTTTTTCTTTTTTTTTTTTTTTTTTTTTTTTTTTTTTACAATACAGTAATAATATTGATAACTCTGGTCATTTTGTATACTGTATAATCGGGATGAAATTGTCATGCCATTTTATAGCTCTAATAACAATGTCTATGTAAACGAATCTTGATAAAAACTTTGAAACGGTAAAAGCAAGGTTTTTGAAACAAACATGCAAAAATAAATAAATAAATAAATAAATAAAAAATTGTGCGATTAAATTATTGAAATATTTATTTAAAATAACAGGTGGTACTTTAACTAAATAATTTAAGCCAAAGGCAAAGGTTTTTGGCTGACCAAAAAAAAAAAGGTTTAACAAACCCTGCACTAAAAGAAGTATTATAAGTCCGTTTCGGGTCCTCTTAACCTGTCTTGTACTTTTTTCCCAGTTATTAAATTGTCTTGTAAAGTGTGTCATTTCAATGCCACTGTTCTGATTATTGCCAGTATGATGTGGACACTTCTTCCATTCTAGGCATTATCAAATTTATTTTAATTTTATGCTCCTTTAACCGAAGGCTTAATCATATCAAAATATTTTATTTAGAAACAGTGGAGTTTGCCGATGTCCGCACGATGTCACTAGCCTTTCATTTTACTCGAGAATTTTCCTGACTCCACTAAGCTCCGCCTCAATGTGTAGCTTTTGGAGCAGAGAGGCTTTGTTCAGAATTCGCCATTGTGTCTGGAAGCTGCTGTAGTGCGTGATTTCGTGTGAATATTTCCTCAGCTATGCTGTCGGATTTTTATGATTTTGGCATATTCAGAAGATTTAGACGCAATGGCATCCAAAGGGCAATCAAGATTTCGGGTTTGGAATTATGTGTACATTCTGTGTTGGCTTTGGAATATAGCGGGCGGACAGCTGGTGTATTCAGTGTCGGAGGAAGCAAACACAGGCACTACAGTTGGGAATTTGGTGAAGGATTTTAATCTGAATATTCAGGACCTTGAGGTTCGAGGGTTTCATATTGTTCCTGGACCGAACAAGAGGTATTTCGATGTTAATACTAAAACTGGAATTCTCCACGTCAGAGAGAGAATTGATCGAGAAGAGATTTGCGAGCAGAATATTAAATGTTCTCTGCCTTTAGAAGCCATGATTAGCTCACCATTGAATATTTACCGATTTGAAATAAATGTTGTTGACATTAATGATAATGCACCCGTATTTCGGACATCAGTCACACATCTGAATATTTCCGAATCAACTATTTCAGGGGAGAGATTTCCATTGCAGAGCGCGTTTGACGCAGATGTGGGCAGTAACTCATTAAAGAGCTACAAGCTGAGTCCAAATGAACACTTCTCTCTAGATGTACAGAGCGGAGGAGATCAGAGTGTGTCTGCTGAATTAGTATTGCAGAAAGCTTTAGATCGAGAAAAGCAAGCTGTAATTCACCTTACACTGACAGCTCTAGACGGAGGAAAACCTCCCAAATCTGGTACAACAGAAGTTATAGTTAAGGTTATTGATGTTAACGATAATATTCCTGTTTTCAGTAAGTCTTTGTACAAAGCTAAAATTACTGAGAATGCAGCGCCTGGTGCTCATGTGATAACGGTTCAAGCTGTTGATTTAGATGAGGGCGTAAACGGTGAGATAATGTATGCAATTGTCAACCACAACGATAAAAATGTAGATGCATTTTTGATAAATCCAGAAACAGGTGAAATTACAGTAAAAAAAGATATAGATTATGAGCAGAAAAATGCAATTGAACTTCGAGTACAAGCAAAAGATAAAAGTAATAACCCGAGAGGAGCACACTGTAAAGTATTGGTCGAGGTCGAGGATGTCAATGACAACATACCAGAGATATCTGTGACGTCTTTAGTGAGCGCTGTTAAAGAAGATGCTCCGATTGACACAATGGTTGGAATGATAACTGTAACTGATAGTGATGCTGGCAAAAACGGACAGGTAACCTTAAACATTCATGGCTCTGCTCCTTTTAAAGTTCAGAACTCGTACAAGAATTATTATACTTTAGTTGTTAATGGGCCTTTAGACAGAGAGCGCGCGTCCGAGTATAACGTGACTATCACAGCTACTGATGAAGGGTCTCCGCCTCTCTCTAGCACCAGTGTCATTACTGTACACGTTTCTGATGTGAATGACAACGCGCCCCAGCTTCCAGAACCCGTCATTAATGTTTATGTGAAAGAGAACAGTCAGATTGGAGCTGTTATTCACACAGTATCTGCTTTTGATCTTGATGTAGGTGATAATGCTCGGATAACATATTCTTTACTAGAAAGCTAAAAAGCGGCCCAGTAACATCCATGATCAACATAAACTCTGAGAGTGGAGATATACACAGTTTACAGTCGTTTAACTATGAGGAGATAAAAACGTTTGAGTTCAAAGTTCAGGCCACAGACTCTGGTGTTCCTCCGCTCAGCAGTAACGTGACTGTCAATGTTTTTATCCTGGATGAGAATGACAACAGTCCCGGGATTCTCGCGCCCTATTCCGAGCTCGGTTCCGTTAACACAGAGAACATTCCTTATTCTGCTGACGCGGGCTACTTTGTGGCCAAGATCAGGGCTGTAGATGCAGATTCTGGTTACAATGCGCTGCTGTCTTACCACATCTCTGAACCCAAAGCAAACAATCTGTTCCGAATCGGAACCAGCAGCGGGGAGATCAGGACTAAGAGGAGAATGAGTGACAATGACCTGAAAACTCACCCGCTGGTCATTTTGGTTTGTGATAACGGAGAGCGCTCACTGTCAGCGACTGTGTCTATTGATGTTGTGGTTGTTGAAAGCGCAGGTGACGTCAAGACTCCATTCAGACACGCGCCGATAAAGGATGAGAGTTTCTCTGATTTAAATCTGTATTTGCTGATCGCCATTGTGTGCGTGTCCGTCATCTTTTTCCTGAGTCTCATCAGTTTGATAGCTGTAAAATGCCACAGGACAGACAGCAGTTTGGGCAGGTACAGCGCCCCGATGATCACCACTCACCCTGACGGGAGCTGGTCTTACTCCAAATCTGCTCAGCAGTATGACGTGTGTTTTAGTTCCGACACACTGAAGAGTGACGTAGTGGTTTTCCCTGCGCAATTTCCTCCTGCAGATGCGGAACTAATCAGTATTAATGGAGGAGACACTTTTACCAGAACACAAACACTTCCTAATAAAGAAAAGGTAAGACATAACATATAAAGCATTTTTTTTCCCCAGACACAATTGTCAAATTCGAAAAATAACAAAACAATGTTTTGCCATATTTCTAAAATGTACAGATAATGAGAAAAGTAATGTTTTAACTGATACTGTCATGTTATAGTTTTCTTTTCGAAGCCACTTGGTGTCAGTATTGAAGTGTTTTGCAACTTTTGTGAGCGCCCACATTGGCTCCTCCTCAATATCATTTGATCGCGCGCTTATGCCCTTTGTTCTGTTTCGTCTTTATGGCTGTAAGCATTAAAACGAATTGGCATATAGGATAATTTAACCAAAGAATGGCACCTGTTTTATTAATATTGACTAAATAAATGCGCAATGGCTCGTATAATTCTTCTTGGTGGGACCGTTTTTTGTCAGGTTTTGCTGCGCTTGCTGTCTATAGCTTCAGCCCAGATCGCATATTCCATTTCAGAGGAGGTGAACACGGGGACGTTTGTTGGAAATGTCGCAAAGGATCTTAATTTGAATGTCCAAGAACTGGAATCACGCGGATTTCATATCCCCGCAGTTTTGGGAAGGACATATTTTGATGTCAATTTGAAAACCGGTGTTCTGTTTGTCAGCGAAAGGATCGACAGGGAGGAATTTTGTCCAGCCTCACCGCAATGTTCAGTGAATTTAGAAGCCATTGTTGATAATCCGTTAAACCTGTTTCGCATTGAGATAAACATTTTAGACATTAATGACAATGCTCCGTCGTTTCGTATGAATTCTAAGCAATTTCATATTTCAGAATTGTCCTTTGTTGGAGACCGATTTCAGCTGCCTAGAGCGTCGGACCCTGATGTAGGAGCGAACTCGGTTAAAAGCTACAAGCTGAGTCCAAACGAACACTTTTCTCTGGATGTACAAAGCGGAGGAAAGCAGAGCGTGTCGTCTGAGTTAGTATTGCAGAAAGCTTTAGATCGAGAAAAACAGCCTGTGATCCAGCTCACACTGACTGCTGTAGACGGAGGAAAACCTCCCAAATCAGGTACAATGCAGATAGTCATAAATGTGCAAGATGTGAATGATAACGCACCAGTGTTTGGTAATGCTCTTTACAAAGTGCAACTTGTTGAAAATGCACCAGTGGGAACATTAGTCATAAATCTAAATGCCACTGATGTAGATGAGGGTGTGAATAGTGAAATTGTTTATTCTTTAGTGCACCAAGACAGCGATGACAAAGCAAATAGCGTTTTTAAAATGGACTCTTCCACCGGCGTGATTTCAGTGCAGGGCAGTGTGGATTTTGAGCAACACAATGCATACGAGATTCATGCTCAGGCTAAAGACAAAGGGTCGAGTCCGCGATCCGCGCACTGTAAAATATTAGTAGAGGTTTTGGATTTAAACGACAATGAGCCAGAAATATCATTAATGTCACAAGTGAACACAGTAAGGGAGGATGCTAAAAAAGAAACAACGGTTGCGTTGATAACGATATCGGACAAAGACTCGGGAAAGAATGGGAATACGCATGGGAAAGTGGTAGGTGATGTTCCTTTTAAATTACAGTCGTCGTATAAAAACTATTATTCTCTTGTAGTGGATGGGCCGTTGAATAGAGAGCATGTTGATCGATATAATGTCACAATCATGGCGTCAGATGAAGGGACCCCGCCTCTTTCTGCCACTCGTGTTTTTACAGTATATGTATCTGATGTTAATGACAATCCGCCATGTTTCCCAAATCCTGTCATAAATATCTTCGTAAAAGAAAATGGCCCTAAAGGCCAAATCATTTACACTATTTCAGCTGTTGATCCAGATTTAGATGAAAATTCCAAAATTACTTATGGATTATTGAAACCACTTCATAAATCTGGAAATACATATTCTGCTGTTAGTATAAACCCTGATAGTGGGGATATACACAGTTTACAGTCATTTAACTATGAGGAGACAAAAACATTTCAGTTCAAAGTTCAGGCCACAGACTCTGGTGTTCCTCCGCTCAGCAGTAACGTGACTGTCAATGTTTTTATCCTGGATGAGAATGACAACAGTCCCGCCGGTTCTCGCGCCCTATTCCGAGCTCGGTTCCGTTAACACAGAGAACATTCCCTATTCTGCTGATGCGGGCTACTTTGTGGCCAAGATCAGGGCTGTAGATGCAGATTCTGGTTACAATGCGCTGCTGTCTTACCACATCTCTGAACCCAAAGGAAACAATCTGTTCCGAATCGGAACCAGCAGCGGGGAGATCAGGACAAAGAGGAGAATGAGTGACAATGACCTGAAAACTCACCCGCTGGTCATTTTGGTTTGTGATAACGGAGAGCCCTCACTGTCAGCGACTGTGTCTATTGATGTTGTGGTTGTTGAAAGCGCAGGTGACGTCAAGACTCCATTCAGACACGCGCCGATAAAGGAGGAGAGTTTCGGATTTAAATCTGTATTTGCTGATCGCCATTGTGTGCGTGTCCGTCATCTTTTTCCTGGGCCTCATCAGTTTAATAGCTGTAAAATGCCACAGGACAGACAGCAGTTTGGGCAGGTACAGCGCCCCGATGATCACCACTCACCCTGACGGGAGCTGGTCTTACTCCAAATCTGCTCAGCAGTATGACGTGTGTTTAGCTCCGACACACTGAAGAGTGACGTAGTGGTTTTCCCTGCACCATTTCCGCCTGCAGATGCAGAACTGATCAGTATTAATGGAGGAGACACTTTTACCAGAACACAAACCCTTCCTAAAAATGAAAAGGTAAGCCTTTCTAGGGGGCCTCTATTTGTCCAGTTAAAATATAGTTTTTCCCCTGAAGTTTCCGTGTGTGCTTTTACGTAGTTCCAAGTCTTGTATTGAGTTCTTGACACCTCTGCAGAATCACGGGCCTTTTTAGGTTGCCTGAGACCGAGAGCTCTCCGTGGTGCTGAAACACACTGATAAGCATGGGTTGAATCTGTCCAGCAACAGTGTGCTGAACTGAGCAGTATTTTTATGGTACCTATATGGAATACCACATTTTATGTTTGGCCAAACTGTACTATAGCTGTTATTTTATTGTTATTTTTATTTATTTTTACTTTATTGCTTTTTTCCCCAGTTCTGGCCACTTGTATTTTGCAGAGAATACTACGTTTGTTTCTAGGTCTGAACATGAGTCACACAGCTGTCACGTGGAGCGGATTTATCGCTGCCTCCTCATGTTGGTTAAGGAGGCCATGCCTGGCTTCTGTGCTCCCCTTGGATGATCTCTGGCATGTAAACAGCAAAAAAGATGCTGTTACTGGGCTTAAATTTGCCAATGTTATTTTACAGAACACATGCCTTTTCCCTATTTTTTTATTTTTATTTTTTTGCTTACTGCAGGCAGTACTCATTACTGGTGGTGCTCCTTTTCAACCTCTTTGTGTGCCTTTCAATTATTTTAGAAGTTATTTCCCAATTGAATTTTCATTTAAATTCACTTTGTAAACAGGGTTTGCAGCTGAGGCCTCCCAGCAGTTTAAACCTGTATTTTATTATTTGTGTCTCTCATTTTATTATTTGCATGGTTTGATATTGTTAATGGCCAGTTGAATTCTTAGCAGTTTAAACCTGTATTTTATTTTTTGCATGGTTTGATATTGTTAATGGCCTGTTGGATGCTTTCTCTCTATCGTCCCTATGCTTTTAAGTCGATCTGGTTGTGTTTGTCTCTGCTGTACACTTTAGTGTATTTCATCAGTTATATGCATGAGGATGATTTAGATGGTCTCTAAGCAACATATTAGTGTTCTAACTTTGGTCATACTGTGGCTAAACAAATATCTTAATGTTATCTATTCTGCTTTTTTTACAGTACACCTGCAGGTTTGTGCTTTGCTATATATATATATATATATATATATATATATATATATCTTAATGTTATCTATTCTGCTTTTTTACAGTACACCTGCAGGTTTGTGCTTTGCTGTGTTTTGTTGTGTTAAGCAGAACCACACAAAGCAGAATTCAGCTCTGTTATTGTCTCTGCACCGGCTGAGATTTTCCTTCTAAGCGGATGCATGTTGCCTGTGTGGGAGAACGAGTGGGGGATGGGAGAGAGAAAAAGAGGGACAGAGAAAGGGAGGAGAGTGGGGGTGTTGAGGAAGGAGAGATGGGATAAAAGGTAGAGGGAAAAATTAAAAGAGAGAGAGAGAGAGAGATGGGACATGTAGTGGGGGAGGGGTCGGTAATTTTCCGTTCTGCGCTGCAGGAGCCTATGGTTTGCAGGCTAAGCTCATAGTTCTTACATCATCACTGTCAATCACACCGAAGCCCCACCCTGTGCTCCAGTTCTGCTGAGGACAAGAGTCACTGTGACAACAACCGCAAACACAGTCATGCTGTTTATAGAGTGAGTGGTATGTGTGTGTGTTTGTGATAGTTTGTTTATATGAGCAGAAGTTGTGCATTTGATATTTGTTGACCAGCAGTATGAATAAGACTGTCAGCAGCAAAGGTTTCATTACAGTCCTGCACTGACTCTGGCTTGTACAGAGCATTACATTGAATTCATAAGCACATTACCAAGGTACAGTTCAGCTAATTGCTTTACATTTTAGTAATATGTCTTAATGCAAAGAGGTCCACTCGTAAGAAGAGAAACTCAATTCAACATCAGTTGTGCTGCAGGATAGATTTATTATTCACAATATATTCTTTTGCAGTGATTTTTTTTTTTTTTTTTTTTTTTTCAAGACAATGTCATTAGAACATTTTCCTTCCGATACTTCTTTGTATCATGACTTGCAAGAATGAGAACGTTCATCAAAAAAAAAAATTTTAAATTCCAAAATTAATGCAAATGTTTTTCAACTCCTAAAATATCCGTTGGTACATTTCCACTCTTTGTCCATCAATCAGTTCAAATCAATCAATTTGTAACTCTGATTTAACTATCCGTTTGCAGCATCATTTTAAAAAGAATCTGTATTGCATGATTTTCTTAGCACATAATATTTGTTGTAACTAGCCTTAAACATTTTGAATAAAATGGGCAATAATAGCTGTTTGGTTAGGGTTATGGTCACCCTGACTCCCTGAAGTGAGTTTAGAGCAAAATAAACCATAAAATATTGAATATTTTTAACCATTATAAAATATAATTACCTATTCGTAGTTATGTCCTACAGTTATGAGCTAGAGCACATGATTTATTAGCACAATCATTGACCAGTTGTTAATCGAGTAACATGTGTCTTTTGTTCCCTTTACTCCTCTGTCTCCCTCACTTCCTGTCCAAACACACGCCATAATAATGTTACATTGCGATCTTGGCACTTAGTGTATTTTCTTATCCCTTCATCTTCAGGTCGTCATAGCAACTGGGCTCTGTTTCTTTACAACCAACCAATGCAGCATTTTGCCACACCCACACACACTGTGAGAGAGACAGAGAGAAAGCAAGAGGGGAGAGAAAACGGGAAAGAGCATGCAGAGTCTGTGTGAGCAGAAAGGGTGTGGTGAGCTGGTATGGTAAATGAATGGAAGAGAGAGACAGTACATTTAGAGCATGTTCATGAAAAAGAGGAAATAAAAGGGGAAGCAAGTGGCATCAGGCAAACAAATGAGGGTGTCGGGGAGACAATAAAAAACCTGATTTGCTAAATTAATTCACTCTCGGGAGTGTGAGTGGAGAAACAGCAGCCGCTGGGAGTTTAGCCACTGATTTAACATGACAGAATTTATCATAGGCTCATTGAGAGACAGAGAGGAAGAAAGAGAGGGAGAAACGAGAAGCAGGAAAAGATGATGAAACATGGGCAGTGCCAGTGGTGCTTTCAGGATGTAAACCCTGATTGTTTTTAGTGAAAGTCCAGAATGATGTTGTTGTTGCCTTTTTTTTTTCTTTTTATTATAATTATTATTTTTTTTTTAATCACCTCCTTTCCCACAGAGTGGCTAAATTTTGTTGCTAACAGAAATAAATTATGTGCTTCAGTATTATAATTTATATGTAGTGTTTAAGCCAAGTCTGGTGCATGTATTAGCTTGTGCTTGGAAGGAGTTTTAATTGTAGGACACAAACCTGGACATTTGTCTTTACAAAACTCTTTGAAAGCCACAATGTAATGAACTTTGCAACTGTTGGTAAACTAAGCAGCTATTTTTTATTTTTTTTTCCTGATGCACTCATTTAACAACCTTCTAAATAAAACAATAATATTGAAGCAACCCATTTGTTATGTGTACTGTTCTGTTAATGTACAAAACTATTAAAGAGTGAAAATAATTATCGTTTTGGAGTCCATCGTGCAATAAAGTACTATTTTAGTATTTTTTTATTTTTTTATTTTTTTACTTAAAAATCTCATGTTTAAACCAATGTTTTTTTTCAGTTCAAGAACTCTTGTGAAATTTACTAGTAATGTATTTATTACTTTCTTTTTTTTTCTTTCTTTCTTTTTTTTTTAAATATATGAATACAAAGATTAATACAAGATTAAAACTGCTGCTTCTGGTACCCTTTTCCTTGAAAACACTTGCCCTATGCTATTATAATATTTCAGCATTCATTTTGAAATATATATACCGTTATTTGTATGTCCTAAACCCTGAATGTCTACTGACTCTAGTACTGTCCTTGTAGGGTAAGCAGCAAAAAGAAAAGAGAAAAATAATGGAAAACCTGACTGCTTGATTTATTCTGGCTTTCACACACATACACAACATTTATGCGGTTCTCAGTTGTGGCATTGCAGCTCTGTCTGTGCAGAGGACTACTGAGGCTTGTCTGCATTGGCTGATAGCTTTGTTTCACCTCCACAGGCGTCTGTTTTAGAATCAGGCTTCTGAAGGGCAGCCACTGAGGCAGCAGGGTTTATCATGGTCCCGGAGGTTGACTTGTTTTGTGTTTAGTAAAATCATGGACTGTTCTCTGACGGAGAAATGTAATGGAGGAGAAATTACACACTCTTTGGGATCACAGATCCGGGGATCACGTTGGTTTTCAGAAGCAGAGAGCATTTTGGGTGTGTTTAGCTGTGCCTGCAGAGAATAGAACCGAGTATTCTGAATTTTTTATTTATTCTGCTGTCCTTAAAATGTCCTTTTGAAGATGTACTAGAAGTTTGAATGCTTTTTAGAAAATCTAGGCTATGATTAGTAATGCCTATCATGGGAGTTTTAATTATTAGAGAAAGAATGTAAATATTTATTCTGACAATGATTCAATTTAATTAGTTCCTTAAAATTATTTTTTGAACTTGTAAATAAAACCGATTATTTGAATATGTTTTACAATAAGATACGGTTTTAGTTTTTTCCTACTTGATGTAATGCTTAGTTTCTTGGTGTTTCTTTGTTACTGTCAAATTTGCTAACAATTTCTGAATGTAAATTGTTTCTACACATTTTTTTAGTGCATACTTTGATGTTTACCAATGTAGAAAGAAGATACATATATTTTGCCTTCTCACTCACTTTTAATTTTCACTTTAAATGTGAATAGTTTCATTATTGGTCAGGATATATCAGTTTATTCTACAGTAAAGCCATTATTTAAGGGTGGCTGAGAAGGATAAGGGGAAGGGAGATTAGGTTGTTTTAAAAATGTATCACACTGCAGGGGAAACATGGAAATGTCTGGCAGACATAAGTATTGAGAATAAGAGCATAATGTTTAGAGATGAAATTCGCTAAAAGGGATTTATTTATGTATTTAGTTTTTTTTATTACATCACATTGCTGATTTGCCTCATGACGACACACATTCTGATATGACTTATGCAGACATGCAGTTCTTCTTTTTACCCATAGAGGTCTGACTTTACCCATCCTCTGTTTAACAACGTCCAGTTCATGCTGACACACCCAGAGTATTTTCTTCTCCTTGGTCTTTCAGCCTATATCAAAGTTATATTCAGGTCTCCTAGAAATGAAATAGTAAAAGATGATGACAGAAAAAAAAAAAAAAAAAAGTTAGGAGAGGAAAAAGCTGAACTTTATTAAACGTGATATTGATATTTTTGTGTGTAGCTTGTAAAGTTTTAATCTGTACAAATATCCAAAGTTGTTTACGTTCAGTTGTACAATACAAATGTAAAATAAAAATATATATATTTTTTTTTTAATTTTAATAAAACATTTATTTAACATTAAGGAAAAGTCAAATTTTAATAATTTTAATATATATATATTATATATATATATTATATATATTTAAATTTAAATAATAAATTATATTATATATATATAATTTAATTTTAAGGAAAGTCAAATGTTAAAAGAATATATTTCTATAACAAGCAAAAATATGGCTTGATATTTTCATGTAGCTTATACCATTGCAAAGCTTTAATCAATACAAATATCCAGAGAGGTTTACAGTAAATTGTAATATTAAACAATTTAGAATTTGATTTAAATGTTGAAAAAATATATCTAATTGCTTCAGTTCTTTATATATAAAACAAACAAAACAAAAATATATATAAAAATACTAAAATAACACTGATTTCATATATATATATATATATATATATATATATTTTTACACTTGTTTGTTTCTATAACAAAATATCCATGGAAAATATCCAATCAGATACACATAGTAGTAAAAATGAATGAATGAATGAATGACTGAATAGTTTATTGAATAGAGCATTGTTGTCTTCTGATGATGTCATCTTTTACTGTGAATGATGAGTGCAGTGAGGTCATCACTCATGGCCCTGAGCAGTGTGACAATTAAGAGGGAAGCCCCAGTCAAACAGAAGTCAAAAAACTGACTCACACACTTTTTTTTTTTTTTTTTTTTTTAGACAGACAGACAAAACTGACTCACACACTCCCTCATTTTATAAAGACATGTGAGGACAATTCAACGCATGAATTATAGAGAAGTCACTTTTATAAACGTTTCTACATAGACTCACCTATAACGACTGTGTGACAGTCTCAAAGCCAGGCCTGCAAAGCTCTGTTCTGCATAACAACCATTATTGCAGTCTAATGAATGTCTTTTTAACGGGGCAATAATTGCACTGTAATGATCCAGCGTTAATATTTCAGAGTCATTTATAATGAGTGAGTAGAGCTGGAAATTAATATCTAACAGTAACTTTGAAGCACAAAAAAAAGTGGTCTCAGACTTTTGGATGCCACTGCATGTAAATGTGTTTATGTCCTGTTTACATCTAGAATAGCTAAGACAATCTGAGAAAGTTCAAGTTTAAGTGTAAAATGTAACATTGTACAGACAAATTTCAGAGTAAGTGAATAAATGGTTTAGGGTGGTCGCAGTGATCATATTGATCATTATTAATGAGAATTGTAGAACAAAGGGTTTGATTTGTTGTTAAAAAAGCTCCCAATACTGAAATATTTAGCCACTGCATAACATTTAAGACACTGATTTGCGTGAAATTTGGCTTCAGATGGAGCAAAACAGCATATATTTGTTGAGTCTGACAAGTTTCCATTTGAGCAGAAAGTAGGGGAGATAACTTAATCTAAAACCTCAAGAGAGGGGGAAAACAATTAGCAGCAGACAGCAGATGGATGCAGTTCCAACAGGTAAGACAGGGAGATGTCAGTGTTGTACAAATGCATCACAGCACAATGAGAGACAGAACACGACAGTGAGAGAATACGTGTGCGTGTGTACATGCTAGACAGACCTCGTAGGAAAGGCCAGGTGTTTAGATCAGTTTGCATGCATAATTGGCAAGATTATCACAGATTTTTTTCTTCCTCCTCTTTGTAATGGGCGTAAACAGCCGTGTGTGTCCCGCGGGGAGCGTCTGTGAAATGTCAGGACAGCGCAGTCAGAGCTCACCTTTGCTGAGCAAAATAGAAAAGAATACATTTTGTGACTTTGAATGGGCAAAAAATATTTTTGTAAATTGAATAGTTGCCTGTGGTTTTCTTTTTGCATCGAATGCTATAGATTGCATTTTGAATATAATTACATATACATTTATATATAAAATATTTTTAAATGAGGCAAGCCACATCTGCAGTAAAAATAGCTCTAATTCATTGTACAGTTCAATTAGCAGAGTTGCAAATTTGTTGCTTATATATACACAAGTTCTGTGACTTATTGCTTATTATTATTATTTTAAAGATTAAATATCCACTCCTTTCTCCCTATCTCCCTCGCTCGCTGTTAATGCTTTTATTTCTGTTTTAAATCCAGGTGTTAGCAATAAATCTCCTCCTTTTGTTTTCAGAGAGAGACCATTTTTCATACCTTTTTGTATTGTTCAAGACTTAAGCCTCTATTTGATGGTTTGCAAACTATTTTTATTTGTTTTAATGAGAAGTTTTCTTTGCAAACTTTTATTTTGGGCTTTAAGTATGTCAAAAAAACCAAAAGGGTCATATGATGCGATTTCAAGTTTTCCTTTCTCTTTGGAGTGTTATAAGCTGTTCGTGGATAGATAAGATCCCTAAAGTTGCAAAGACTAAAGTCTCAAACCCAAAGAGATATTCTTTATAAAAGTTTAGACTTGTCCACGCCCTCCTAAAATGCCTTGTTTAAACATGCACCTAGATGTGTACATAAGGTTGTGGGAAGATTTGCCGCCCAAATGTTCAGCAAAGAAAGAAGGTAACTTTGATTCTGCTGTTGCCCCCAGTGCCATATTGTGGAGACCTGTTTCGTTGTCAAAGCAAAAATACTTTGTTTGGCCTTCCAAAAGAGGACACAACTAGAAATCAGTGGTTAAGCTGTACAAACCCGATTCCAAAAAAGTTGGGACACTGTACAAATTGTGAATAAAAACAGAATGCAATGATGTGGAAGTTTCAAATTTCAATATTTTATTCAGAATACAACATAGATGACATATCAAATGTTTCAACTGAGAAAATGTATCACTTTAAGGGAAAAAATAAGTTGATTTTAAATTTCATTGCATCAACAAATCTCAAAAAAGTTGGGACAAGGCCATGTTTACCACTGTGTGGCATCCTCTCTTCTTTTTATAACAGTCTGCAAACTTCTGGGGACTGAGGAGACAAGTTGCTCAAGTTTAGGAATAGGAATGTTGTCCCATTCTTGTCTAATACAGGCTTCTAGTTGCTCCACTGTCTTAGGTCTTCTTTGTCGCATCTTCCTCTTTATGATGCACCAAATGTTTTCTATTTCAGTACCTAGATCCTTCTTTTACGCAGCCATGATGTTGTAATTGATGCAGTATGTGGTCTGGCATTGTCATGTTGGAAAATGCAAGGTCTTCCCTGAAAGAGACGACGTCTGGATGGGAGCATATGTTGTTCTAGAACTTGGATATACCTTTCAGCATTGATGGTGCCTTTCCAGATGTGTAATCTGCCCATGCAACACGCACTCATGCAACCCCATACCATCAGAGATGCAGGATTCTGAACTGAGCGCTGATAACAACTTGGGTTGTCCTTGACCTCTTTAGTCCGGATGAAATGGCGTCCCAGTTTTCCAAAAATAACTTCAAATTTTGATTCGTCTGACCACAGAACAGTTTTCCACTTTGCCACAGTCCATTTTAAATGAGTCTTGACCCAGAGAAAACGCCTGCGCTTCTGGATCATATTTTAGATATGGCTTCTTTTTTGACCTATAGAGTTTTAGCTGGCAACAGCGAATGGCACGGTGGATTGTGTTCACCAACAATGTTTTCTGGAAGTATTCCTGAGCCCATGTTGTGATTTCCCATTACAGTAGCATTCCTGTATGTGATGCAGTGCCGTCTAAGGGCCCGAAGATCACGGGCATCCAGTATGGTTTTCCGGCCTTGACCCTTACGCACAGAGATTGTTCCAGATTCTCTGAATCTTTGGATGATATTTTGCACTGTAGATGTTTGACTTCAAACTCTTGGCAAATTTTCTCTGAGAAACTCCTTTCTGATATTGCTCCACTATTTTTTGCCGCAGCATTGGGGGAATTGGTGATCCTCTGCCCATCTTGACTTCTGAGAGACACTACCACTCTGAGAGGCTCTTTTTTATACCCAATCATGTTGCCAATTGACCTAATAAGTTGCAAATTGGTCCTCCAGCTGTTCCTTATATGTACATTTAACTTTTCCGGCCTCTTATTGCTACCTGTCCCAACTTTTTTGGAATGTGTAGTTCTCATGAAATCCAAAATGAGCCAATATTTGGCATGACATTTCAAAATGTCTCACTTTCAACATTCGATATTTTATCTATATTCTATTGTGAATAAAATATAAGTTTATGAGATTTGTAAATTATTCCATTCCTTTTTTACTCACAATTTGTACAGTGTCCCAACTTTTTTGGAATCAGGTTTGTATTTACAACACTGTTTCAGAATAGTTCAACCCTCATATTCAGATGTGTGCAGCGCATTTTATGGTGGACTGTTTCCTGATCCTGGGAGAGAAGACTACAATGCCAGCTGTTCTGACTCACAGTCTGTAAGTAATTACATATTTAAAGGATTTGGCACTGATGATTCAAACGCGAGTTTTGAGCTGTGTAGAGTAGAGGTCTGCTACCCGACCCAAGCCCAACTGGTCCGAAATACTTTCGGGTTTCGGGTAGGGGACGGGTTAATGTTTAATGAATAGCTTCAGGTTCGGGTCAGCTCAGGTTTATAGCTAAACTAAAACTATATGCAGTAGGCTGCTCTGCTCTCATAAACGCAGGCACATACATTATTGCACAGGACAACACAGCACGGAAACTTTTATTATAGGTTCGACAGGCTTCTGGCTCGCAACGTTGTATTTCTCTGCAAGGAGGGGGTGAAATCGCTGTTTTTGTAGTAACTATGCCCCATTGATTGTAGAGAGAGACGCGAAGACGCAGGTTCACACAGACGCAACTTTCATCTCTCTCTCACTCTCTCTCACTCTCACTCTCTCTCTCTCTCTCTCACACACACACACACACACACACACACACACACACACACACACACACACTAATTCAAATAAATTATATAATTAATTAATTCAAATAAGTGCGATCTTACCGCACTGCATCTCTGTGTCAGATTTAAAACCGGCTGAATTCAAACGAGCCTTAACTAACGAAAATGACCATAATTTGCACGTTGGAAGAATTATCGTCTTTTCATATGTACAACCATTCAAAAAATCGGCAGAATTTATGTCACCGCTGCACCTGATGTTCATAAACTTTCATAACCAGTAAGTGTTTTTTATTTTGCCTTGTGAACTGGCCGAGTATTAATGATTCTGTTTCTTTACATGTATTTGTTTACTGTCAGTTGCATGCAATCATGAAATAGGCTACAGAATGTATTATTATTATTATTATTATTATTATTGTTATTATTATTATTATTATTATTACTTTAATTGGCTATTCGTTGTGATAAAAAAAAAAAAAAAAAAAAAAAAAAGATTTCAGGGCTCTAAGTTTAATTCTGCCGCTCGGGTCGGGTCGGGTCGGGTCAGTTGATCTCGGGTACGGGCCGGGTTCGTGCGTCAGTTTAAAGCCCGTGCAGACCTCTAGTGTAGAGTAGCGCTTTATGTTTGTCGTTTCTCCGATCACAAATGCAGACATGGTTTTATGTTTACTCGGCGCAATGCAACGTGTAAAAACACGGTATAAGTTATTATAATCCATAATTATGTCCCCAGTGGATCCAACAAATGGCTCGTTTGTAATGGGTTTAATTGGTTTTGTCTTGTTGCGGCAAGGGGCGTAACATTTCCGTCACACGCTTGAGGCATTCGACCAATCACAACGCATTGGACAGCTGGCCAATCAGAGCACATCTCGCTTTTCAGACCAAGGGCTTTGTAAAAAACGACGCGTTTCAGAAAGGCGGGGCATAGAGGAGAAACAATAATGTGGAAAATAATGCGTTTTTAACTTTAAACCGCATAAATACATTTCATTACACCAAATACACAAAATAATGTTCTTTTTAGCAACATCATATGACCCCTTTAAATTTTATTTTGGGTAAAGCAAAATGGCCATTTACATTAGCAGAAGAGATCAAATTGAGCAAAAAAAAAAGGATTATAATGTTGAAAGGGTGTTTACAGCTATGATCAAATCAAGGCTTTTAATTGATTTTAGTTTTTACAAAGCTTTGGACTCTTTAAATATTTGTAAAAGAATATGGTGTTATAGAAGAGCTTTGTGTTCTTTTATTGAAAATGAACTTCATTCTGCACTCTTTTTATATAATGGATTTAAAAAGAAAATGTGAAAAAAATAAATTATGTGAGTAAATTTTTTGTTAAATAAAGTTGCTAGAAAAATTCTAAATTCTCTCTCTCTCTTTTAAACACAGTGGTTCTGATCAGAGCGTGTCGCTGCGTTCTGTCTTGTCGTGGGCGCGCGGATTCTCTAGAGGGAGAGAGGCGAGCTGAGGCGAGAGAGGGTGGAATGTGGGGGAGCTTTTACTCGCCCTGTGGCCTGATGACTCAAAGCACCAGGTTCTTCTAGGTCATTCCGTCTAAACATCAACCTAAACATAGCACTGCTATTTGTACAGCAAATCCTGCCAGACATCACTTGTCGTCAAATAGCACCACTAGTTGTCACATTTTTTAATCAAGTAAATATTTGTCAGGGTAGGTTTATTTCTGTGTAATCGCATACCTTCAAGTCTTGGCTACAAAAGATAGGCAGGTGTTAAGGATCGCCTTAGGCGATTATACTCGTCGTGTTTATCACATTAGACGAAAGTGATATTAATCGAATTTCTGTTTTTAATTGAATTTACATGAGCTCAGGTCATCATCGTTTCAAGTCATCAGTAACCGTCAATCGTAGTCGCATTGCAAAACACCGTGAAAATCCATAGTCTGGTCACTTCTGCCCAGAGACAGCGTGAGCTGGCGGCTCGATTGTGTGAGATGTGTGCTAATGTCTGACTGGAGAGAGAGAGAGAGAGAGAGAGCGCGCCAAATACACTGCCCAGAGTTTATAGCTTCCAATGGATATCTAATAGCCCCAGTGGACATTAATAGATAAAGTGTCAGGACTGTTGGCGGTCTGATGTAACTTCCCGCCTGGCCTTGATTAATTAAAGTTTTGTTGGCTCCTGTGAGGTACCGTTATTCGTTTGAAACTTGGCATCAAAAGCCCTGCAACAGAACTGGACCCACACAAGCCATATGAGGAATGTGCGGTATTTTAGTATCCTTTTTATATCTTTGATTTGTTATGGCTCTTTGGATGTCTTAAACTAATAATGCGAAAATATTATTAACGACTATTTATTTATTTATTTATTTAGACTATGTGTTGCTTGCGTAGAAAACAGCCACTGGCTCTGCACCTTCCTACCTCCAATCACCTTTACAAACCTTGCATCCACTTAAGAAGCCTGCGTTTGGTGAATGAGCGGCGCCCCATGGCTCAAAATCATTTTCTCAAACCGTCATCTTTACCGTGAGCATCTCTACTCTATATATTTATCTTTAAAAAAGAGGAAATTTTCTGCTTATTCTTTTATACTTTTTTATCTCTATTTTAGCCTTTTTTCTTTTCTTGTAACTTTGTATTGCAGCATTTCTCATGTTGCATCCTTAGGATGAATCACTTTATTGCGTTTGCCTTTTTCTTTTTATATTCCTCTGGTTTGCTGTTGACTATCAGTTGAAAAAATGTGGCCAAATTGCACGTAGTGTATGTGTGCACTTTTTTCATGTTCACAGGTATAGAAGAGGAAAGTGGCATTATGTTGGTGAGCTGGCTTGCATCAGAACCTTTATCCCTGCACCTGTTTTGTACATTAAAAAAAATAAAAATAAAAAAAAATAATAATAATTAAAAAAATGATCGAGTGGATGAGCCCCATGGTAAAAGCAAAAGAGGAGAGAGAGAGAGGAAGGAAATGTGTGGGAGAGGCAAAGCAGTCAGAGATGCTCCATTTGTAATCGGTGACAATTTAATCTGTCAGTTTTGTGGATAGTAGGAAGAGCGAGTGAGTGGCCAGCGAGTGAATGCTGACGGCTAACTATAAAGGCTGTCAGCAGTATCTAATGCATAGACAGTGAGAAGTGAGATGGCTTTCTGAAATGAAAAGCGAGAACAAACTAGTCAGGACATTGCATATCAAATGTATATGTTCAAAAATCAAATATGTTGTTGTGATAAAATATATTTCGTCGTTCGTATGTTGGTGAAATGTCCTTTATTTCATGTGAGCAATTTTCTGTACAGAATCCCATCTAGTCACCTCAGCTGTGCGCTGAGAAGAGGAGACAATGAGAAAAGGGCGGTGGCACGGTCTCTGTGATTGAATGCATCCGTGTTTTAAATCGATATTAATGAGAACGTTTTAAAAACAAGACGAATGCTGTAAAAGGCGAGAGAAAGCGATCATTTTCTTACTATACTTGTGTTATTTTATTCTTCGTGGTACATCTGGATGTTAATAGGCTTGTCGATGTTTTTGTTCGGAGGTGCTGAAATGCAGTGAGCTGCGCTGGTTAGAGCGCGTTGCTCCCATCCCCCGCCTGTACAGCACAGGGTAAGGGAGGGGGACAGGAGAGAGAGAAGGAGCGATAGGCAGCACCCTTGTGTAGGGAAACAAGAGTCAGCTTCGCGGAGAGGAGAGAAGAAAAAAAGAGCTGGGGCGCAAACAAAAGAGAGAACATGGATGAAGCAGGAAAATGTCTGTTTAAAAAGGCAGCGCAGCGGAGGCTTTGGTCATCCTGCACATAGTCCGCCCGTTTTTTTGGATGCCGTGATTTGGAGCTGTTGCGCGGGGAGCTCTCAAGGCGGAAAGCGGTTTTTAATCCGTCTGTGGATGTTGCCAGCTTGCGATGGCTGTTGCAGGGCGATGTAGCTGCATAAAAGAGAACGTGCCTCTTTGTTTTTGTTCTTATTGTTCTACTAAGTGCCCTTACAAATGCACAAATTCGCTACAGCATTCAGGAGGAGCTGGAGAGCGGCACTGTCGTTGGTGATCTTGTTCGGGATCTCGGGCTGGATCTGCGAAAGCTTTCGGCTCGTCGGATCAGAATCAGCTCCGACAGTGCGAGGCGATACTTCAGCATCAACCACAAAACTGGTAAGCTTGTTATAAGCGACCGGATTGACCGCGAAACGCTCTGTGAATTCAGCGGCACCTGCACGCTTAGTCTCGACGTGGTATTAGAAAACCCATTTGAACAGCACAATGTGGATGTTGAGATTTTGGATGCAAATGACAACTCGCCGCTTTTCCCGCGAGACGAGTACCAGTTGGAGATCTCCGAGGGCGCACAGCCAGGCACGCGGTTTTCCATTGAGGGCGCGCAGGATTCTGACGACGCCTCAAATTCCGTGCGCCATTATCGCCTCACCTCAAATGAACACCTGGCGCTCGATTCAACTAAACCACCTGCTGACGGAAAACACATAGAGCTCGTGCTGAAAAAACCTTTCGACCGTGAGCTTTTGCCGTCGCACCAGTTTCTACTCACCGCTACTGACGGCGGATCTCCTCCTCGCTCAGGCACAGCCAAAATCAACGTGCGCGTTTTGGATACAAATGACAACGTGCCAGTCTTCGGCAGTTCCGTATACAAAGTGAAACTGCGGGAAAACTCTCCTGTTGGCGCGCTGGTAATTAAATTAAACGCCACAGATAGAGATGAGGGCTCCAATGGGGAGGTGTATTACTCATTTAGCTCTTACACGCCAGAAAGAGTGAGGCAGGTGTTTTCCGTAGACACAGACAGTGGAGAAATTAGAGTTAAAAGTAATGTGGACTATGAAGAAACCAACACCTATGAGATGTATATCCAGGCAGCAGACAGAGGCCAAGGGGCCGTAGCAGTGCACTGTAAAGTGGTGGTGGAGGTGCTGGATGTGAATGATAACCCTCCTGAGATTGTGCTCTCCTCACTCTCCAGTCCAGTTCGGGAGGATGTGCGTGCAGACACTCTGGTGGCTTTAATAAGCATAAATGACAAAGACTCTGGACAAAATAAGCAGGTCACCTTGGACATCATCCCCCCAAATCTACCTTTTAAAATCAAATCATTCCGAAACCATTACACCATTGTTACCTCTGCCTTCCTGGACCGAGAGACAATAGCATCATACAACGTCACAGTTACAGCCACGGATGGTGGAACGCCACCTCTTTCATCGTCAATGACGGTACGAGTAGAAGTGGCAGATGTAAATGACAATCCACCACGTTTTGAACAGACTTCATACACTGTTTATGTCTCAGAAAACAATGCACCTAGTGCCCCTTTGTGCGTCGTCAAGGCAACAGATCCTGATGCTGGTGAGAACGCTCGCATCACATACACTGTCTTAAATGACAACAACTATGGTATTTCAGTGGCATCATATGTTTCTGTCAAACCTGCCTCAGGTGAGGTGTATGCACTGCGATCGTTTGACTTCGAGAAGTTGCGTGAGTTTCATTTCCAGGTTAAAGCTCAAGACAACGGTGTGCCACCTTTGAGCAGAGTGGCAACTGTTTATATTTACATCATGGACTCCAACGACCACAGCCCGCAATTTGTTCGCCCAGCGGCAAACGGCTCACACTCCACAGAGACTATTTTGCGTAACTCAGAGGCAGGAGTCCTTGTTTCACGTATCCTGGCTTGGGACTTAGATGCTGGAGAAAATGCCTGGTTGCTATACAGCCTCCATCACCCTCTGGAATTGGACTTGTTTAAGGTGCATGAGTACACAGGTGAAATCCGCACAACACGGCGAGTAAACGAGGATAATGCTACTGTCTTTAGCCTCACAGTGCATGTACGAGATCATGGTTTGCCTCCCCGCTCTGCATCTACAACAATCAACATTGCCGTTATGGAGCTCCCACCCAAAGTGGCCCCAGACCCAAAACGGATTATCAAGCCACACGGCACAATGATATTCTCCCATGTAACCCTCTATCTTATCATTGCCCTGAGTGCAACCACCTTTGTTTTCTTGCTCACCATCTTTGTCCTAGCAATTGTTCGCTGCCATGCCTACTGCAGCCAGCCGGATGCCTGCTCCTGCTCACCTTGCTGTGGGTCCAAGAAGAAAAAGAAGACTACAATGAAGAAGACACCCAAAGACGGTGGAAGTGGTAGTGTGGCTGCAGGTGGTGGAGGAGGTGGAGCCGCAGGTGGAGGTGGTGGCGCTGCTGGAGGGGTAACAGTCCAGCAACAGTCTGCGATGATGCGGAGGGACCTGAAAGTGGAACCACACTACATTGAGGTCCGAGGAAATGGCTCTTTAACCAAAACATACTGCTATAAGACCTGCCTGACCGCCACCTCAGGAAGTGATACCTTTATGTTCTACAATACGGGCCGGCCGTTGAGTGGGACTTGGGGCTCAGGGGCAGACCGTTTCTTCACAGGACAGAGTGGGCAGTTTGTGCGCAGACTGAGCATGCCCGACGCTACGGCAATACAGGTGTGTGCAGTGCCCACACTGTTATAACATCCTTTAAGTGACTCATCCATCTATCCGTCTCATCCATGCGTAAAGAGAGAAGAAATTCTTTTCACCCTAAGATGTGTTGTTGATTTAGGAGTAGCCCCAACATTTTTTGTTTTGCTTCCAAATATATACACACTCACACACAAAATATCTGTAGAAACAGTTTTCACTCAGAAATTGCTAGTAAATTTATCAATTTATTACAATGAGACGCAAGTAAAACATACTCCAATACTATTTTTTATTTAAAATTTGTATTTATTTATTATTATTTTTTTTTTTACAGTTTAGTGAAGTTGTTAGTTGTATTGCTGAATTTTTGCATTAACGCTACAGGCCTGTTTCAGCAGTGGAAAGAACAGGTGTTTTGCTTGGTGTATACCAGGGCTCAGCAATGCATCCTGTTATATTGGAGCGTTTTTGCTTTTTCTTTTTGTGCCTCATTAATTCACAGCAGTAGCCTTCAGTGTGAACTGCAGAATCTATGCGTGTGCAGTTTTGATGATTTATGGTATCAGACTCTCTTTGCACTTGTTTACAGCTGTCATCAAATTGCATTTCATCAGTTATGAATTTAGAGAGAAGCGCTCTGTAGGGACCACCCACTGGTCCAAAGATGGTAGCCGCTGGCGTGGCAGAAGGATTCCTGTATGTTACTGTCTTTCCTTTTATTTCCTTTTACACATCAGTTTTTGATAATCAAATTTAGATGTTTAGACAATTTAATGTTTGATCATTCTATTGAACTCTTTACTTTATATTTTACTTGTTTATTAGAAATCTATGTTGCTCAATGTCTTGCACTGCCATTAACACGGATCTCGTGGTTGCAAACTCACCAGTCTGATCATTAGCCAGTGGTTATGACTAAAATTATTTAATGCGCCCATGCTTGCTAATTAATTCAATGGTAGTTTTGTCTAGTCCCCTACAGTGAATGCGACTGCATAACAGCTTAGCAAGTCAAGCAGTTAGTCAGAAATCAAGAATCCCACCTCCTCTATCTAACCAGAAATCTAGTATTTACTGAACACTGGGCACATAATTACGATAAAAATAGACCTTCAATTGATCTAAATAATAATTGATGAAAATAATTTCAGAGTAATTCAGAATTATTCCAAACATGACAATTTATACTTAATCCAATACAAATTTAGAAGCATTTACCTGGTAATGAGAACTACACACAGTGATTGTATGGGACATCTTTCTACAGATTTCCTTAAACTTTTACTACCCTCAATTTAATATCCAGATAAACCATCAATTTACCAAACGTTGTTGTTTGCTTGTTATAATGATTTTGGCACATCATTCTGGGAGTTGTGAGTGGTCAGGATTCTTCTTTGATTTATGTGGGAAGATGCATCTCATGTACATGCATGAAGTAATTATTTTGTGCGAATTGCATACAGTACACTGTTAAAAAAAAAAAACCTGCTCAATTAATATAATTTTATGTATTTTTTTTTTTTTTTTTTTGCTGGTTCAGGTGTTTTACCTTTATTTTAAATGTAGCACTTCATTGCTTTGTGTTTTAAGGGTTAATTGAAAGTTTTGTCGTTTTTATTTTTATTTTTTTCAGATGCACTAAGACCTTTAAAAAGATACCAAACATGAATTGTCATACTCTTGTTGACTGATTTCGTTCACTGTTTTTTTTTTTTTTTTTTTCCTGGGTTTAGAAGGAGAGGAGTGGGGTAGTTGTTAACCTCATGAGAAAGGGTTCAGATGTTGATTCTCATAAGAGTTCTTTGTTTTCTCGGACAGTGGCCTCATCAGGGTTCAGTTATCTTGGCATCAGCCTTACAGCTCTCTTTTCTCCTCTCCTTCCGTCTCTCGCGCTTGTTCTCTTGCCCTCCCTCTCTGCAGCCTTTTCTGCAGTGCGCTGTTTCAGGACAGCTGGGTGTGTTTATATTTAGAGGTGTGAAGCTCAAACAACACTCCAGTTTCTCTGTACCCACACTTAAATCTCTCTAGAGAGACTTTGCAGTCTAGCTTCAGTTTAGTTACTCAGCTTCATGTTGGACATCATCCACAAAAAACAATTGATGAGCATTTAATCTGTGAACACAGGTTAGCATGATTTGTCATCTGATTATAGATAGATAGGTAGATAGATAGATAGATAGATAGATAGATTTTCTTTACATGTCAAATATGTCAAGATCTCCTTTAAATATTACATTGTACACATACAGACTTACTATTAGATGGGTAAATCTCAGGAAATTTGAGAGAATCCAATATGATTCACTGTCCAGAATAATGGTGCTTATAAATGAAAGATTTTATGTTTTGTTTTATTTTATGAAAGGAACCACTCTCTTTCTGTGTTGTTAAACCCTATTAGATTGATCATAGTGTCAACTTTAAATTTGGGCTCCACGATAAATCACATGCGAATCGATATTCTTGCACATCTTGTCAGTAAAGCCAGTTCTGTAATCAGCGGTAAATCTCCATCATGCGCGTGCTTTCAGATGGAGCAACATTTACAACACAGAGCCATAGTTCACTGAGAAGCTGCACAAAACCACGTTCATAATCGCATTTATGTTGTGTTGTTGATTGGGTTGTGAGTGTTTCAAGGATTACTGGTTTCTCTGTGTGAGCGCCTCTTATTTGTGAAGTAATTACTGTCTCATTTCAGCTGTTCTCATTAAATGTCAGTGATGTTTGTTCTCCCTGTGTCTGATTAAGTGGCAGTGGAGCTGAGCTCTGTGTTTCTGGTGGCTTATTGGCTGGTTCGGTTTGGAAAGAAAAGGACGGAAGGATTTTGATTGGTTGGTGCAGAGGTGCAAATGCTGTATCTAGGCGAGGTGTGTCCACTCAAAAGGGAACTGAGAGAGAGAAAATAAGAGTAAGGAACTGTTAGTGAGACGAGATCAGACTGAACTCATTATCTGCTTCACACACAGACACACACACCCAGATAAATCAAAGACCTGTGAGGTGAATAAAAACAGATCACCAATTTCTTGGCTCAGCAACATTCTCTGTTACCATATTCACTTTATTTGAGTTTCTTTCATTTCTTCAAAGGAAGGATTTAACCTAAGAATCGTTCAAAATCTTATTGCTTATTCTGTAAAAGAGTTTGTGTATCAGATGGTTAAATACATTTTTAAACCCTTTTTTTATTTACATGTTTTCCCCTTGATATTAAATGTTTAGCCACTGAAATGTGGTCATTACAGACCTGGTGCATTTATTTGAAACTGATTTATATTCAACAATTCTTTATAAAATGTTATATTTGACAGTTTGTATACCATCTATGAAAGGTTTGTGCTAGGATTAACATCAGTGTTAGTATGTGATGTTTTGTGCATGACTGCTAGCTGCAGGGTTGTATGATGGATGTGTGTGTGTTTGCGTGTTGTGTGGAGGAAAAGCAGGCCCTGCTGATTACATTTTGAATTGGATTTCACATTGATAAATATCCTTCAGGAGATGTTTGAGGGAAAATGGGTGACAAACGGATGGATAGGGAGCACAGATGCCATGCCTGCCTTTTTGTATATAAAATTTGATAGCAATGAAAATCTGGGCAGCATAATACAAGTTGAAATGTCCTCCTTTTAAATTCAAGGAGATTTTACATTGATTGTAAAGGGGCAAAGGACTTATCATACCACACCTGGGTAAACATAAAGATTCACCCTAAAATTAGAAGGGAAAAATATTTAAGTTTTTTATTTTCCAAATTTGCATAAAGAAAATCTGTTTTACATTTTTGTTTATCCACTTATGGAGAATGACTCATTAATTTCTGTTTTAGGATCCTTACCTTTTTCTTTGCATTGGGACATTTAATAACAAGCAAGCATTTCCTCCATATTTTCATTGCTGACAATTATGTCACAATGCCATAAGTCTTTATGGTACTAAAATAAGCTCCATTTCCTTTAAGCAAGATGCAGTATCTTGTTTTTGTTTTTTTGATTTTGGAATGAAATGTGACCTAGACATGTTCTTGAAAGGTTTCATGACATTCACTCACCATTTTTACTGCCGATATGCATCATTATGTTTCCTTCTCCCCGAGGAGACTCATTCAAACTGATCCCACCCTTCTGTTGCTGCTCCTTTAGGGTTTTATGACATTGATTCATCTCATTTGTTTGAATGGTTGGTTGAAATCTTGTTTTGGATGATGAGCATCTTAAATTGGCATTAATGTTTGTGTGTCTTTGTGAGGGTAAAACAGTGTATATTTAAGACATGAATGAAATCTTGACCCAACTCTATCCTGCAGCCATCATGACCATATGACTGCACTCCAGCATGATTAATTAATGAGATGATATTGGTTTTTTGATCCACCCCAGTGCTTAATGTCATCTCTTTCTCTCTCTCTTTTTGTCTTTGTCTTTCTCAGCCTAAAGCTCCCAATACAGACTGGAGATATTCAGCGTCCCTCAGAGCAGGAATGCAGAGGTAAGATTTAAATGATTTGTTGTCTTATTTATTTATATTTTTATTTATTTATTTTTATATTTTTTTCATCTGCTGAATAAGCCCTATTACTTTTAAGGGGTAAATAAATAAATAGTAAGTAAATTTGATTTCTGTGTTCATTGTTCCAAAGTTGAGGAGGAATTATCACACTACATTTTGACACAAAATATGTACTAATAAATATTATGTTGACCACGGGAAAACTACTACATAAAATGTATAATAATGACTTCTTCAAATGGATGAATCTGGTGAATGAAAACCAAGAAAGACATATTACAAGACAGTAATTTACAGACATTTTATGGACATAGTTACCTATGAAAACAACAGATGTTGATATGATCATGGAAACTCATGTGCACAGACATTACATTACCCGTAAACCACTGGACCATGCTGGGTAGCATATAGTTATCCACCACTCATTGTGAATCAACCAATGTTCTGATATAGATGCAGCAGCCACTGAATGACCAGTACAGCTGTACAGCAACAATTTACGTGGAAGCAGAAGTAGGTCACATGCGACGATTGAAGTATTGCCTGCAGCCATGTCAGCAAAACGATGGCAATGAAGGACACTGCAGACAACAGACTGGGCAGCATGTTCACATATGCCAGGGCTATGTGTGTGTGACTGAATGACCTCCGATCTTCATTAGTGGTACACTGATTCCATCCTAACTGCAGCAAGGTTCAATGAGAGCTAATGTAGCCATACAAATCATTCTCATGCATTAAATCAGATTCCTGTCTCACAATTTATGTGCTCAGAGAAGCCGCTGCAAAATTAATTTCACATTTATGATGCTTTTGCTTTCTCTGTCTTAAGGCAAATTTATAAGGCTTTCATTGGTAGTGTCTTTGTAAAGTCAGTGGCTTCTTATTAATAGTTTCTGTTGCTCTTTTTTAGAGTTTAGAATTTAAACAAACCCAAAATCAAAAGTATTATTATTATTTTATTTTTATTTTTTTTGATATGCAAAATAGTTTGACATGACTTGTTGCTGTTATTTTAATAAGTGATAAGAACTGTTTTTTTTTTTAAATATTCATAGGGATCCAAACCATATCCAGAGACCAGAATTATTTAAATTGCAACAAACATTACGACATTGATATGCAGGCAGAAATGAGCAGGGGAAGGAGAGGCAGACAGATCATTAACATTTACGATTTATTTACACCAAAGTCAAACAGGTTAATGCAAAAAAATAGCTTTGTGCAGTTAAACGATGTTTGAACATTAGCTGAGGATCTGATATGCAGGCAGAAATGAGCAGGGGAAGGAGAGGCAGACAGAGAGAAAGCAACAAGGAGGATGTTTGAACATTAGCTGAGGATCATGTATTTGGTCCAGTGTTTCTCATTAATAATGTATTAGCCTTACTGACTGCTGCTTCACAGCTCTTTAAAATGGCTTCCACACACACATACACGCTCACACACACAGCATGTAATAGCAGCAGTAACTGCCTGACCTTGGACTGCAAACATTCATCAGAGAAGGAGAGTGAGGGGGCAACTAAAATGGTGGTTTTCCACCCACCCCCCTCTGTTCTGCATGCGTTCTGTCTTTGGATAATTTTGGATGGGTTGTACCTGATTACTGGTTGATTGCGAATATTAGAAATGTCACAACATATTAATTCTTGTATTTTAAAATTCACATTTAAAATGACATACATTTCTGTTCTGTTATGGAAGACGATACCAAAGACTGGTGAATTTGCTCTTATGTTCATCCTACTTATCTATCCACTGAAGAGTGACTGGCATGCTAAAATAATCAAATAGGGGAGATTAGAGGTGTTATTTATCTTTTAACAGTATAACAATGTGAAAACACAATGTGTAACAATGTTAACAATGTGAAATACATTTTGCAGTGGTTTTAATTCTATATATATAGAGAGAGAGAACAGTGGTAAAAATTGAAAAGGTTAATTTCTAAAGATGCATTATATTGTTCAAAAGTGGCAGTGCAGACATGTATAATGTTATAAAAGATTTTTTATTTTGAGTAAAAAAATATTTCTGAAGGATCATGTGACATGGAATTAATTAGCGTATATAATGTAGAATAAAAAGAGGGGGGGGGGGGGGGGCATTGTGATAGAGAGACCAGTATACAGATCAACAGAACCATTCAACAACTACCTTCTGAAATGCACTTCTCCCCATTATTTTATGATGTTGTGATGTTTGGAAACAAATCTAAGTGCTTCATGTTTTCAGCCACTCTGAGCACAGTGAGCTAATCCTTTTGTTAACACATTTGCAGCTGCACACAGAGCAGCAGAGAGAACATACCAAGTGATAACACCCTTTTCTAAGAGTAACAGAAATCTTCTGCTTGGTTTGATTTTCTGCCACTGGCGATTTTTAAAGCTTTTTCCTGATGCAGACACAAACGTGGGTATATAGAGTCAACATAAAATAGAGTTTGCAACACATTTTACTTCCGTAATATGGCGTATTTCCAATTGAAGCAGGATGATCAACTGCACAAATTACACTGATAGCTGTGTGTGTGTGTGTGTGTGTGTGTGTGTGTGAGAGAGAGAGAGAGAGAGAGAGAGAGAGAGAGAGAGAGAGAGAGAGAACGTCTTTGGTGTGAAATTTGCACAGGAGTGGAAACTTTAATTTCAGAGGTAGTGTAAATGCAGAGAGGAGCATGGCCTAATCCTTAATCTCTAATCCAAGCTTCTAGATTCCAATTCTCACAGAAGACCTGCATATACCCATGCTCAATCATTCAGCCCAGGTCAAACATAAACCCTACTTTCATGCCACACATTTTCCTTTATAATCTAGGACATTATCTATAGACAAATCTTTTCTCATAGAGTGGGATCTGAGACAATTTGAGTATGAAAAAAACTGTGCATTACTATAAATAATATCTTAGTTTTTGATATAAGAAACCCATAAATAGAGCAGAATTTTAAATAATGATCCTTCATATTAGTAGTAGTACTAATCATGAAACCTTTTTATCAATATTAATTTAACAAAGCTCACAGATTTTCAATGTTGGTTTTCAATCAAAACCATATTATTATTATTATTATTATTATTATTATTATTATTATTATTTTTTTTTTTTTTTTTTTTTTTTTTTTTAATTTGCATTAATTGTCTTCATTTGAAAAAACTTTCTCCCTTGTTTGTGTATAGTTCGGTCCATATGGAGGAGTCATCCGTGATGCAGGGTGCTCAAGGAGTTCTGGTTCAGAACTGGCCTACCGTTTCCAGTGCTCCTGGTAAGATATAGAATCTTAACTCTCTATGGCAGACACACTCTTGAAGAAATTAAATTTTTTAAAATGAGATCTTTCATTTCTTAGTTGTTTCTCTAATCAGATTGATATCAAATAGAGTTGTTTACTTCTCAAATGCTTCTCTGTTTCCTCTTTTTGAGTTTTGCCTTTGGAAGAGATTGAACCAAATTGAAATTCCTGATGATCTGAGCTGCTATCCACATTGACTTTATAGCTCTATAATCAACTCCTGTATATTTTTTGTGAGAAACATATTACACTCTTAAAAATAAAGGTGCTTCATGATGCCATAAAATAACCTTTTTGTATAGATGGTTTCATAAAGAACCTTTAACATCTGAAGAACCTTTCTGTTTCACAAAAGGTTCTTTGTGTGAAAGAAGGTTCTTCAGATTACAAAAAGGTAAGAAAGAGATGGTTCTTTGTGGAACCAAAAATCGTTCTTCTATGGCATAGCTGTGAAGAACCTTTTAAGCACCGTTATTTTTAAAAGTGTACACTGTAAAATAAAAAAAAGAAAATAAAAAAAAAAATTAAAATTTAACCTGTAAAATTTATGGTAAAAATCCGGCAGCTGTGTACTGTAAAAAAAATATGGTAGCAACATTTTAGGTTTTACGGTTTTAAGTTAAATTTACAGTTAAATACCATAATTTAATTAACTAATATAACATTAATATACCAACCTACTGAAGTACTGAAATCTGTTTTGTACCTTTGTAATACACTGATAACAACCAAATGCAGGTGGTGATGAGAAAGTCACATGATGAACCAAAGCCCATCACAAGCGGCAGCTTTTAAATGTTAACATATATAGAAGGTGCACAGTATCATTCACACAAACACTAAACACCATCATGGTAACACACATTAAACTGAAATAATGCAATAAATATTAATTTAACAACATTAGGTGTAACACACAACCCTAATATACAAAACTGATAAGAAAGAACTAAGAAACATAGTTATTTAAAAAAAAAAAAAAAAAAAAAAAAATGAAATGTAAAGCAGGGAATTCTGTGAATGTCAATTTACTGTTATTCAATGTAAATTATACAGTCTTTTTTCACTTTCAAAAACGGTATACTACCGTAAAATTACATGTAATGTCTAATACAGTTTTTCCACCGTATATAGCGGGGGAATTTACAGTTAACCATTTGACAGGTTTTTACTGTAGCATTTTTACAGTCTTTTACCATTAAGTTCACTGTCACTTTTTACAGTGTATTCTTTGTTGATACTTAAATGAAACATAACTGAAAACTCATATTAAGTCTTCACATATAGAGTAACCACTGAGCAATATAGTACAATTTCCCTCTGGGTGTCCTGGCAGGACTATGACACTGCCTTTCACAGTTTCACTGATATTACCCCGCAGGACCATCTATCACTCTATCAACCCCGTCCCGATCTACACTATCACTCTCTTCTTTTCTGTCTCACATCATTCTTTCACTTGCATGTTTCTTTCTCTGCAGTCTTCTCTGCGTTGGCCTCTTTTGCTGAGCCTAGCTGCTGCAGTCATGCAGGATATAAGGAATGTGACCTACATGAGGCTTCTTTAGGAAACCTATAGCTGAGTAGTTCAGGGAGCAACTCAGAAACCACTGCAAGTGATACCACAATCTGCCTTTTTGTGCTATGTTGAGTAGTAACAGTAAATATGAATTTATAATGGAAGCAGCCCATTCAAAAATGTTGCTAATGTACCCAAAATTAAGATTTATCATCATCATTTGCTCAACCTGATGTTGGACTGGAGGGAAAAATGATCTGTAAATAATAGCATTATTTTGGAGATTTATAGGAATAAATTGGGTTTCTTTGGTAATGTATAGTAGATAAACTGTTGTTGCACTTTTTCTGTTTTTGGAACTTGGTAGTACAAATCACTCTCCTCTTTCATTGTGTAGTAAATGAGAGATTTTAAGTCTGTTTAAATTTTAAACAAGAGTTTACATTTATGCTTCATGTCTCATTTTGTTTCATGGAATAAATACATTAAAACAAAGCTGAAACAACATGAGGGTGAGTAAAAGATGGGGTGAACTATCCCTTTAAAACTGCTATTGTACATACATTTATTGTAAATTTTCCCACAGTCTGATCACAATGGAATCCCCTGGTTTTAATGTTGGATTATATGCATTTAGCTCGCTCAGGTGGCCTATCACAACTAAGTGATGAAGAAGAGAGTGACACCAATTTCCACAGCTCTGACCAGATCAAGCATAAATCCAGTTTATCAGCTGAAAGAGGAAATGACACAGTCGGGATGCGGAGGTTATCTGCAAAAGCGAGAAAGAGAAGCTCAGTACAAAGCGGCGACCGAGAGAGCGTGGTGAAAGCACAGAGAGATGACTCGATTAGGAGATGAAGATTAATAATGGTCAGCTCAGAGTATTTCAACACAAACACGCACACATTCTTTTTCACTTGCTGTGGAGATGTCCGCTCATGGTAATTAATCCACAATATTAGATTCCATTCCTGTTTTGCCCATCTAGTCTCTTTCTCGCACTCCAAATGATTGAAGAATCACCTGTCTGTCTGTAGAAGACAGAGTTTTGGTTATTAATCAGAGATGTCTGCACACACTCTAAAGTGCCCATAAATGGATCACCACAACCATCAGGGCAAAACATATTAAGATAAAATACGTTTCAAGTCAGAATCAACAAGAACATGCTTAGAATAACAAATTGCGTCATGCTATAGGCTTGTATTTGTAGCCATATAATATTGATGTGGTGTATTGTAGAACATTATGTTGAGGAAATAAACATCTGCTTACACAAATGTGATGAATTTTAGAATTACATCAAAACAGACTTGCTCTTGTGTTGACGTATGATGTACATGACATGAAGGCAGCAATAAACCTCTCTACCATTTTGTCTGGGATCATTTCCTGGGTCACAAGGTCATAGGTAGGAACCCGGATACAATTAATGAACATTTAATTTCCTAATTAGCTCCACTTGAGGGTCACGGATGTCTAGGTTGAGCCTCGACCCTCTTGGATGGAATGATGATGTGACTTCTGGAGGTGTTCGAAATAATGAAAGTAATTTAGTTTCAATAAGATGAAAGGGAGAGAAGGAGGGAGAGAGGACAAAACGGGCGCAATTACTCGTGTGATGAAAGAGCAATTTGTTCTAATTAAGTCTCTGATGATGATGGCGAAAGCAAAGACTGGAAATGAATGAAATAAGCCTCTTTAGATTTTTAGCTCTCTCTCTGTCTCCATCTCTCTTTCTCTTTCTTTCTCCTGTTCACTGTTCATCTGTCTCGTTTACAAATCTTTCACAAGATGCCAAGTCTGAGAAGCTGCTTAGCTTTTTAACACATTTCAGCCAAAAATGGAAAATTATATATTATTTTAATGTATATACTGTATCTCTTTGTTCCAATCTTTCTTCCATAAAACACAAAGAAATTTAGCAAACTTTTTTTTTAATTATATTAAGCTCCTAAAAGAAATTATAAGTCTATTCCATACTATTCTTTAAAGCCTGTTCAAGAATGCTTATCAGTCATGTGAAACATAAAAATTATAGATGTTTAGAATCAAATATGATAAAATGCCTCTTAAAATAGCAGGAGACTGCAAAGGGCATGAAATACATATCAGTCGGTTGTAGAATGTACATGATTCATTTCAACTTAAATTAAAGTGGTTTTAAAAAATGAGCTGAATCACATATAAATTAAAAAAATGAATTCAAAATGGTTTCAATTAATTTGATAAGTCAAAGACATGAAAACCAAGCCATGATTTATTGATTGTAGAATTTACAGTGTATAGTGTATGAATTATATGGACCATTTGTATTGTGTTTGCTGAGATTTGGAACTTGACAGATGGACAGAGAGCTTGACCAGTAAATTATGGCATGTTGATTTTTGGCTGAACCAACCTTTTAAAACAGTATAAGATGAGAAAAACTACATACATAAATCAGACAACACCGTCAGTTTTGTTGTCAGCAATGAGAATCGGCAGTTTAGGTGGTAATGTGAATGCTCAGTAGGTCTGTGGAGGTGTAAAGTAGTGCTGGGTTATTTTATGTTCTGCATTTTCATGAGCTTCGTTTTGAGCTCTGGCGTGCAAAACACTGGAGAAACCAACGCCCCTGTCTCTCTCTCTCTCTCTCTCTGTCTCTTTGTTGTGTGTGAAACAGATGGGCAAAACTACCAAAGCGTAGATCTACAGAATTAAAGTAATGAAAATAGGATAAAGCATGCTGTCTGTCTAAATTTCTGTCTAACTCTCTTTTTGTGTCTGTCACATTTTCTGTTTTTTTTTTTTTTTTTTTTTTTTTTTTTTTTTTTTGGGAAATGCTGTAGAATGTTTGAGTAAAACAGTGTGACAGAGGCAGAGGCCAGGTAGACGGCCTAAGGGAAAGAGGGATTGAGAGAGTGACAATGAGGGAAAAAAGGTGACCAAGGGGTAGAGTGAAAGAGAAAACAGAGATGCAGAGAGGAGGGGGCTGTGACTGCCTCTGTTGCTAGGGGAGAGAAGCATTTGACCATTGGAGAGAGAGAGAGGGAGAGAGAGCGAGAGAGCGTTCTGTATTAGTTTCCATCAGTGTCTCTGCCACAGCCAGATTTCACTGGAGGAGGCAGTTTCCACGGCAACCATTCATACCATGAACAGGGTGCTGGAAGAGTAGAGGCAGGGTGAGAGAGAAACAAGTGAAGGAGAAGTGCAAAATGGAGAGAGAAAGAGAGGAGAGGTGTGGCTGAACGAGAGAGTTAACAGAACGTCATATAAAATAAACAAATGGATAAAGCTGTGCATGTAAGGGGAAGAAGGAAGTGTAGAGGGATGAGGACAGGTGAAATGGGGACAGATGGATGAGAAAACATAGAAATATGAGAGTTTTTCTTACTTTTGTCATCTCAGTAAAGCTATATGAATTGACAAAAAAAATATTTTTCTATTGTGAATGCAATTGTTGGGTTATAGCAGGTTGGGTAAAGATGGATGAATGGAGAGATAAATGGATGGGTGGATGAGTGTGACCTATCCTGATCTGTCTGTTTAAAGATCATCTCTACAGGTGGGCCAACCTGCACAGCCCACAGGCTCTCGTTTCAACTACAATGCCATATGGTGCACAGAAACACTTGCCCACAATGCAACGCACATTCATACACACAGTCTGACACACATGCTCTTACTGTATTTATCGGCAAAAAGCTATTCCAAAATGTTAAAAATTCTATGCAAACAGAGTATAAATAAAAACAACAGTCAGAGGTATCAAGAGACAAAAACTAATATAGCTGACACATTATTCAAATAAAAAATGTCAACCGGTCTCACTGATTTCCAGTTATTTTGTAGTAATTTTATGACTTTGGTTTTATCACTCACTTTAGTCAATCAGTGACACAGAGGGAAGGCTGTGCGAGAGTGTTTGTGTGTTGTAGGTCTAGTGGAATTTTCCAGAACACGCCAGGGGCTTTAGTCAGCTCAAAAGGGTAAACTGGGGACAATCCCTCTCGTTCTTTCTGTGTCGGTGTTTGTCTCCATATCTTTTTTGTTTGTTTGTTTGTTTTTGTCTTTTGAGGTTTTGAAATATGATGTTGAGATTCATTGATTGATTCATTCATTTAATAATAATAATAATAATAATAAAAATAAAAATTATTTTTGGAGGTAATTATGTAATAATTAAAAATTAATAAAACAATATTCATCCACTCCATTATCTTATTTATTTATTTATTTATTGAATGATTTTATTTATGCATTACTTGCATTCATGTATTTATATTCTTCCCTGCCTTTATGGAAAACAGAGTTATTAAAAATTACAGCATTATTCTCAAAGCATGCAGTTATTACAGAGAGCAGAACTGTCCTTAACATACACATGCACTGCTGTCTTGGCAGGCACATGAGAAAGCTTGTGGTGCCATCTGGCACATAATTTATCAGGATTACTAGAGCCTGACGTACCAAGGTGTGCCACACAGACACAAACTAAAGTGTGATTATATTAATTCTGCACAGACAATCAGTACCACATGCACATATCTAATTAATATTGTATGCCCACTAATGCTTTATTATTCACACACACATCTAATGAAATTATATACACAGACAGTGTCATCTGCTGTTACACATGCACACACATACACATACTGCCCGTAAATAACAAATTGGGAACTGTGATTCAGAAATAGACAGAGCTACCAAACATGTATTATAATCTAAATTTATTTCAAATTATAGATTAAAAATATGTAATCTTCAGACTAGCTGTTATATGATCAATCAGCCAGTATTCTGTGCTTCATGCAGCAAAAGCATGAACACAAATCTGCTGTCATCTGCTGTTACACATGCACACACATACACATACTGCTTCAAAAGCGGTGTGGTCTCATCTAAACAAACCCATAATTCCTTGGCTCTGCAGTGTTGCTCAGAAATCTGCTCCTTCAGGAGTTTAGCGTTGAAGTTTGGCTCATATTTCATCCTCAGCCTGCCCTTCCTCACCTCCTCTTCTGCATTATGTAAGACGCCACTCCACTACTCCTTGAGAAAGGAGAGACATACAGGGATATATAGAGTGCAGATGAGAGGGGGTCAGCAGACTCATGTTGTTTTCTTAATGATGAGACGATTAGATTTTCTCCCCATCATCTTTTTATGAGCTGGATCTTTCACTGGCCATAATAATCATGGCCTTGTCATGCAGCTTATTAAACCTGTGCCATTATCTGCTAGCCAGACGTGTCTGTCAAAGACTGCATTACACGAAAGGTCAAGGCAAGATGGAGATATGCAGAGGATGTTGTAGTCAGTGTAAATGTATTTGGAAATTACTCTTAAACTGTTTTTTTAAAAGATACTAGCTACTCCCAGTTTAAAACAGTAAAAGCAATCTGTAGAAATAATGAATACATAATCTATATACAGTTGAGAATCAGTTTCAGAATCTGCAAAATGTTATTTATTGTTAATTATTTTACCAAAATTAGAGGGATCATACAAAATGCATGTTATTGTTTATTTAGTACTGAATAAGATATTTCACATAAAATATGTTTACATATAATCCACAAGTTGAATTTATAAAAATGACCCCGTTCAAAAGTTTACATGCCCTTGATTCTTAATACTGTGTTGTTACCTGAATGATCCACAATTTTTTTTTTTTTTTTTTTTTTGTGTAGTGATACTTGTTCTTGAGTCCCTTGTTTGTCCTGAACAGTTAAACGGCCTGCTGTTCTTCAGAAAAATCCTTCAGCATTTTTTGGGCATTTGAACCATTTCCAACAATGACTATGATTTTGAGATCCATCTTTTCACATTGAGGACAACTGAGGCACTCATATGCAACTATTACAGAAGGTTCAAATGCTCACTGATGCTCCAGAAGGAAAACCATGCATTAAGAGCTGGGGGGTAAAAACTTTTTGAATTTGAAGATCAGGGTAAATTTAACTTATTTTGTCTTCTGGGAAACATGTAACTATCTTCTGTAGCCTAGTCTGAAAGGCAGTACTAAATAAAAATATGATATTTAGGCAAAATAAGAAAAATGTACACATCACCGCTCTGTTCAAAAGTCCTGCCTAGTTTTTGAACATGTTAATTTGACAGTTTTGAAACCAATGTAAATTAACTCGATAGCATTACTACTTTTAGTTAGTTACTCCCTAGCACTAGTGGATGTTATGCCTAATAATGTCAGAAAGATAACTACAGAAAGAGATAAACAAAATGGGAGGGCATGGAGAGAGGAAGATTAGATGTGATGAAAGAGTATGTGTGAGAGGGAGAAGAGAGAAAATAAAGCATTTGGGCATTTAGTTGTTGTGTTGCTAAGGGATTTGGAAGGGTTGTCAGTTCCCTGAGGACTCATAATGGATGCTGCCTGTTTCTCATTCTTATTTCACACCCACAATCCTGAATACAGACCTGCTTTCACTCACCGATATCGAAGTCAGAATGGTTCCGAGGTTGTAATCCATCTTAATCTTCACCGCAACATAAGCTATAGACAAAAGGCAAAGTGCAAACAAAGACCAGCACACAGATATGATGCCAAAGGTGTTGTCTGTATTAAATTAAGTGATGTTGTGGTGATCCAGTGTCATTATAAATGCGATTACTTGCTCATCAGACAGAGAGAGAGATTTTCAGTAGTGCACGGGGATGTCAAACATAGATCAAATGCTACCACAGTAATTTACCACAGTAATTTACATTTACCACAGTAATTTACATTTAAAGACGAGTACATTACGCTGCATTACATTCTTTCCTATTGTTCCATTTTTATGAGTGAGTTTTAACAAGATAAAAATGTGTGGTGGGAAGGAATGGTGAATTTTGTCTCTATATGAAAGAGGGCTGGAGGAGATGGTTGGGGGTTCAAGTTAATTGAATATGAACAGATTGGGTTAGTTGTAATTTTTGATTATCCAGCAGTATAGCAAAGCCTTTTCTTTCCCCCAGGCTAAGCATTGCTGATTCACTGTGTGCCCTCTGGAGCTCTTTACTGCAGCACAGAGAAGACAGAGATAATTTATGTTTATAGAGGGACGAGTGTTTTCCACCATGCTTATTTCAGGGTCCAGAGGACATTTATCATACCTGAAACATGGAGAGGTCCCTCTTAATGTTTTCATTACACACATTGACTGTTAAATAATGCTTTTGCTTATTTCTGTTTTTCCTAATCGTCATGGGATATTATTATAAATTGTAATCGATGGTCTCTTTTTCTCTCATAGATAATGAAGGTGGAGAGGTCTCTCCCCCCCTAGGTGCTGGAGTGGACAGCAACAGTTGGCATTTTCGATACGGACCGGGCCCGGGAGGCCCTCCACATCTGAAACCTGGTGAGGTTCCTCCTGAAGCCTTCATCATCCCTGGTTCTCCAGCCATTATTTCCATCAGACAAGGACAAGACGGAGATGACAAGAGCGACTTTATTACCTTTGGAAAAAAGGAGGAGGCCAAGAAGAAGAAGAAAAAGAAGAAGGAGAAGAAGGATAAGCGGGAGAAAGGGAAAGATGATGATGATGATTAGAGAGACAGAGGAAGGAGTTAAAGAAAGAGCTGATTTTTTAAGACAGCCGTCTCAACAGAAGTCTGTAGAACAAAACGTTTTTTTTTTATTCATTCTAAAATCCATATTTGGGGCTCAAGCAAACATTTTTTCTTGGATTCTGATGTTCTTTCACATCAGATCTTTTGGCTTTAAGCAGGTAGCTTCCCCTTCCTTTTAATGAAGTAATTGATTAATCTCACCTTGATGAATTGCTATATGATTAATATACTCTCATTCCTCAGCCACTATTCTGCAAAAAATGTCTTTCAGACTCATGTTGGTACGTCTGTCTTATTCATCCTCTTGGTTTTTGTTTTCCAATCTTTTTGATAGGGAGACAAAATCTGATTTGTTCGTAAGCTGTGTGCCGCTTCACATGTGCTTTCTTGGTAAAAAAGAGAAAAAAATGAGTAAAGTTAGACATTATGGAAGCAGGACACACACTGGTGTAAATACGCAGGTTGGGCACCGCTGTATGTAAAGCAGTGAAGACGCTAAATTAACGCTTTTGCTCATTCACTTCTCCTGGTGTGGGATTGAAGAATAATCCTTTAAAACAAGAGACTTTGAAACATTTTCACTTATAAAAAATCTCAAAACAGTGTTTTATCAAAAAAAGACAAAAAAAAAGTACACCGAATGATGGAATGCACTTTTATTTTGTTGCTTTAATTTTGTTACCAGCAAATGTTCTCCAAGGCTTAGTATATATGTGAGCAAGTAGTCCCATATATACACATACAGTATATAGACACACGCATCTAGTAAACAGGGTCAACAATCAGTGAATCTCTATAGCGACTCCCAAAAACTCACCAGGTCTGAAATATGTCTAACCTGGTTGGCCTTTTGGTTAAGCAACAGTTGGAGAGGTACGCTCACAGTTCAATATCATGTAAAGTTCATGAGAAATCAGCTCTTCGGGAGTCTGGTTATGTGCTCTGATGGCTGAGAGAATGTTTATGCATTAAGAACAGTATTACTATTGATTCACCTAACCTTAAACACCTTTGATCCCATAAACTATCCTTAAATACCCTCTGTAGAAAAGGCATGGGGGTTATGCCATGATTTTTTTCTGTGGCATTGCCTCATACCTGTAGTTTCCCTACTGTCCTTGACCCTGTCATCCCAACCCTAATTTTGTGCCTGCTTTCTCAGCTCAGTATGTCATACACAAAACCTAGTCGCCTCCCTTCCGCTTGCTGTTTGGAAGGCCAACACACCCCAAGAGCAAAGAACACAACATATTAGCTGGGGCTTTTCAAATTCGAAGGGCAAGGTTTTTTTGTGCGATGTTTTTATAAGCTTTAAGTGAACTTTATTGCTACTGTACAGAGCTTCTGTCTGTCTGTCTCTTTCTTGATCTCTCTGCTGGGTAGGCTAGCTCTAGACATTGTGGTGTACTCATGTAGTATGGAGAAATGCAGACGATGCCTGTCAACTCCCCCCCCCCCACCCCACAGAGGACAGAAGCCCCTCCCACAGCACTGTGATATGTTAATGATCCAGTGCTGTCCAATCAATCTGAGCTCCGTCTCTGTATAAGACATTGTATTTTCTGCTGGTCTCTCATTGGTTCATTCTCAGACAGAGGAGGAATGGGAGAAGACAGATGTGCAGCTTAGGCAAGGGGTGGAGGTAAGTAGAGAATATCTTTGGAGTGAAAATAGTGGCTTGCCAGTTTGAACCGATGTTGAGGGTGAATTGTGTAATTTCTGTGCCATTAGCAGCACTAAAAAGAATTTTGCCCCGTCTACCTTTAATAGATCCAGCCTCTGGTTTTGAGCTGTGTCAGACTGATTGGGTTGCTCAAACAAACAGAGCAAGGTTTTCAAAGACACATCCAGTGTTTACACAAGTATCTAAACCTCAAAAAAATACACAAATCATCTGTACAGTTATAAAAACAATCAAATGTTATTCATTTATGATAATTTAACATTTTGCATCAATAATACACTATAAAGATTAGACTGTTGTCTCCACCCCATGCCTTCTAGCGTCTGATTACAGCGGCAGTGACACGTCTGTGGTCTCATGCTATTGGTTCCCTCACTTGCCTGCCTACCTTGTTGTCACACATCCAAAAACATCTCAAACCGATGTCACAATTACTCAAACGTGACTGCTGCATGACCTTACTAGAAAGAAAACACTTACTATATAGAGATATATATGAATATAGATATAGATGGCTATGATTTTACTATTTTTGTTTATAGTTTTATTCATTATTCACACAAGAGATTTGTGTATGTACCGTCTCTGAGCCTTTTGCATACTGACACCTCTGCACCGACTTTCAGTGGACAGTTATGACCTTACTAAACCTTGGTATTTGTAAATGCTCTATAGTGTGATGCCCTGAAGCTCTCGTTTTCATCCTATCCTTTTCATTTTTGTTAATGAGAATAAAAAAAAAAGACCAAAAAAAAAAGAAAATGTGTTTGGCTTTGACATACCGATCAAACTAGCACTGTATATTGTAGCTAAATTATGTATGATGATTCTATCCTTACTCTTTCACTTCTTTGACAAAGAAATAAAAAAAAAAAGAAAAAGAAAAACGGGGAAAAAACATCCTGGTGTAAAATACAATATATGTAGTGTATGCTTGTGTCTAGTGAGCGTTCATGCTGTCATTCTTTCGTATTGTCTGGTGGTGATCAGTAGGTGGCGCTGTGCTGTCAAACTGAATGGCGCTCATCTGTTGTAAAACCCTCTTCTTTTGTACACCTGCTCATCAATATGTGATGGTAAATTAGTGACCTTCATTCCTTTCTTTTTTCTCTTTCTTTTTTTTTTTTTTTTTTTGATTATGATGGAAAAGTGGTAATGTGTTTTGTTTATAAATCACTAAATAAACTTTTCTTTCTCAAGAATGTGACATATTGTCAGTGTTTCTCTATCTGTGAGCCCATTTTTAAATTTAAGATGATGATATGCTTTAATCAGAAACATTTAGTTGGTGATATTTGTGTCAGCAGCCAAAAATAAATGGCTTTGGTGTACAATGGATAACCAAACTGCAAGGAACTACTAGAATGTCTACTGCAAGGAAGTCTGGAGAAGCGAGAGAGAGAGAGAGAGAGAGAGAGAGAGAGAGAGAGATAACCTTACTTGCTCTGGTTTGATATTTGGGTCTTGACAATATTCTTCAGAAATAGATATTATCCAAGAAAATATATTTTATAATCTCACAGATATATATTTTGTGGACCCTTTTGGTTTGCTTGAAATTGCCTTTATATCCCTTTAACTACAGAATTCAATATAATGAATAAAAACTGTTAAAGTCGATATTATCTATATTAAATTCATTTCTTAATAATTTATTATCTAATTTGTTATCTAAATACTTTAGAAAGTAAATTAATTTAAAATAAGAAAATTTAATTATACTCATGCCCACAAAAATCCTGTCACACCCACTGAAACCTAAAAAGTGGTTTATCACAAAACCATGTGACCAGCATCATGTGGTGGACATTTTATGCACATTATGCAAAATGAGCTCTTAGTTTTCTTTCTCTCTCTCTTTTTTTTTCTTTTTTTTTTTGTATCTCCAATGGCCTACTGTATTGTCAAGAAGTATATTAATTGTATAGCAACTTTGTTGGGTACATTGCTATGTTTTGCAATATTTTTATGATTTTTAATTCAAATAAATTTTAAAATTTAAGGTTAATCTGATCAAGACATTTGGTCAGCCAGATAAGGTCTGTCGTTGAAATTGTAAGTCAAAATGGTAAAATTGTTACCTGTCAACCCACACAGCTTGTCCATAACATAGCTGATAAACTCACCACTAGGGAAACAACTTTTGTAGTATCAAAATAGCATTAATAATTAATATTGAAAACTAGAAGATAAGTTACACAAATACAGTTTTTCAACTGAAACCACCAGTTTTCAATAACCAACAGTGTAGCTAGCAACTCATAATGTAATAACTGCACATAATGTTAAAAAAAAAATGTGCATAATGTAATAAATATTACATTATTATTGTAAGAAAATGTCCATAATGTAATAATTTTCTCAAAACTTAATAAAATCTTGAGCTCATAATGTAATAATATATATATTTTTTTCAATGTAATAATTTTTCACATAATGTAATTGTTATTGTGGGAGAAATGTATTACATTATGAACACGCTGTGGCAACTTATAATGTAACCACAGTTCATAAGGTAATATAATTTAAAGCAATTATTAATATATGTTTACAATATCATAATTATCTTTTAATATAATAAATTTGAGCATAAAACACAATCATAGTTTTGTGTAAAATAAGCTATTACATTTAAAGAAAAAATATGTTTATTAGGCTTATCAGGCTATATTGTGAACTTTATTTCTTAATTTTTTATAAAAACCTTACTAATTTTGTGATTATGACATGCTTAATTTTTGAGATATAGTTATTTACATGGTTCTTATAAAAACGTTTTTATATTATAAACAAATGTATAATGTATTTATAATTTGGCAATGTGATTACACACTTTTATCTTCTTGAAGCAAATGTCATATGGCTGACACATTCTTATGTTATTCTTATGATATGGTTACCGTTATGCTTATAGGCACAGAAATGATGCGTGATTGTAAGTTTTACTTTATTGTTCAACATATTCTCTGATGTACATTCATGTTATAACTTGTATTAAAGTGAAGAAATGTTCATTTAACTCGTGCTCCATGCTGCCTTTGCCTGAGGCAGATAATGCGATCTATCCCAGACTACATTAGACTTTGGAAAATGTATTTATTTTTTCCAAATTTGTTCATAAAAATACTCTCAGTTCAAGGGACACAGAATTTAGTAGGGACACAACTGAATTGTTCCTA
This sequence comes from Cyprinus carpio, assembly GCF_018340385.1. Lineage (NCBI taxonomy): Eukaryota > Metazoa > Chordata > Actinopteri > Cypriniformes > Cyprinidae > Cyprinus > Cyprinus carpio. Next base: position 7,129,721 of record NC_056610.1, on the reverse strand, counting down.
GCAATAATTTTAATCAATTAAAATATATTTATATGTAACCACTGTTATTGTCATCACACCACGGACATTACCTGAGAAGTTAAAGTAAATACGTCAGCAAACTTAGCTCTTTCAAAGATGTGCATTTAATGCATGGCCAAAGTAAAACCATAACGTAAGTGTTTAATATTTGCAAAGTAGGATTGCCAACTGATCCTGTATTTAACTAACATTCCATATTAAATCCATACAGAAAGTTGGGCTGCTTATACTTTATTATAAGTATAATTATATAATTATGACAATATTTTTGGTGAGTTTATAATGTAATAAATTTATCATCATGTAATAATTGTTATTACATTATGAGCTCAAGATTTTATTACATTTTAAGTAAATTATTACATTATGTGCAGCTTTTACATTATGAGTTGCTACAAACAGTTGATGAGAAGGCATATTGTTTTATATATATATATATATATATATATATATATATATATATATATATATATATATATATATATATATATATATATATATGTCTTAACTGGATCGCTATATATATATATATATATATATATATATATATATATATATATATATATATATATATATATATATATATATAAAAATAAACATAACAGTTATTAAGACACCACAGACAGACATTTAATCTATATCAGCTTTGACAAGCAGTCAGAGCTTCTCAGTCAAGAATCCAGATAAGTGTGACTGCACTGTATGTGTGAAGGCTCAGATTTACCACACTTCTCTCTACTCATCTGCCCCTAAGTGTTCCTCTTTGAGTAATCATGATTATAATTCACTGAGAGATTTCCTAATGCAGACATCTTGCTCTGAAATCATGCTCTTTCCAGGAGTGTCTGCTGTTCACGCTAATGATGGTACTGTTTCCAGCACCTCTGTGAGGTTAATGGAAGGTCATGGTATAAATGTGTGTACCATTTATGCATTGCTTGTTATCTGTCTCTGATTTGATGCTACTTCCAGCCATTTAACACGTGACATCTCAGAAAAAATAAAAAAAAAAAAAAAAAAAAAAAAAAAATAAATATATATATATATTATATTATATATATTATATATATATATATATATATATATATATATATATATCTATATATGATGTTTGTTCTGTTCCATATATTCAAAATCCGCTTTAATCTAACATCAGAGAAAGTGAGTGAGTGAGTGAGTGTGTATCTATGTTGATGCATGACGGAGGTTCAAGGGTTCAGCTTACAGAGAAAAAAAAAATGTTTTCTTTAAAAAAAATGTTTTCTTTCTCAGTACCCTCTCTTTTATTTGATCTTGGAGGCTGTTTCTATGGTTACTACAATGATGGGGCAAATTTCCATGGCAACAATTCAATTCAGAATTGAGTGTCTGAACAGACATAAAGGTGACAATATGGAGAGAGAGGTACTGGTACAGACTGTGCTACTATTGCTGACAGTCTCATAACTTCATAGAGTTCTGGAGGCTCCACCCATTTAACCTCATAAACTAGAGTTGTTCTCATGGGAGCTGTATACTGCACCCAGAAGCAGTTATTTATGGGTCGAGACCAGTTTGTGTTTTAAATATCTTCTAATTTCGGCTGCTTGTGGTGAGAAAAAAACAAACAACATTATAATGAGACATTGATGGCCAAAGGCAGTAGAGCTGCATTACAACAAATAAACAGATCACAAACTAAAAATAAAAAAAAAAATAAAAAAAAAAAAAAAAAAACAAAAAATAAAATAAAATAAAACAGATAATAAACTGAAATTCAGGACAAGATGTCAATATACAAAAATAAATAAATAAATAAAATCAGATTGTACAGATTATTCTGGAATAAAACTACAAATTAGTATCAAAGTATCATACATTTATAAATCAAAAGTATATTATTAGTACAATTATATACAGTATGCAAAGGCCATTGCTGAAATGTATAGAGCTCAGGACATAATATTCATGGGTAGTTCCACCTTTACTAAGCCAAGTGTTCCGGTTTGTCCTCCAATGACAGTAATTAATGAAAATGTTTATATTTTATCTATTTAGTTATATTAATTTTGTTTATATTTTATTTATTTATTAAGCTTTTTTAGTCACTTAGGAACCTCAAATATTTATTTTCACTTAACTCTTAATTCCAGGAAATTTCAAAATCATTTTAATTTCCAGGTGTAAATTTTCAGTGTGGTCATTAATACTCATCTGTAGGTATTAATTTAATTAAATGCAATCAGGCCCTTCAATGACTGATTCACATCTGCTTTCCGAAGTGAGGTTTCCTTGATTGTATGCTTGTTTTCAGCAGTACACACATTGTGTACGGTAACAGATAAGTCTATGGGACGCCTGTCTATAACAGTTCATCGGGGGGCGGAGGTCATCGGTCGGGTAGTGAGGTGAGGTGAGGTGAGGTGAGCTGAGTGTTTTTGTTTCTTCTGTTCTGCTCTTTTAAGCTTGAATGACTCAGCATGCATATCCTGCTGAGACTACGCACTTGCAAATCAAAGACACAGTGACGGCTAAATGAACGGTTGCCATAAATCAGAGATGAATCTATTGCATAAACTGCCATCCACCACAGGGAACAGAATAAAAGTACAGGTTAGAACATTCACCTTGATGTGCACTTTCAATCACAACAGGAGTTAGAACAGGAGGGCTGTGCAAGTTTATTGTGTATGTACAATTGTGGGTTCCTTAGGAAGTAAAGCTGAAGAGTAAGTAATCTGGTGCAAAGGGAAAACATATTGGTTTCAGCTTTTTTGAACATTATTCTTCTACTCATATTAAAGCTAAACTCATTAACAGCAACTAGCATAAAGTGTCATTGAACCCCACCTTAGATGATTGTTTACTAAAGGTGTTTACTTAAGATTATGAGATGCACTAAATATGTATGCATTGTATAAAAAACTGAGAAAATCTCAATTTCCATATAGGACGAGACGTGTTGAAATGTGAAAATAAAATGTAAATTAAAAGAAAAAAAGTTTACAGTTATTGTTAGCATAATTTAGTTTTGTAATGCAATGACAAGGACAATCTTGTCTTAGATTTCTGAGCAAAACATACTTTGATATAGTCACATTCTCATTTAAAATGGAAAAAAAAATGTCAAGTGACAGTTTTATAGTTTCAAAAAGTGATTTTAAACTGAAGGTTGTAACAGCTTTCATATCACAAGACACTTTTTATTCCTGCCAACAGATTTGGTAGATGCTGTATGTAATGAGTACTCAAACTACAGGCATGGTACATAACTGAAAGTGTTGAAGTTTAAATGACAGCTGAAATAAGGCCTATTTGCATTCAATTTATTTTTATTAATAAATAATGAGATCAAAAAACAAAACAAAGCAAAAATGTTAATATGACATTTTTATGAACAAAACAATTTACATTTATATATGAAATTATACCAACTAAATGCATAACGCCTTCAGTGTTGTGTGTCTTTATGAGTCTTGTTCATAACTCATGAATATTTCCTTTCTTTTCAACCCACAGTCTCAGCATCTGGTATCTATATCGAGACTGAAACACACACATACTGAGATACTGAGTTTGCTTAAATTTCTGTGCGACTAAACAGCGCCACCGCCTGTAAGCATTTCACGATCTCTGTGTGTTTGAGGTTTTTGAATTCAGAATAAGGAAATAAGTATCTATGCTGTCTTGTATATCCTGTTTTATCCCTTAATAAATAATTGTGAAATTTGAAGACAAAAATAATGAGAATTCCTACAACTGTCATATAGTCAAATGACAATGCAAAATAAAATAAAATAATGAAGTGGGAAAGATTAGGCCGGGTATGTGTGAACTTTAATGCATATAATTTAAAACTGAGAAGTTGACAATGTGTATGTCAACTAATGATATAGTTAAGATTAGGTAATTTAATTTTGCAGGTCCTCAAAACAGAATGACGTCGGTGTTTGATCACGTGATAGCATTATTCATTAGGCTCGTTTGAGATTACCAAAATCTGCTCAGAACCGATCACCGGTGATCACCGCGAGATGGATGCCGGTTTCGAAAAGTTCGACTTGCTCTGATGTCACGCTGAAGTGTACCAAAAAAACTCTAGCAACGGCGAGGCGGCTGTGTCGGATTGTACAGTCGAGCGCAGTTTCATATCAACAGCATGAAGGGAAACGTCTGGCTGACGACACAGTTTAACTTCTTTAATGTTTTATTATTATTATTATTATTATTATTATTATTATTATTATTATTATTATTATTATTATTAAATCGTTGGACCGCCTTTAGCTTTGATTATGGCACGCATTCGCTGTGGCATCAAATAAATAAATAAATAAATAAATGTCACACACTCTAATATTTCGTTGGACCGCCTTTAGCTTTGATTATGGCACGCATTCGCTGTGGCATCATTTCGATAAGCTTCTGCAATGTCACAACATTTATTCTCGTCCAGGGTTGCATTAATTTTTCGCCAGGATCTTGTATTGATGATGGGAGAGTCAGACCGTTGCGCAAAGTCTTCTCCAGCACATCGCAAAGATTCTCATTGGGGTAAAGGTCTGACTCTGGACTCTGTGGTGGCCAATCCATGTGTGAAAATGATGTTGCATGCTCACTGAACCACTCTTTCACAATATGAGTCCGATAAATCCTGGCATTGTCATCTTGGAATATGCCCGTGCCATCAGGGAAGAAAAAAAAAAAATTGATGGAATAACCTGGTCATTCAGTATATTCAGATAGTCAGCTAACCTCATTCTTTGGGCACATAACATAATCATCCATGCAGTAATTATCCAATGGAAGGATCTTAAATATTTGCTTAGTTAAATCCAGGTGGTGATTTTTTTTTTTTTTTTTGATTAATAATAAAATATTATTATTATTATTATTATTATTATTATTATTATTATTATCTGATTTCATGTGATTATGTGTTTAAAATATTCATGAATATTCCCAAACTTTATAACAGTGCGATCTCTGTGTGAGATATGTGATTATTAAATAATTAATTAATTTGTTATAAAATCTAACATACAAATAAAAAAAAAAATAAATAAAAATAAAAACAAAAATAAAAATAATAATAATATTCATAAATCCAAAAATAAAAATACATGTCCAGGCTCAGCCTCACTCTACATCTGGCATGGAGGTGTGTGAACTGTTTGGTGTGAGGCGCAGGAGATTAACATGTAATTCCTGCCTGACTCACTGCGCGTCGCTGCTCTGCTCCATCTGCTCTCTGCTCCTCTATTCAAAAGTGGAACAGCAAGGATATATGGCCAGAAATATTGCTTAAGTATTTTAACAACATAATGCAAAACACGGTGACACGGCCGGCCCTGTGAGTTAAAACAGCACTAAACCTAAAAGAATAACTTCAACAAATGTGCCCTGTCTACAGAGGCATAGCAATAGTTCAGGCAAGACAGGCAATTGCCTGGGGCTCCGCATTTTGAGGGGGGCCCCGACAGCTGACCATTTGAACAATCGGAAATGTCATTATTAATATGACATGGATCAATATATCTGGATCCCCCCTAGGGGGACCCCTCTCGCGTTACGCTGGATGTGCTTGCTTTTTTCCTCGTGATGCCTCGGCCGCCGTTTTCAAACTGGCACAGCGCTTACTCCTACTTTGCTAATTTAAACATGAACAGACTCTGCCTGTCTATTCGATTTACTCTCGGAGTGGGAATCGTTTCTGCCCTTCCACAAGACCTGACTCTTAAAAAATCAGTAAGCAGATCTGTTTCAGGTAAAACGTCTTTTTCATAGTTTGTTGTATTGTTTCATAGTTTCATATTGTGTAGTAGGCTTATTATGTGCGTTTTCCATTGCATTTGAAATGCTGCAAGCTATTCATTAATAATTGGCTTGTTGCTCTTATTAAAGAGTTGTTCCAATAACTTTTTTCTTCCTCACCTGAGCAAAATTGGATTAATCCACTAGACAGTTAATTTCACTTCAATCATAAAATGGCTGTTAGGGTAGGAACGATGGAAGACCAGGGCGGGATGCAGTTAACAGTCTTTAATGAATAAAGTAAATTGTCTCCACTGAATAATTAGAACACAAATCACAGGCATTAATCAGAGCCAGAACAGAAACTGCCAGACGACTGAATCTAAGAAAATCTGCATAAACTTCCACGAGGACAGAGGCAGGGACCCCGAGATGCATTCAGCCCAGTCAGAAAATAGTGAAGACAGCAGACAGGGTGAACAGCCAAGGGCTGGCGCTGAACAGGTACTCTGCAAACAGGCACAGCTGGATAATACACAGTCCAATGGCAGTATAACTCACAGCAGAAATTATGATTTCACTTTCCACGGACAGGACAGGACAGGACAGGACAGGACAGGACTAGAGAACAGACGTTTCTCACGAGAGGTCATTGAATAATCCAACATCAAGACAGGGCTAGGAAGAGGGAATAAGAAGCAGAGACAATCAAGAGGAAAAAAGGGGACAGGTGAGGAGAAGGGAACGAAAGGGGAAACAGCTGAAAGAGATAATGAGCGGGTAGGAGTGGATGTTGTGTGCGTCATTGTGTGAGTGAGTGTGCGAGTGAGTGTGTGACCACAAGAGGGAGACAGAGAAAGAGGAGAAGAAACCAGAATCATGACAATGGCATTTCTATTTGAGAGAGTGGCGCGTGTCGCTGTCCATGGTCCGGCACACTGAATCATTATTTTATTATAATGCAGCTCTAAACCGTCGTGCCAGTATTCCATTACTGGCATTTGTGTTCTTGAGCATTTACAGTCGTTTTGTGAAGTCATTAAGTGAAAGTAATTTTCTTTATCCTGTCAAAGAAGTTGATATTTCTTTAATTTAACTGGCACATCGTTATAAAACGTCCAGTTACTCATTTTCTGATGGTGTTCTGATCGTTTATTTTCTGATTGTACTTCTGTCTCAGTCTTCAGATTTAATGCACATTTACATTTACAGATGAGTTGTGACATGAAATTAAAGGGTTTTGTGCTTGTTCTAAAGAGATTAAATTGTTTGAAGTTTCAGCCATTCCCAGCGCATATCTCCCTCCAAGTTATGCAGTAGTCTGTGTTGTGGATGATCCTGGATGGACTGATGAGAACAAGAGTGATTCGTTCCAGTAAGGTTATTGATTTTTTATTTATTTACTTTTAACATAATAAGTGCAATGGTCTAAATTTGAAAAGGTGCATTTTTTTTTCTTTAAGAAAATGCATTAATTGCTTTTGTTTTTGTACAGAAAACGACGTATAATATATACCTTGAACATCCATGGAACCTTTCAAATGCAGAAAAAGTTCTTTGTAGTCAAAAAAAAAAAAAAAAAAAAAAAAAAAAAAAAAAGGTTCTTTACATTTTTTAAATATACTTCTAAATGGTTCTTTTAGGAATTGTTCACTGAAAGGTTCTCTGGGGAACGAGAAATGTTTCTTCTATGCCAAATCCAGTTGAAGTCCCTGTCTCGTTTTGCCTTATGTCTATAGCAAAATGTATGCACATTTAACAGTTTTAATAGTTGAAGTTTTTGTATTCCTCTCCTCGATGTTGTTATATTGAATACTTTTAGGATTTTAAATTCTCAGATCATTAGATTTCACTTCAGCACAACACTTCAGAAATAAATGACTTTTAATAGAAAGTCTGTCTCTGGACAGTTGAGGTTTTGCTTTTTAACTATCTAGCACTTTAATTAGCCATTTTGTTGTTTTTATATCTATGTCACAGAATCCAGAGTTTTCCTCCACTGTATATCGTTAAAGTTATGAATGTTATGCAGTTTCTCAGTTTAACTCACAGTGTCGCTGTTCACCAGTAAAATCATTTTGTTTAATTTTGTATTTCATACTCCACCCCGTTCCTGATGTCATGTTTAGGGCTTCTAGCTCACATCGTAGCAAATACGTAGACACTGAGTGTCTCCAATCTTTTTTTTTTTTACCATCTAGTTTTCTAATTATTATTCAGACAAATGTTTTCTTTTACATGTTGATTTTATAACAAGTATTTTTCGTTGTATTTTTTTCACCCCGATACGGATTTTGAGAGTCATCGGTCTTGCTGGTGAGATGTTTTGTCTTTTGTTCTTCGTGCTGATGTCGCACACCGCTTATGGAGACGTGAGCTATTCTGTTCCGGAGGAGATGAAACGCGGATCTGTGATTGGAAATATCGTAAAGGATCTCGGGCTCGATGTGAACAGACTGTCATCTCGTAAGGCTCGAATTGATACTGAAGGTAACAGAAAACGTTACTGTGACATTAATCTGAATACTGGAGAACTGATCGTTGCGGAGAGAATCGACAGAGAGGGACTATGCAATGAAAGAATTTCCTGTGCTCTCAATTTCGAATTAGTTCTAGAACACCCATTGGCGATGTATCGTGTGACATTACAAATGCAAGATATTAATGACAACACGCCAGCATTTCCTAAAGATTTAATAAAGCTTGAGATAAGTGAGAATGCTGTGAAAGGCGCTCGGTTCCGCGTGAATGAGGCGCATGATGCAGACATAGGAAATAATGGAGTACAAAGCTATTCCATTGAAAAGAATGACCATTTTCTTTTGTCTGTAAGTACAAAGGCGGATGGTGGCAAAAATATTGAGTTAGTTTTAGAAAGAGAGTTGGACCGTGAGCAACAAAAACAACTGACATTAATTCTCACCGCGGTAGACGGCGGGACTCCACCGAGATCAGGTACTGTAGCTATACACGTCACTGTGTTGGATGCTAATGATAATGCTCCAGTCTTTAGTCAGGCCGTCTATAAAGTCAGTCTGCCTGAAAATTCTCCTCTAGATACTGTAGTGGTGACAGTGAGCGCTACTGATGCTGACGAGGGACAAAATGGAGAAGTGACATATGAATTTAGTCGTATTTCCGAAAATGCGAAAGAATTATTTAATCTGAACGAGAAAAGTGGAGAGATTAAAGTTAAAGGCCCAATTGATTTTGAGGAGGAAGTAAAATATGAGATGCTTATTGAGGGAAAGGATGGCTCTGGACTTTCTTCAGACACTAAAATAATTATAGAAATTACAGATGTTAATGACAATGCCCCAATTATAGTGATTAAGTCTTTAAACAGCAATGTTCCTGAGAATGCTTTACCCGGTACAGAGGTTGGCATCATTAATGTGCAGGACAGAGACTCTGAGAATAACGGACAGGTGCGCTGCTCAATTCAGCAAAACGTCCCATTTAAACTCGTACCTTCAATCAAAAAATACTATTCTCTGGTGACCACAGGTGAATTAGACCGCGAGTTGCTCTCTGATTATAATATTGCAATTACTGCTACTGATGAGGGCTCTCCGCCTTTATCTTCCACTAAGAATATTTACCTGACTGTAGCTGACGTGAATGATAATCCACCTGTATTTCAGGAGCAGAGTTACAGAGCTCATGTGAAAGAAAATAATAAACCGGGCTCCTCTATTTGTTCAGTATCAGCTACAGACCCGGACTGGAGACAGAATGGCACTGTAGTTTATTCTCTGTTGTCCTCTGATGCTAATGGCGCACCGGTGTCCTCCTTCCTATCCATTAACGGAGACACCGGGGTCATTCATGCTGTGAGGTCGTTTGATTACGAGCAGTTGAAAAGTTTCAAAGTGCTCGTCTTAGCCAGAGACAACGGTTCTCCTCCTCTGAGCAGTAACGTGACCGTAAGTGTCTTCGTAACGGATGAGAATGACAACTCCCCTCAGATATTATACCCCTCTCCGGAAGGAAACTCCTTCATGACCGAGATGATACCCAAAGCTGCACAGGCGCGCTCTCTGGTCTCCAAGGTGATCGCCGTGGACGCGGATTCTGGCCAGAACGCGTGGCTTTCGTATCACATTATTAAAGCGACAGATCCGGGACTTTTCACTATCGGTGTTCACAGCGGAGAAATCAGGACGCAGCGGGACATTTCCGAATCTGACAGCATGAAACAGAACCTTATTGTGTCCGTGAGAGATAACGGACAGCCCTCTCTCTCAGCCACGTGCGCTCTGTATTTACTTATATCAGATAACTTGGCTGAAGTTCCAGAACTGAAAGACATGTCTCGCAACGAGAGCAACTCCAAACTGACGTTTTATTTGATCATCGCGCTGGTGTCCGTTTCCACTTTCTTCCTGACCTTCATCATCATCATCCTGGCCGTGAGGTTTTGTCGCAGGAGAAAGCCCAGACTGTTGTTTGATGGAGCTGTAGCCATTCCCAGCGCTTATCTTCCTCCAAATTACGCAGAGGTGGAGGGTGCGGGAACTCTCCGCAGCACTTACAATTATGACGCATACCTGACCACGGGCTCGCGCACTAGTGACTTCAAGTTCGTCAGATCTTATAATGAGGGCACATTGACTACTGACCTGACTCTGAAAAAGACTCAGTCCGTTGTGGATGATCTTGGAGGGCTTGATGCGGAAATGCTCGATTCGTTTCAGTTAGGAATGAGCCTTTCTTTAATATAATTTATTTTATTTTATTTCATTTTATTTAAAACTTATTTTTTCAAAACGTATCTGTGTTTTATGTTGACTGTCTTTTTATAACTGCAGACACATTGACAATTTTAAAGGACAGTTTGAAATCGGAAAAGTAGCTGCATTAAATGCACTTTTTTCTGGTATGTATGAGGAGTCATTAGGCTTGTTTCACTAATAAATGCAATTATTTGTTTATTTCTAATATTGTGAATTTGAATAGCCTTTTAGGGGACAAAGACATATGTGCCTCTTGTAAAGCTTATTTTACCGTCTTGTCTAATACCGGGTTGTGTCCTCATAGATTGTGCTGTTTGTAATGAAGTTTGTCTTAAAACTTTGGCATTTTAGGGAGTTTTGTGTTTGTCTCTTCGACGTTTCCTTAATGTGAAATAAGCTTTTTAAGGGAATTCAGTTGTAATGTTGGTAATATTCTGTTTAGCAAATTATTTTAATCACCCTCTTAGTCAAACTGGAAAGGTCATTTGTGTGTGTGTGTGTGTGTGTGTGTGTGTGTGTGTGTGTGTGTGTGTGTGTGTGTGTGCGTTTGTTTCTGTGGATTGTGGGGACATTCCATAGGCTTCTATTACTTTTATACTGACCAAACGATATTTTCTTTCCCTGAACCCTAAACATACCCCTTACATAAAACCAATTTGCATTGTTACACTTTTAGATAAACATCATTTACTACACTGAAAAAATAAAAAAAATAAAAAGTTTTTAAGGTAAGTGGTTGCAAACAATTTATTTTAGCTACATTTGATAATAATAATAATAATAATAATAATAATAATAATAATAATAATAATAATAAGTACACACACACATACACACACAAACACACAAGTTTGTTGTTTCTCACTTAATCCTTTAGGACAGGGGTGCCCAACCCTGCTCCTGGCGATCGACTGTCCTGCAAAGTTCAGCTCCAACCCTAATCAAACACACCCTGAAGCAACTAATTAAGGTCTTCAGGCTCACTTAAATTAAAGGCAGGTGTGTTTGATTAGGGTTGAAGCTAAACAATGCAGGACAGTCGATCGCCAGGAGCAGGGTTGGGCACCCCTGCTTTAGGAAATATCAATGCTATGCAGTTTCGTATTTCAACTCAATGTGTCGCTGTTCACCTGCAAAAGCATGTGTGTCTTTAGTACACATCTCTCCACCCTGCTTGTGATGTCATTCACATGATTTCAAGCTGGTTTTGTGATAAAGAATCCTCGACGTTGACTGACTGTCTATACCTTACTTTGTTCAATTTTTCTGTGTATAGTTTTAAGCGTATGTTTGCTTCACATGTGCATTGTTATGTTTCTGGATTTGATTTCTGCTTAACATCTGAAGCATTACAAATGTTCGGCGTCACTAGTGAGATGTTTGGTCTTTTGTTCTTCGTGCTGATGGCGCACACCGCTTATGGAGACGTGAGCTATTCTTTCCCGGAGGAGATGAAACGCGGATCTGTGATTGGAAATATAGCAAAGGATCTCGGGCTCGATGTAAAAAGAATGCTCACTGGGAAGGCCCGCTTTGATACTGAAGGTAACAGAAAACGATACTGTGACATTAATCTGAATACTGGAGAGCTGACCGTAGCGGAGAGAATCGACAGAGAAGAGATTTGTGAAAAGAAATCTTCATGTGTCATAAACCAGGAGCTTGTGCTAGAAAATCCTTTAGGTTTGCATCGCGTCATTTTCAATATTGAGGACATAAATGATAATTCACCACAGTTTAAACAAAGTGTTATCAAATTTGAAATACAGGAATCGGCACTTAAAGGTTCTCGTTACTTATTAGATGAGGCTCATGATGCAGATATTAGTAGGAATGCAGTGCAGTCATACATGTTGCAAGAAAACGAACATTTTCTTCTTAGTGTACTAACGCGTGCAAATGGAAGAAAATATGGAGAGCTAGTTCTTAACAAAGAATTGGATCGCGAGCAGCAGAAAGAGGTAACATTAATTCTCACTGCGGTAGACGGCGGGACTCCGCCGAGATCAGGTACTGTAGCCATACACGTCACTGTACTGGATGCTAATGATAATGCTCCAGTCTTTAGTCAGGCCGTCTATAAAGTCAGTCTGCCTGAAAATTCTCCTCTAGATACTGTAGTGGTGACAGTGAGCGCTACTGATGCTGACGAGGGACAAAACGGAGAAGTGACATATGAATTTGGCCATTTATCCGAACGGCTTTTGGAAATATTTAATCTTAATTCCTTATCTGGAGAAATTAAACTAACAGGGCTGATTGATTATGAGGATGCGAGTTCAATTGAACTGCCAATTCAAGCCAAAGATGGTCAAGGGTTAGCCAATCATTGTTCTGTATTAATAGATGTTATTGATGTCAACGATAACGCTCCTATAGTAATACTTAAATACGTGAACATTCCTATTCCAGAGAATGTGTTAACCGGTACAGAGGTTGGCGTCATTAATGTGCAGGACAGAGACTCTGAGAATAACGGAAAGGTGCGCTGCTCCATTCAGCAAAACGTCCCGTTTAAACTCGTACCTTCAATCAAGAAATATTATTCTCTGGTGACCACAGGTGAATTAGACCGCGAGCTGCTCTCTGATTATAATATTACAATTACTGCTACTGATGAGGGCTCTCCGCCTTTATCTTCCACTAAGAATATTCACTTGACTGTAGCTGACGTGAATGATAATCCACCTGTTTTTCAGGAGCAGAGTTACAGAGCTCATGTGCAAGAAAATAACAAACCGGGCTCCTCTATTTGTTCAGTATCAGCAACAGACCCGGACTGGAGACAGAATGGCACTGTAGTTTATTCTCTGTTGTCCTCTGATCTCAATGGCGCACCGGTGTCCTCCTTTCTATCCATTAACGGAGACACCGGAGTCATTCATGCCGTAAGGTCGTTTGATTACGAACAGCTGAAAAATTTAAAGTGCTCGTGTTAGCCAGAGACAACGGTTCTCCTCCTCTGAGCAGTAACGTGACCGTGAGTGTCTTCATAACGGATGAGAATGACAACTCCCCTCAGATATTATACCCCTCTCAGGAAGGAAACTCCTTCATGACCGAGATGGTACCCAAAGCCGCGCAGGCGCGCTCCCTGGTCTCCAAGGTGATCGCGGTGGACGCAGATTCTGGCCAGAATGCGTGGCTCTCGTATCACATTATTAAAGCGACAGATCCGGGACTTTTCACTATCGGTGTCCACAGCGGAGAGATCAGGATGCAGCGGGACATTTCTGAATCTGACAGCATGAAACAGAACCTCATTGTGTCCGTGAGAGATAACGGACAGCCCTCTCTCTCAGCCACGTGCGCATTGTATTTACTTATATCAGATAACTTGGCTGAAGTTCCAGAACTGAAAGACATGTCTCGTGACGAGAACAGCTCCAAACTGACGTTTTATTTGATCATCGCGCTGGTGTCCGTTTCCACTTTCTTCCTGACCTTCATAATCATCATCTTGGCCGTTAGGTTTTGTCGCAGGAGAAAGCCCAGACTGTTGTTTGATGGAGCTGTAGCCATTCCCAGCGCGTATCTGCCTCCAAATTACGCAGAGGTGGAGGGCGCGGGAACTCTCCGCAGCACTTACAATTATGACGCATACTTGACCACGGGCTCGCGCACTAGTGACTTCAAGTTCGTCAGATCTTATAATGAGGGTACACTGACTGCTGACCTGACTCTGAAAAAGACTCAATCCGCTGTGGAAGATCTTGAAGGACTCGATGCGGAAATTAACGATTCGTTTCAGGTAGGACTTAGTATTTCTTTAAAACTAATTGGGTGGATTTGATTTGTTTAAATGTAATATCTGTGTTTTCAACTGACTGCTTTCTTTAGCAAGATTTATTTTTCTTTTCTTTTCTTTTTTTCTTATTTCTTATTTTCTATTTCACGTGGCTCTTTCAAATGCTTGGTTGTAGACACATGAACATGGTCATTTTGGAGTTAGAACATATTGATGGTGATTTTTTTTTTTTTTTTTTTATTATTTTTTTTTATTCTTTATCTGGTCATGTATGTAGTAGTTCTTTTTTGCCACTCTTTTTGACTCATTTTGAAGTCAAGCTTTACAAGTAGTTTGTTAGTGATCTTTTAAAGATTTCAAGTACTTCCGTCTCATTTTGTTGACGAATCCTTTAGTTAAAACGTCATCAGTCATCAGTATATGTGTCCTTATAGAGTCTGCCATTTGTAACTGTCTGTGATAAAATATTGCTATTTAAATACTTTTACTCTTGTCTTTGTCATTTTTCTTTCCAGTCAGTTTAGAATGATAATTAAGTGCATATGTTGGTAACGTTCCCTTGAGAGAAATATTTTAAACGTACTTTTAATCTGATTGGAAATAGCGTAGCACGGGTTTCCCGTGTTGCTGTCCATGGTGCTGCAATGCTATGTACTACTGGTTTTGGGTATTTTGTGTGTATAGCACTCTATCTCTCTATATTTGTTTGTTTGATGGATTTTAATAACATACATAGTGTGGTCTTTATCTCTCGCACTTAAATGAATAGTTCACCCCCCCCCCCCCAAACAAACGAACAAAAAATAATAATAACAATAATAATAAATATATATATATAATATATATTATATATATATATATATATATATATATATATATATATATATATATATATATATATATATCATCATTTACTCACCCTCGTGTCGTTCCAAACCTGTATGATTTTCTTTCTTATGTAGGCAAGATTGAATATATATTTTAAGATTTAAGAATGCTGGTAATCAAAGAGTTGAGGACCCCATTGACTTCCGTGATATTTCTTTCCCTACTATGCAAGTCAGTGAGGATCAACGACTGTTTGGCACTTCAGAATTCTTCAAAATATCTTGTCTTGTGTTCAACATAAGACAGAAAAGTATAAAGGTTTGGAACACATGAGGGTGAGTAAATGACAAAATTTTCATTATTGGGTGAATTAATCCTTTAAGAGGATGTTGCTGCTGGCATTAGTTTTGCTACACAGTTGCATAACAATAAAATTATTTGCTAATTATACAACACGCGTTCTTTGTGTGTAATAACATTCAATTCTGTCGGATAGAATGTCATGCAGTTTCTTATTTTAACTCATAGGGTCGCTGTTCACCTGCAAAAAAAATGTGTGTCTTTAATACACATTTCTCCGCCCCGTTCATGATGTCCATACACAGGGCTTCAAACTCCTATCGTTGAAGAAAATCGTCGACAGTGACTGATCGTCTAATAGTGTACTCCTTTCGATTTTTCTTAATTTAATTTTGCATTTGTCGTTTTTTTGTTGCATTTCTTTTCTGCCTAATATCTGAAGAATTCCAAAGATTCCGCGTTGCTTGAGAGATGTTTAATCTTTTGTTCTTCGTGCTGATGGCGCACACCGCTTATGGAGACGTGAGCTATTCTTTTCCGGAGGAGATGAAACGCGGATCTGTGATTGGAAATATAGCAAAGGATCTCGGACTCGATTTGAACAGACTGTCATTTCGTAAGACTCGAATTGATACTGAAGGTAACAGAAAACGATACTGTGACATTAATCTGAATACTGGAGAACTGATCGTAGCGGAGAGAATCGACAGAGAGGGACTTTGTGGAAAGAAAGCTTCATGTGTCATAAACCAGGAGCTTGTCCTTGAAAATCCTCTAGAACTGCATCGCTTCCTTCTAAATATTGAAGACATAAACGATAATTCACCACAGTTCACAGAGAGTGTCGTTAAATTCGAATTACGAGAATCAGCAGACAAAGGATCTCGCTACTTATTAGATGAGGCCCATGATGCCGATATTGGTCGGAATTCTGTGCAAACATATACGCTTCAAGATAGTGAACACTTTATTCTTAATGTACTAACCAGGGAAAATGGAAGAAAATATGGCGAGCTCGTGCTGAATATAAAGTTGGATCGTGAGAAGCAGAAAGAGGTAACATTAATTCTCACTGCGGTAGACGGCGGGACTCCGCCGAGATCAGGTACTGTAGCCATACACGTCACTGTACTGGATGCTAATGATAATGCTCCAGTCTTTAGTCAGGCCGTCTATAAAGTCAGTCTGCCTGAAAATTCTCCTCTAGATACTGTAGTGGTGACAGTGAGCGCTACTGATGCTGACGAGGGACAAAATGGGGAAGTGACATATGCATTTAGTCATTTATCTGAAATTGTCCGGCAATTGTTTTTCCTTGATACAGTGTCTGGAGAGATAAAACTAAAGGGACTTGTGGATTTTGAGGAGGAAAGTTCAATAGAACTGCCGATTCAAGCTAAAGATGGTCAGGGGCTAGCCAGCCATTGCACAGTAATAATAGATGTTATTGATATCAATGATAACTCCCCTATAATAGTGATTAATTCCCTTAATAGTCCCGTTCCTGAGAATGTGTTACCCGGTACAGAGGTTGGCATCATTAATGTGCAGGACAGAGACTCTGAGAATAACGGACAGGTGCGCTGCTCCATTCAGCAAAACGTCCCGTTTAAACTCGTACCTTCAATCAAGAAATATTATTCTCTGTTGACCACAGGTTAATTAGACCGCGAGCTGCTCTCTGATTATAATTTTACAATTACTGCTACTGATGAGGGCTCTCCGCCTTTATCTTCCACTAAGAATATTTACCTGACTGTAGCTGACGTGAATGATAATCCACCTGTATTTCAGGAGCTGAGTTACAGAGCTCATGTGCAAGAAAATAACAAACCTGGCTTCTCCATTTGTTCAGTATCAGCTACAGACCCGGACTGGAGACAGAATGGCACTGTAGTTTATTCTTTGTTTTCCTCTGATCTCAATGGCCCACCGGTGTCCTCCTTCCTATCCATTAACGGAGACACCGGAGTCATTCATGCCGTAAGGTCGTTTGATTACGAACAGCTGAAAAGTTTCAAAGTGCTCGTGTTGGCCAGAGACAACGGTTCTCCTCCTCTGAGCAGTAACGTTACCGTGAGTGTCTTCATAACGGATGAGAATGACAACTCCCCTCAGATATTATACCCCTCTCCGGAAGGAAACTCTTTTATGACCGAGATGGTACCCAAAGCTGCGCAGGCGCGCTCCCTGGTCTCCAAGGTGATCGCCGTGGACGCGGATTCTGGCCAGAACGCGTGGCTCTCGTATCACATTATTAAAGCGACAGATCCGGGACTTTTCGCTATCGGTGTTCACAGCGGAGAGATCAGGACCCAGCGGGACATTTCTGAATCTGACAGCATGAAACAGAACCTCATTGTGTCTGTGAGAGATAACGGACAGCCCTCTCTCTCAGCCACGTGCGCATTGTATTTACTTATATCAGATAACATGGCTGAAGTTCCAGAATTGAAAGACATGTCTCGTGACGAGAGCAACTCCAAACTGACGTTTTATTTGATCATCGCGCTGGTGTCCGTTTCTACTTTCTTCCTGACCTTCATCATCATCATCCTGGCCGTGAGGTTTTGTCGCAGGAGAAAGCCCAGACTGTTGTTTGATGGAGCTGTAGCCATTCCCAGCGCGTATCTGCCTCCAAATTACGCAGAGGTGGAGGGCGCGGGAACTCTCCGTAGCACGTACAATTATGACGCATACCTGACCACGGGCTCGCGCACTAGTGACTTTAAGTTCATCAGATCTTATAATGAGGGCACACTGACTGCTGACCTGACTCTGAAAAAGACTCAATCCGCTGTGGAAGATCTTGAAGGACTCGATGCTGAGATTAAAGATTCGTTTCAGGTAGGACAAAACATCACATTTTTAAAAGTATACAATATGTAGGTTAAATTAAATGTGTTTATGTACTAAATTGACTATTTAGACAATTGACATTTAAGGGACAATTTGTATTCTAAAAATAGGCCTAGTTACTTTGGTATTTTTATCATTTATTTTTAGATGTGTATGGCCATTTTGGAGCAATTGATAGTCGTTATCTTTCACGAATTTTTGTTTGGCGTTAGGTTGTTCGCTGAGCTTGCATAGTTATCGAAATCTGCCTTCGGATAAACTAATACTCTTTACTGGGTCATCCTTATATTTTGTCTAACATCAATTTTTTGTGTCTTTCTAGTTTGCCGTTTGCAATTGAATGTGGTGTGTTTATATAGTTTTGAGTTTCTCTTATCGATGTTTCAGTTATGTGAACTTAACAAATTAAGTGAATTCAATTCAGATACCAGTAATATTTTGGCCAGCGAAATCTTTTAAAACTCAGTTTCAGACAGATTGGAAATGGCATCTTAAGTTTCGCCTGTTGCTGTCCATGGTACTGCACTGGTATGTACTGTTCTGTGGATTGTTGGTCCTACATAAGAAATGTAATCTCTATTCTATTTCTTATTTTCGAAATGCTATGAATATTGAGATCATGTTTATGTCCCTCTGCAGGGAAATTGGTGAATTGAAATTAGTAGGATCGAAAATTGCCCTGTTTTTGTAATTGTTTTATTGCTTTGTGGTTTTACATTTTTACGTTTGAATTCGCCTATTTTGAATTGAATGGTGAAAATACTTATAATATAATTTTCTTGTTAATGCTATTAGATATTAGTGGATATTTTTAAGCTCTGAAAAGTTGCATCACCTTTTTTAATTACAGAAAATTCTCGATACTGAGAAGAAAATTCGGGATCCATTTGTCGTTGTGTTTGTGGTATTGTTTGATTGTTGTTGTTTTTGTTTTCTCAATTTTGTCCTGTGTAACCCCTGTTTCGTTAACCACTTGAGCGTTATGTTATTATAAAATCGGTAAGAAAGCATATTATTTACCATTGAGATCATCTCTTCCATGGAGCGCTTAAAGATTGACGGGCCTTACTGTGCATTGTTGTTGAACTTTGTTGGATATTTGCGATTTGGCAATTAGTAAATTTCTGGAAGCATTCGTGGTGCAAGTCATGCATCGACATGCAAATTATATTGTATTTACTTCTTTGTCAAATTTGAAATGTGATATCCGCTGCACAGTCGCTTTGAAACATTTCAGGTCTGTTATTAAACTCCTGTATACCAGTCAATGTATTATTTTTTTTTATTATTATTTATTTATTTATTTTTTTCACATAATGAGCTCTTACTAATTACTACGTAAGCATACAAATACATATTTGGTTAATTCTTAAGAGCGTCTGGTTGGAGGTCTAAACACTGTGCAATAGCTAACTATCGTATGTCATGCTACAGAGGCTGGAGCAGATTTGAACCGGAGATTGAAGGAAGAGAGAGAATTGTACTCAAGCAACACATGCTTATTCATATAACCCCCCCCCCCCCCCCCCAAAAAAAAATGTATGCTATCTGTTTATCTGTGTTTATCTTATCTATAAGACTACCAAATGGTCACATATGTCTTGTAAACTGGATTTCGCGATTTAGATTTTAAGATGTCATACCATACATTGGCGGTACACATCAAGGTAAGCCTTGATGCATTTTAACTTATTGTCTGTCATGTAAGATGTTTTTTTTTTTTCATGCCATCGGCTGACTATGAAGTATCTTGTAAATGTGAATTTTTAGCTTCTTCTCTTATAACATCCTACAAGTACGTTTGAAACTACAGGTATGTCATTTATAAGCTTATGCATCGTAAGCGTTATATCCAAGTTTTGCATGTCAGAGGCATGAGTTTATGCAGTTTCATAATTGAACTCTTAGTGTCGCTGTTCACCAGTGCAACCATTGACCATCGTGTTAATATTTATCTCCACCCTGTTCATGATGTCATAGTCAGGACTGACATCTCAGTTCGCTGTAAAATTCGTCGACGGTGAGCGGTGCCTTCCTCTTTTGTCCTCTTATACCGAACATGAACTAGATTTGGTAATTTCATTTGTCTTTTACATGTGGTTAACCTTCGAATACATTTTTGTTAATTTCCATATAGAGAGATCAAAATCTTACGCGTTGCTGCTGAGATGTTTGGGTTTTTGTTCTTCGTGCTGATGGCGCACACCGCTTATGGAGACGTGAGCTATTCTGTTCCGGAGGAGATGAAACGCGGATCTGTGATTGGAAATATTGCAAAAGATCTCGGGCTTGATGTGAACAGACTTTCATCTGGTAATGCTCGCATTGATACTGAAGGTAACAGAAAACGATACTGTGACATTAATTTGAACACTGGAGAACTGATCGTAGCGGAGAGAATCGACAGAGAGGGGCTTTGTGGAAAGAAAGCTTCATGTGTTATGAAACAGGAGCTCGTGTTGGAAAACCCTTTGGAGCTGCATCGCTTTATTCTTAATATTCAAGACATGAATGATAATTCACCTTTATTCAAACAAACCTTAATCAATTTCGAAATGAGTGAATCTGCAGTCAAAGGATCTCGTTACTTATTAGATGAGGCCCATGATGCGGATATTGGTGTGAATTCAGTGCAAACATATATACTTCAACATAATGACCATTTTCTTTTAAACGTAGTTACTCGGGAAAATGGAAGAAAATATGGCGAGCTCATGCTGTATAGAGAGTTGGATCGTGAGCAGCAGAAAGAGGTAACATTAATTCTCACTGCTGTAGACGGCGGGACTCCACCGAGATCAGGTACTGTAGCTATACACGTCACTGTGTTGGATGCTAATGATAATGCTCCAGTCTTTAGTCAGGCCGTCTATAAAGTCAGTCTGCCTGAAAATGCTCCTCTAGATACTGTAGTGGTGACAGTCATTGCAACCGATATTGACGAAGGACATAACGGAGAGGTGATGTATGAATTTGGACATCTGCCTGAAACCCACGTGAAAACATTTTCGCTGGATTCATTGTCTGGTGAAATTAAACTAACGGGTCTCCTTGATTATGAGGAGGAAAGCTCAATTGAACTGCATATTCAAGCTAAAGATGGCCAAGGGTTAGCCAGTTATTCCGCTGTGGTTATTGATGTTGTTGATATCAACGATAATGTCCCTTTAATTATGATTAAATCTCTCAAAATCCCTGTTCCCGAGAATGTGTTACCCGGTACAGAGGTTGGCATCATTAATGTGCAGGACAGAGACTCTGAGAATAACGGACAGGTGCGCTGCTCAATTCAGTAAAACGTCCCATTTAAACTCGTACCATCAATTAAAAATTATTATTCTCTGATGACCACAGGTGAATTAAACCGCGAGCTGCTCTCTGATTATAATATTACAATTACTGCTACTGATGAGGGCTCTCCGCCTTTATCTTCCACTAAGAATATCCACGTGACTGTAGCTGACGTGAATGATAATCCACCTGTATTTCAGGAGCAGAGTTACAGAGCTCATGTGCAAGAAAATAACAAACCTGGCTCCTCTATTTGTTCAGTATCAGCTACAGACCCGGACTGGAGACAGAATGGCACTGTAGTTTATTCTCTGTTGTCCTCTGATGTCAATGGCCCACCGGTGTCCTCCTTCCTATCCATTAACGGAGACACCGGAGTCATTCATGCCGTAAGGTCGTTTGATTACGAGCAATTCAAAAGTTTCAAAGTGCTCGTGTTAGCCAGAGACAACGGTTCTCCTCCTCTGAGCAGTAACGTGACCGTGAGTGTCTTCATAACGGATGAGAATGACAACTCCCCTCAGATATTATACCCCTCTCCTGAAGGAAACTCCTTCATGACCGAGATGGTACCCAAAGCCGCGCAGGCGCGCTCCCTGGTCTCCAAGGTGATCGCGGTGGACGCAGATTCTGGCCAGAACGCGTGGCTCTCGTATCTCATTATTAAAGCGACAGATCCGGGACTTTTCACTATCGGTGTCCACAGCGGAGAGATCAGGACGCAGCGGGACATTTCTGAATCTGACAGCATGAAACAGAACCTCATTGTGTCCGTGAGAGATAACGGACAGCCCTCTCTCTCAGCCACGTGCGCATTGTATTTGCTTGTATCAGATAACTTGGCTGAAGTTCCAGAACTGAAAGACATGTCTCCCGACGAGAGCAACTCCAAACTGACGTTTTATTTGATCATCGCGCTGGTGTCCGTTTCCACTTTCTTCCTGACCTTCATCATCATCATCCTGGCCGTGAGGTTTTGTCGCAGGAGAAAGCCCAGACTGTTGTTTGATGGAGCTGTAGCCATTCCCAGCGCGTATCTCCCTCCAAATTACGCAGAGGTGGATGGCGCGGGAACTCTCCGCAGCACTTACAATTATGACGCATACCTGACTACGGGCTCGCGCACTAGTGACTTCAAGTTCGTCAGATCTTATAATGAGGGCACACTGACTGCTGATCTGACTTTGAAAAAGACAGCTTTAGATGATCTTGAAGGACTTGATGCACAATCAAATGAGGTAAGATTCATGTTATTTTATTTTGAATTAATTCCTTTTTATTTGGCATTGATTTACAGTTGTGGCCAAAATTATTAGAACACTGTTTTCACCAGCTAAAAAATGGTTGTAAGCCAGTTATTTCTATATTTTGCTGTAGGATGTCAGTAGGAAATATCAGTTTATACTTCCAGATAATCATGTTGCCATTAATTGTAATAATCCAGTGATATTTTTGTTTGCACGAGGAGTCTGACAACAGCCAGTGCTGCACACAGAGATCTGATCTCATCATCATTCAGTCTGTCTGGAATGACATGAAGAAACAGAATAAACTGAGACAAACTAAATCCAGATGAACTGTGGCAGCGTCTCCAAGATGCTTCAAGAAACCTACATGCAAAGCTACAGTACTGTTAAAAGTTTTAGGCACTTGTGTAAAAATGCTTTAAAATGAGGATGCTGTCAAAAATAATGTCATAAATAGATTTCCTTTATCGATTAACTTCTATTAACTAAATTAAATGAACATTTGGTGTGACCATCCTTTGCATTTAAAGTAGCTTTTACTCTAGGTGCACTTGAGCATTGTTTTTCAGGTAGCTTAACAGGTTTCTTGAAGCTTCTTGGAGATGTAGCCACAGTTCTTCTAGATTTAGTCTGTCTCAGTTTATTCTGTTTCTTCGTGTCATTCCAGACAGACTGGATGATGTTTAGAACAGATCTCTGTGTGGAGCATTGGCTGTTGTCAGACTCCTTGTGCAAACAAAAATCTCATTATTCAAATTAATGGCAAAATGAATGTTTGGAAATGTAAACTGATATTTCCTGATATTACACTACAGCAAAAGATAGAAATAACTGACTCCAAACCATTTTTAGCGGGTGACAATACTAGTGTTCTAATAATTTTGGCCACCACTGTAAATGCAGATGTTGTTTCAAAAGGTTCTAGCATTCATTGAATCTCGAGTTTTTAAATTTTCAGGATTTTTTTTTCTTTTCTCTCTCTCGAGTATTGTTTTTATATTTGCATATTTTGTTTAAAATGACATCGGCATATATATTAACTCTCTGAGAGCAGAATGTTTTGTTTTTTTCATCAATAAAGTGAGGTTTCCTTTCCAGTTGATATATGACCAGACTTTTATTTGTTCAGTGACGTGAACAATTTTATTGTCACCCATTCTTTCAAATGTCTTTATTTTTATTTTTTTATTATTATTATTATTATTATTATTATTATTATTATTATTATTTTTTATTATTATTATTATGATTTTTGGTGAATATAATTTTTTGCAAATCATTAATGTATTCAGCGTTTAAGGTGGCTAGCATTCAACATTTTGTAGGATTCGAATCTAATAGAAGTATCTTTTTTTCTGTTCGTGGCTTTGAATTTGACGTGCTCTGTGTAATTATTATTATTTTTTTATTTATTTTTTGGGGGAAATTAATATATTTTTTTCAGCTGTTTCTGTTGAGGATTGTATTCATTTACACTTCGATAACTATGGTGTCAATATTCATTTATTTATTGTCTGTTTGGTTGTGTCACATTTATCTGATTACACTTTACTGATTTACAGTGCATTTGGCGCACATATGTTGAGTTCATAAGTGGCAGTTTTCACATTTTAACGCCTAGTGTCGCTGTTTACCTGCAGAGGTTTTGAGACGCAATGTTATTTTATCTCCACCCTGTTTATGATGTCATTCCTTGTGAGGACACAACAGCTGTAGTGAAATATTATTCGATTCTGGCTGATGGACGCGCCTATTGTATCCGCTTCAGCGAGGTGTCTAGATTCTCATTTTGCTTTCGTTTAACGCTCGGAAATATCCTGCTTTTGTTTAATATTAGCCTGCATGGGAAATATGGATCGCAGATTCTTTCCGACGCATCGTCTGATTGTGGGCATTTCTCTGATTATAGTAATTACGCACGCCGCTAATGGAGATGTGAGCTATTCTTTGCCGGAGGAGATGAATCGCGGATCTGTGATTGGAAATATAGCAAAGGATCTCGGTCTTGATGTGAACGCACTTACATCTCGTAAAGCTCGCATTGATGCTGAAGGTAACAAAAAACGATTCTGCGATATCAATTTGAGAACGGGAGAAATTATAGTGGCCGATCGGATAGACAGAGAGGTGCTTTGTAAGGAGAGGCTTTCCTGTACGCTTAATTTCGAATTTGTGTTAGAAAACCCTTTGGAATTGCATCGTGTTGTTTTACAAATCCAAGACATTAATGACAATACGCCAATATTTCCCAAAGATGTTATCAAGCTTGAAATAAGTGAAAATGCCATTAAAGGAGCTCGTTTTCGTGTCATTGAGGCTCGAGATGCTGATGTCGGCCGCAATTCAGTACAAAAATATATATTAGAAAAAAATTCACATTTTCTTTTAGCGGTGAATTCAAAAACAGATGGAAGCAAGTATGTCGAGTTAGTGATTGATAAAGAGTTGGATCGTGAGCAGCAAAAAAATGTTAGATTAATTCTCACTGCGGTAGACGGCGGGACTCCACCGAGATCAGGTACTGTAGTCATACACGTCACTGTGCTGGATGCTAATGATAATGCTCCAGTCTTTAGTCAGGCCGTCTATAAAGTCAGTCTGCCTGAAAATTCTCCTCTAGATACTGTAGTGGTGACAGTGCGAGCTACTGATGCTGACGAGGGACAAAATGGAGAAGTGTCGTATGAATTTGGGCATTTATCTGAATCTGCAAAAGAAACATTTTCATTAGATCATCAAACTGGACAAATTGCCGTGAAAGGGCGAATAGATTTTGAAGATGAATCAAGGTATGAAATTATTGTTGAGGCTAAGGACGGATATGGTCTTTCCTCAGACTCAAAAATCGTAATAGAAATTACTGACATAAATGACAATACCCCGACTCTTATAATTAAATCTCTTAACAGTCCCGTTCCTGAGAATGCGTTACCCGGTACAGAGGTTGGCATCATTAATGTACAGGACAGAGACTCTGAGAATAACGGACAGGTGCGCTGCTCCATTCAGCAAAACGTCCCATTTAAACTCGTACCTTCAATCAAAAATTACTATTCTCTGGTGACCACAAGTGAATTAGACCGCGAGCTGCTCTCTGATTATAATATTACAATTACTGCTACTGATGAGGGCTCTCCGCCTTTATCTTCCACTAAGAATATTCACCTGACTGTAGCTGACGTGAATGATAATCCCCCTGTATTTCAGGAGCAGAGTTACAGAGCTCATGTGCAAGAAAATAACAAACCTGGCTCCTCTATTTGTTCAGTATCAGCTACAGACCCGGACTGGAGACAGAATGGCACTGTAGTTTATTCTCTGTTGTCCTCTGATGTCAATGGCGCACCGGTGTCCTCCTTCCTATCCATTAACGGAGACACCGGGGTCATTCATGCTGTGAGGTCGTTTGATTACGAGCAGTTGAAAAGTTTCAAAGTGCTCGTCTTAGCCAGAGACAACGGTTCTCCTCCTCTGAGCAGTAACGTGACCGTGAGTGTCTTCATAACGGATGAGAATGACAACTCCCCTCAGATATTATACCCCTCCCCTGAAGGAAACTCCTTCATGACCGAGATGATACCCAAAGCTGCGCAGGCGCGCTCCCTGGTCTCCAAGGTGATCGCGGTGGACGCGGATTCTGGCCAGAATGCGTGGCTCTCGTATCACATTATTAAAGGGACAGATACGGGACTTTTCACTATCGGTGTCCACAGCGGAGAGATCAGGACGCAGCGGGATATTTCTGAATCTGACAGCATGAAACAGAACCTCATTGTGTCCGTGAGAGATAAGGGACAGACATCTCTCTCAGCCACGTGCGCTCTGTATTTACTTATATCAGATAACTTGGCTGAAGTTCCAGAACTAAAAGACATGTCTCGTGACGAGAGCAGCTCCAAACTAACGTTTTATTTGATCATCGCGCTGGTGTCCGTTTCCACTTTCTTCCTGACCTTCATCATCATCATCCTGGCCGTGAGGTTTTGTCGCAGGAGAAAGTCCAGACTGTTGTTTGATGGAGCAGTAGCCATCCCCAGCGCGTATCTTCCTCCAAATTACGCAGAGGTGGAGGGTGCGGGAACTCTCCGTAGCACGTACAATTATGACGCATATCTGACTACGGGCTCGCGCACTAGTGACTTCAAGTTCGTCAGATCTTATAATGAGGGCACACTGACTGCTGACCTGACTCTGAAAAAGACTCAGTCCGCTGTGGATGATCTTGAAGGACTCGATGCGGAAGTGAACGATTCCTTTCAGGTAGGACTAATAAAATCGCATTTTAAGATAATGTGTGTGTTAACAGATTAAATGTGTTATTGTAGTAAATCGACTTTCATTGACAAAAGACTCTGTTCTTGTAAAAAATCTCGAGACACATTTAAGAACTTTATTTTAGATACAATCAATGTTTAAGGGGCAGCTTGTAATCTGAAAGTACTTTGGTCTTTTTATCATTTACTTTTAGATGTGTGTCATGTTTGAGCAATTATTAGTTAAGTTATCTTTTACAAATTGTTGTTTGGTGAGGTTTCATAATAATCGAAGTCTGTCTTCTGTTAACTAATAGTTCTTACAGGGTCATCGTTACGTTTTGTCTAACATTCGTTTTTGAGTCTCTCTTGTTTCTGTCGTTTGAAATTGAATGATGTTTTCCGTTTCTTTCATCGACGCCTCAGATATGTGAAGTTAACGAAGTGAATTCAATTCAGATACCAGCAATACTTTGGCCAGCAAAATCTTTTAAAACTCCGTTTCAGTCAGATTGGAAATGGCACAGCGTATGTTTCTCTTGTAGCTGTCCATGGTGCTGCACTGGTATATACTGTTCTGGGGATTGTTGCTCCTACGTAAGTAATGCAATCTATATCATATTTCCTATTTTTGAAATGCTATGAATATTGAGATCATGTTTATGTGCCTCCGCAGAGAAATTGGTGAATCGAAATTGGTAGGATGATTGGCCATTTTTGTGATTGTTTTATTGCTTTGTGGTTTTACATTTTTACATTTGAATTCGATGTATTTTGACTGGAATGGGAAAGTACATTTTTATAGTCCCTTTCTTGTTAATGAAATAGACCATGAAATTCTCAATAGTGAAAAGAAAAGTTAAGTTGGGACCTATTTGTCGTTTATAGTTTTGTTTTATTGTATTTATCTCAATTTAGTCCTTTGTAACCCCTGTCCTCTCATTAAACATTTTCGCTTTTGAATTAAGAAAACATTTTGTGAATTTTTCATGATTGAGATCATTTCTCTTCCAGTGCCCGCTTAAAGATTGACGTTTAGCACTAAGTATTATTCTGTAAACGTTCGTGGTTCAAGTCGTGCATCAACATGCAAATTATATCATATTTTCTCCTGTGTCAATTTTTAAATCGTGTGATATTCCCAGCAGTTGCTTTGAAACATTTCAGGTGTGTTCAGTTAGTGTATTTCAGTTTTTTTTCCCCCTCAGATAATGAGCTCTTACTAATTACATAAAATAAATATCTGGTTAATTTTTAGAGCATCTAGTTAGAGGTCTAAACACTATGCAACAGCTAACTCTAGTATGCCATGCTACAGAGGCTGAAGCGGATTTGAAACGGGGATTGAAGGAAGAGAAAACACACAACTAATAAAACACACATTTACTCATACATTCTTCACAGGCTCTCTGTTTAATTGTGAAAACTACCACAAGATCGCATAATATGTCTGGCAAACTGGATATCGTGATTTTTAGATTTTAAGATGTCATTCCAAGACTACAGTTGGTTGTACTCAAAGGTAGACTTTGATGCATTTAAACTTATTGTCTGGGATGTAGAATACATTTTCGTGCCACGGGCAAACTACGAAGTATCTTGTAAATGTGAATTTTTAGCTTCTTCTCTTTTCATATCCTACAAGTATGTTTTAAACTACAAGTATGCTATTTTATGTGCATCGTAAGTGTTATATCCAAGTTGTACATGTCAGAGCGGGCATGCGAGTTTCTGCAGTTTCATAATTGAACTCTTCGTGTCGCTGTTCACCAGTGCAATCTTTGACGTTCATGTTGTTTCTCTTCATCCTGTTCATGATGTCATATATTGAGATCTGACCTCCCAGCTCGCTGTAAATCGTCGACGGTGAGCGGTGCATTCCTCTGTTGTCCTCTTATATCGACCATAAACTAAATTCAGTAATTTCATCTGGATTTACATGCTGAAAACTTCAATACCGTTTTTGTTGATTTTCATATAGATAGATCAAAACCTTACGCGTTGCTGCTGAGATGTTTGGGTTTTTGTTCTTCGTGCTGATGGCGCGCACCGCTTATGGAGACGTGAGCTATTCTTTCCCGGAGGAGATGAAACGCGGATCTGTGATTGGAAATATAGCAAAGGATTTCGGACTCGATGTAAAGAGTCTATCAAGTCGTGATGCACGAATTGATAATGAAGGTAACAGAAAACGGTACTGTGACATTAATACTAATACCGGAGAACTGATCGTTGCGGAGAAAATCGACAGAGAGGAGATTTGTGGGAAGAAAGCTTCATGTGTTATTAAACAGGAGCTAGTGCTAGAAAATCCGTTGGAGCTTCATCGATTTATTCTTAATATTCAGGACATAAATGATAATTTGCCACAGTTCAAACTAAATATAATCAAATTTGAAATAAGTGAATCAGCAGACAAAGGATCCCGCTATTTATTAGATGAGGCCCACGACGCGGATATTGGTGTGAATTCAGTGCAGTCATATACAATAGAAAACAACGAACATTTTCTTCTTAGTGTTCTTACGGGGGTAAATGGAGTAAAATATGGAGAGCTGGTTATTGACAAGGAGTTGGATCGTGAGAAGGAAAATGAAGTAGCATTCATTCTCACTGCGGTAGACGGCGGGACTCCACCGAGATCAGGTACTGTAGTCATACACGTCACTGTGCTGGATGCTAATGATAATGCTCCAGTCTTTAGTCAGGCCGTCTATAAAATCAGTCTGCCTGAAAATTCTCCTCTAGATACTGTAGTGGTGACAGTGAGCGCTACTGATGCTGACGAGGGACAAAATGGAGAAGTGACATATGAGTTCAGTCATTTATCAGAAAGTCTTTTGGAAATATTTGATCTCGATGCAGTGTCTGGTAAACTTAAACTAACAGGTATCATAGATTATGAGGAGGAGAGTACAATTGAATTGCCGATTCAAGCTAAAGATAGTCAAGGTCTAGCAGGTCGATGCATTGTATTAATTGATGTTATTGATGTCAATGATAACGCCCCTACCATAATGACTAAATCTGTTAAAATCTCCGTTCCTGAGAATGCGTTACCCGGTACAGAGGTTGGCATCATTAATGTGCAGGACAGAGACTCTGATAATAACGGACAGGTGCGCTGCTCAATTCAGCAAAACGTCCCATTTAAACTCGTACCTTCAATCAAAAATTACTATTCTCTGGTGACCACAGGTGAATTAGACCGCGAGATGCTCTCAGATTATAATATTACAATTACTGCTACTGATGACGGCTCTCCGCCTTTATCTTCCACTAAGAATATTCACCTGACTGTAGCTGACGTGAATGATAATCCACCTGTATTTCAGGAGCAGAGTTACAGAGCTCATGTAAGAAAATAACAAACCGGGCTCCTCTATTTGTTCAGTATCAGCTACAGACCCGGACTGGAGACAGAATGGCACTGTAGTTTATTCTCTGTTGTCCTCTGATCTCAATGGCCCACCGGTGTCCTCCTTTCTATCCATTAACGGAGACACCGGAGTCATTCATGCTGTGAGGTCGTTTGATTACGAACAGCTGAAAAGTTTCAAAGTGCTCGTGTTAGCCAGAGACAACGGTTCTCCTCCTCTGAGCAGTAATGTGACCGTGAGTGTCTTCATAACGGATGAGAATGACAACTCCCCTCAGATATTATACCCCTCTCCGGAAGGAAACTCCTTCATGACCGAGATGGTACCCAAAGCTACGCAGGCGCGCTCCCTGGTCTCCAAGGTGATCTCCGTGGACGCGGATTCTGGCCAGAACGCGTGGCTCTCGTATCACATTATTAAAGCGACAGATCCGGGACTTTTCACTATCGGTGTCCACAGCGGAGAGATCAGGACGCAGCGGGACATTTCTGAGTCTGACAGCATGAAACAGAACCTTATTGTGTCCGTGAGAGATAATGGACAGCCCTCTCTCTCAGCCACGTGCGCATTGTATTTACTTATCTCAGATAA
Source organism: Cyprinus carpio (assembly GCF_018340385.1). Lineage (NCBI taxonomy): Eukaryota > Metazoa > Chordata > Actinopteri > Cypriniformes > Cyprinidae > Cyprinus > Cyprinus carpio. The sequence goes on along the minus strand of NC_056610.1, from coordinate 7,098,734 downwards.
CTTGGCTGAAGTTCCAGAACTAAAAGACATGTCTCGTGACGAGAGCAACTCCAAACTAACGTTTTATTTGATCATCGCGCTGGTGTCCGTTTCCACTTTCTTCCTGACCTTCATCATCATCATCCTGGCCGTGAGGTTTTGTCACAGGAGAAAGCCCAGACTGTTGTTTGATGGAGCTGTAGACATTCCCAGCGCGTATCTTCCTCCAAATTACGCAGAGGTGGAGGGCGCGGAACTCTCCGCAGCACTTACAATTATGACGCATACCTGACCACGGGCTCGCGCACTAGTGACTTCAAGTTCGTCAGATCTTATAATGAGGGCACACTGACTGCTGACCTGACTTTTAAAAAGACCGCTGTGGATGATCTTGAAGGACTTGAATTGAACGAATCCTTTCAGGTAGGACTAACAAAGTCGTTCTTCAAAAATGTGTAATATTTTTGGTTTACAGATTTCTTTTTTTTCTTTTTTTTTTTTTTTTGACAACATGCTTTCTAATGGTTTTTATCAATGCTAAGTTTCTTGGATCCCTTTTGTTGTCTGTTATCTAAAACATTTTTATAGAGTACTTTAAATTCGTATTTCATTTTAAATCCCAGTTCACTGCAGTAAAGGGAATATTTCTATTAGCTGTCCATGGTGCTCTACAGGCCGTGTGTGTTGCTGATGACGTTTTGCTGAAGACCTAGTAAGAGTAATTGTTATAATTAATGTGTTTCTCTTTTCGCATCTTCAGAAAATGTTTGGTTGTTCCATGCCCTTTAGTTGTTTTATTTTCAACAAAGGTGTTATATTCATGTTTTGTCACTTAACCCTTTAAGTCCAAGGTGTCCCGCCGGCGAGACACTTCGGCAGGAAAAAAAAACAAAAAAACAATCAAATTACTAGGCAACTTAAAAAATAAATAAATAAAGATAAACATCATACACCACTGACACTAATATGTCATAAACCACTTGGAGTTTACAAAATATGTTTTTTGTGCCATTTAACCTAATATGTCAAAAACATCATACAGCTCAGATAGTCATGTGCCATATTTCATTTGAAAAACATCATCCATAAAAGAAGTCACCCAGACCCATCTGAAAATAATATATTGATGAAACCATTTTGCTTGTAACTTGCATCATAGAAAATGGCACGTCATTATTTGCAACAATTTGCTTGTGACTTCAATTTTTTTTTTTTTTTTTTTTTTTTTTTTTTTTTTTTTTAGAGCAGATTCTCCTGATTAAAAAGAGCCCAAAATCACTATAATCCATAATTTATATATAAAGATATTCCTCAAGAATTTATAACACATAAAACTACACAGGCGACATGTAACCATTTTGCTTGTAACTTGCATCATAGAAAACGACAAAAAATTGTAAAAAGAAACATAGAACAATCAAAAAGATCAAAAGCTGCATCATAGAAAGCGGCACGTCATTATTTGCAGAAAATTCTCCCGATTAAAAAGAGCCCAAACTCACCATGATCCATCGTTCAGATCTAAAGAAATCACTCATAGAGCTATGACACATAAAACAGAATTAGGACATGTAGTTTAGCAAACTAATCTGAGGTTGCAGTCCTGTGCCGTTTTAGCTCGTAACTTCATGAAACATTCATATATCTTATTTTCAGAAACTTCTCCCGATTAAATAGAGCCCAAATTTACCATAATCCGTTGATCAGATCTAAAGATTTCGTTTTTCGTTCATAGAGCTGTAACACATTAAAACCAGACAGGCGGGCTTGAGCCGAAAAAAACAACTGTACTTTCACTTTGCGCTTTTATTTGTAACTTCATGAAACGTGCATAGATCATTGGAAAAATATAGCTTAAAAAATCGTAAAAAAATTCCCGATTAAAAGGAGACGAAACTCATTAAACCATTAAATCAAGAAAAATATAGCTTACGTTTTCGTGGAAAATAGCATCATTATTTTCAGAAAGTTCTCCTGATTAAAATGAGCCAAATCATACGATAATCTGTGATTTAGATTTCTAAAGATATTCTCATCCAGTTATAAAACATAAAACCCCAAATGGACACATGGACACACCTTTTTTTTGGGAGGGGGGGGTATTTACTCTTTTCATTTCATGAAACACTCCGATCGTGGAGAGAAAAAAAAATCAAAACAATCCATTGCCTCTTCCGTGTGTAAATAATACCTAAAACCCCATGAATGTAAAACCTAGAATATTACTGAACAACTGAAAACCAGAAAATAAAAACTAAAAACCAATAATTTTTTTGTATATGCTGTGTAAACTTGAGTGAGGCATTACTTCAAATTCAAAACAATATCAAAACTGTAGAGGGCTAAGAGAAAGGCTACCTTGGTTCCAAATAGTAGCGGTAAATCGCCATCACCTGCTTTCAGATCGCATTTCGTCAGTAAAGCCGGTTCCCTGATTAGCCGCAAACACCCACCACCAGATTTAACATCATTCAACAATTAAATAGACAGAGCCGTAGTTCACTGACAAGCTACACAATATCCGTTCATTATCGAAGGCGATTCATCTGGGATAATAAACGCGATATTGCGTAGCTTGTTAGTGATCTACGGCTCTGTCTATTTAATGCCGCTCCATTTGAAAGCAGGTGATGGCGATTTAGCGCTAATCAGGGAACCAGATTTACTGACTTGATGCGCATGATCATATCTTTCGATACATCGCCCAGCCCTAGCTCCAAATGCTGTAACTTTTGTTTACTTCATGATATTACCACAAAATTGAATTCACACATGTTGAGAAACATCACCAAAAAATACATTTTCTCCTACCTTATTTATTTCATGCGATATTGCATATAATATACACTCTCGTTTAGATCATCAGAAGACAAATTCATAGATACTTAACATGGTAAGATTACATATAGGTAAGATTACATGAACAAGTGGTTCTATCATAAGCATGCATAAAACAGTCAAATTCAACAGACAATATACAAGAACAGCACTAATATACACAATGACCTGAGAGGTTTTCGTATGAACTTATTAGAGAAGAGTCCATTTTGCTAAGCATTATGTGTCTTTCCTATCGAAAATGTAGTGAGAGGGAGAACTCTCAAACATGTCATTAGGTCATAAAGGTTTATCTGATCTAGCTGAATGGCAACCAGTGCCATTGTAACAATCCCACACATCCTGGCACCCAGTATATTTATTGGGGAGGGGTCTGTCATTATTTGTTAATCTAATGAATAATTGATGTGTTAAATTAAATGACAAATTGTGTGTCTGATTGGTCCAGACATGCAAGTCATTATTTTTTGTGTATGGCACTCAAAAAAACAAAAAAAAAACAACAGTTTTTAAAATGCCTTCAGGGAGTCACGAGCTAAACAAAAAGGCATATTTTGTTACAACATACTGTAACCTTTGGATACTTTATGCTATACTACAAAATTTAAAACAAATACAACATGCTGAGGAACATCATCAATAATTTTCCTCCTACCTTATTTCTGTCCTGAGATATTGAATGTCCAGTTCTCTTGAACACTTTTTTTATCAGCTATTTCTCAGCAGGAGAATGTCCAAATAAAATATATTTTCCCCTGAAAGAACAAAGTTTTCTATCAAACGCTACCAACCTATTGACTCTCCCTGCTACAGTCTTCCAGTTATGAGTCATTATTTTTTGTGTATGGCACTCAGAAAAAAAAAATAAAAAAATAAAAAAACAACTTCAGTGAGGCAAAAAATACCCTCAGGGCTTAAAGGGTTAATGTCAGACCTATAAGAGTTTATGGATGAGCTATATTCACAAATTTATATTGTCTTTTACGCATAGATTCTTTATAAATTGTTTACATTTGTGGTCTTGTGATTTTTAGACTTGATGCAGACATGGATGCTGCTTTTCAGGTCGAATTAACCGTTGCTGTATTTTATTCGTTCCTTACAGATTAAACAAGTATCTGTATTTTAATAGACTGCTTTCACTGACAAGAGGCTCATAAAGATTTTAAAGTTTATTTTTATGTCTGAAGAGTAGTTGTTCTATTTATAATTGATCTTTAAATTTTGCTGTCCATATTTGAGCAATTCTAAGGATACTGTTTCACGAGTCATTGTTTACATATTTTATTTTTTCGTCGCTAGGTAAAGAATCCCTTATAGGAATTGTCATAAACTTATGACAAATTGAAATACAACTTGTCACATCTTATAATGAAGGTACGCTTACTGCTAACCTAACTCTGATAAAGATCCAGTCTGCCCTGGATGATCTAGAGGGGACTGATGCGGAAGTGAACGAATTTTTGGCCATTTATTTATTTATTTATTTATTTATTTATTTAAGATTCAAAAAGTTTAAAGCCTTTTGGTGATTATTCTTCTTTATCGATGACTTAGTTATGTGAAATTGGCTTATAAAAGGAGTTTCGAATGTCAGAAACTTTTAAAACGTTCTTTTAGTTTGATTATACATGCCATAAAACATGTTTTCCTGTTGTTGTCTGTGCTGTCATTTCACATTTAGTGTCTTTTTTTTTCTTACGTGTTGTAGATCACGATCTCGCGATGTGCGTGCGTATGTATACGTATATATGTATCGATTTATTGATTGATTGAAATTTTATGAATATTGTGGTCGTGTTTATCTTCCACTCATCAGGGAATGTTGCTGACGATTTGCACTACCCTGTCAAGATTTTGCTATCTCCCATTAAAACAGATGGTAGCATAAATAGATAGCGAAAAGTGCTTCATATCAGATTTTGCTTCCAGCATGATATTAATAAGGTGTGATGCTTTATTAACATGTACACATACCCCAACCCTAAACCTACCCTTACAGTAGGATAAATACAGTGTTGATAGTATAATCTGATAGGTAGCATTATTTGTCAGAACACCTGTTGTGGTATTGCTAAAGCATTATAACCCACACATAATCTTGTCAGAGATATGAACACAATGCAGTTTCTTCATTTCACTCAGAGTGTCGCTGTTTACCTGCAAAACAATGTGTTTCTTCAGTACACATCTCTCCACCCTGGTTGTGATGTCATATAGAGCTTTCATCTCATCTCTTTTTAAAAAATCGTGGACAGCGATTTGACTGCTTGATATAATCTACGTCGATTATTCTAAATTGGAATATATGCTTGTTTTCTTGTGCGTGGTAATTATATTACTGGATTCAATTTCTGGTTAATATTTTAAGAATCCCAAAGGTTCTGTGCGACTGCTGAGATGTTTGGTCTTTTGTTCTTCGTGCTGATGGCGCACACCGCTTATGGAGACGTGAGCTATTCTTTTCCGGAGGAGATGAAACGCGGATCTGTGATTGGAAATATAGCAAAGGATCTCGGACTCGATGTGAACAGACTGTCATCTCGAAAAGCACGGATTGATACTGAAGGTAACAGAAAACGATACTGTGACATTATTTTGAATACTGGAGAACTGATCGTTGCGGAGAGAATCGACAGAGAGGAGATTTGCGGGAAGAAAGATTCATGCGTTATTAAAAATGAGTTTGTACTGGAAAATCCTTTAGAGCTGCATCATTTCATTCTCAATATTGAGGACATAAATGACAATTCGCCAGAGTTCAAAGAAAGTGTTATTAAATTCGAAATACGAGAATCAGCAGGCAAAGGTTCACCGTACTTACTAGAAGAGGCTTATGATGCGGATATTGGTCGGAATTCAGTGCAGTCATATACACTTCAAAACAATGAACACTTTATTCTTAATGTACTAACCAGAGCAAATGGAAGAAAATATGGCCAACTCGTGCTGAATATAGAGTTAGATCGCGAGCAGCAGAAAGAGGTGACATTAATTCTCACTGCGGTAGACGGCGGGACTCCACCGAGATCAGGTACTGTAGCCATACACGTCACTGTGCTGGATGCTAATGATAATGCTCCAGTCTTTGGTCAGGCCGTCTATAAAGTCAGTCTGCCTGAAAATTCTCCTCTAGATACTGTAGTGGTGACAGTGAGCGCTACTGATGCTGACGAGGGACAAAACGGAGAAGTCACGTATGCGTTTGGTCATTTACCTCAAAAGGTCCAACAGTTATTTTTCATCGATTTAGTATCTGGCGAGATTAAATTAACCGGTCTGATTGATCATGAGATAGAGAGTACATTTGAACTTCCCATTCAAGCTAAAGATGATCAGGGGTTAGCCAGTTACTCCATCGTATTAATAGACGTTACTGATGTCAATGATAACGCCCCCATAACAATACTAAAATCTCTCACCAGTCCCGTTCCTGAGAATGTGTTACCTGGTACAGAGGTTGGCATCATTAATGTGCAGGACAGAGACTCTGAGAATAACGGACAGGTGCGCTGCTCCATTCAGCAAAACGTCCCATTTAAACTCGTACCTTCAATCAAAAATTACTATTCTCTGGTGACCACAGGTGAGTTAGACCGCGAGCTACTCTCTGATTATAATATTACAATTACTGCTACTGATGAGGGCTCTCCGCCTTTATCTTCCACTAAGAATATTCACCTGACTGTAGCTGACGTGAATGATAATCCACCTGTATTTCAGGAGCAGAGTTACAGAGCTCATGTACAAGAAAATAACAAACCTGGCTCCTCTATTTGTTCAGTATCAGCTACAGACCCGGACTGGAGACAGAATGGCACTGTAGTTTATTCTTTGTTTTCCTCTGATCTCAATGGCGCACCGGTGTCCTCCTTCCTATCCATTAACGGAGACACCGGGGTCATTCATGCCGTGAGGTCGTTTGATTACGAACAGCTGAAAAGTTTCAAAGTGCTCGTGGTAGCCAGAGACAACGGTTCTCCTCCTCTGAGCAGTAACGTGACCGTGAGTGTCTTCATAACGGATGAGAATGACAACTCCCCTCAGATATTATATCCCTCTCCGGAAGGAAACTCCTTCATGACCGAGATGGTACCCAAAGCTGCGCAGGCGCGCTCCCTGGTCTCCAAGGTGATCGCAGTGGACGCGGATTCTGGCCAGAACGCGTGGCTCTCGTATCTCATTATTAAAGCGACAGATCCGGGACTTTTCACTATCGGTGTTCACAGCGGAGAGATCAGGACCCAGCGGGACATTTCTGAATCTGACAGCATGAAACAGAACCTCATTGTGTCGGTGAGAGATAACGGACAGCCCTCTCTCTCAGCCACTTGCGCATTGTATTTACTTATATCAGATAACTTGGCTGAAGTTCCAGAACTGAAAGACATGTCTCCCGACGAGAGCAACTCCAAACTGACATTTTATTTGATCATCGCGCTGGTGTCAGTTTCCACTTTCTTCCTGACCTTCATCATCATCATCCTGGCCGTGAGGTTTTGTCACAGGAGAAAGCCCAGACTGTTGTTTGATGGAGCTGTAGCCATTCCCAGCGCATATCACCCTACAAATTACGCAGAGGTGGAAGGCGCGGGAACTCTACGCAGCACTTACAATTATGACGCATACCTGACCACGGGCTCGCGCACTAGTGACTTCAAGTTCGTCAGATCTTATAATGAGGGCACACTGACTGCTGACCTGACTCTGAAAAAGACTCAGTCCGCTGTGGATGAGCTAGAAAGACTTGATGCGGAAATGAACGATCCCTTTCAGGTAGGACTGACGAAGTATTTCTTTAAAAATCTTTTTAATATTTGGGGTTTGCAAATTACTTTTATTGGTACCATACTTTCTAATGGTTTTAAAAATGCTAACTTTCTTGCATCCATCTCTTTGACTGTTCTGTGAAACAATTTTATAAAGTAATTTAATTTAGTAGTTCTTTTTAAATCCCAGTTCACTTGAGTTTAGTAGAAAAGGCATATTTCTATTAGCTGTTCATGGTGCTGCACAGGCCGTGTTTGATGCTGTTGTATTCTTTATGACATGGTTACATTTGTGCATTTTTATTTTATTTTATTTTATTGTTATTATTATCTAACCTCACATATTAAATTAGTGTGTTTATTTATTTATTTGTGAAGGACTTGATGCTGACATGGGTGCTTCTTTGCGATTTAACGCTTCTTTTCTTATTTACTTTTTTTAATGTTCTAACCTCACATATTAAATTAGTGTGTTTATTTTAATAGACTGCCTTCACTGACAACAGGCTCTTAAATATTTTGAAGCTTATTTTGAATGCTTAGAAGTAGCTTGTTTTATTTATATGTTCTCTTTAAATTGCTCAAACATGACCATACCAAATATATATATATATATATATATATATATTATTTAATATATATATATATATATATATATATATATATATATATATATATAAAATCTAAAGTCATAAATCCAGGTTCACGAGTTTATTTATGTATTTATTTTTTCATTGCTAGTTAAGGAATCCTTAATATAAATTATGCTGAAGTGACTGCCCCTCCTTTCTGTTTACCAATTGTCAATAAGACAATTATATCTGTTTTGATAAATGCCAAATACTGTGTCCTCTTAATTAAAGAAATCAAACATATATCTCTTTCTTCCTGTTTGGTGATCTTTTAAGGAAAGGAATCTGATATCTCGTTCTGTTGTCTAATAATTATTTCAAACTCATTTTATTTTTGCAACATCAGTATGTAACGGAATCTGAAACAAAACGCTGCTGTTTCTAAGTAATTTAACGTCGGTATCTTCTTTGTGAAATTAGTTTATAAAAGCAGTTTCGTATGTCAGCAAATTTCTGAACGCTCCTTTACTCGTATTAGAATTGTCATAAAGCAAGTTTTCCAGTTTATGTCCATTGTACTGCACTGTCATTCATTCTCTCTCTCTCCCTCTCTCTCTTTTTGGAATATTATAAATATTGTGGTCGTGTTTATCTCCCACTCATCAGGTAATGTTGCTGCCGGCTGTTGTTTCGCTAAACTATTTTAACTGTATAACCCAGAAATAACCTTGTCAGAAATATGAACATTGTGCAGTTTCTTCTTTAGACTCATAGTGTCGCTGTTTATCTGCAAAACAGTGTGTCTTCAGTACACACCTCTCCACCCTGCTTGTGATGTCATACACAGGGCTCTCAGCTACTCTTTTTTTTCATAGAAAATCGTTGACGCCGATTTACTGCCTGATATAATCTACGTCTGTTATTCTAAATTGGATTGTATACTTGTTTTCTTGTACATGACAATTATCATAGTACGGGATTCAATTTCTGATTAATATTTCAAGAATTCCAAAGGTTCTGTGTGACTGCTGAGATGTTTTGTCTTTTGTTCTTCGTGCTGATGGCGCACACCGCTTATGGAGACGTGAGCTATTCTGTCCCGGAGGAGATGAAACGCGGATCTGTGATTGGAAATATAGCAAAGGATCTCGGGCTCGATGTGAAGAGACTGCCATCTCGTAAGGCTCGCATTGATGCTGAAGGTAACAGAAAACGATATTGCGACATTAATCTGAATACTGGAGAACTGATCGTAGCGGAGAGAATCGACAGAGAGGAGATTTGCGGGGACAGGCTTTCATGTGTTTTAAAATTTGAATTCATGCTAGAAGATCCATTAGAGCTGCATCATGTTTCAGTTCAAATTCAGGATATTAACGACAATTCGCCTGTTTTCTCAAAGGATTTGGTCACATTTGAAATTAGGGAGTCTGCTGGTAGAGGTACACGCTATCGTTTAAATGCGGCTCATGATGCTGATATAGGACAGAATGCAGTTCAGAGATACAGTCTACAGAAGAATGACCATTTTCAGTTGAGTATAAATTCAAATGTAGATGGAGTAAAAAAATTGGAATTACTGCTAGAAAAAGAATTGGATCGTGAGCAGCAGAAAGAGGTAACATTAATTCTCACTGCGGTAGACGGCGGGACTCCACCGAGATCAGGTACTGTAGCCATACACGTCACTGTGCTGGATGCTAATGATAATGCTCCAGTCTTTAGTCAGGCCGTCTATAAAATCAGTCTGCCTGAAAATGCTCCTCTAGATACTGTAGTGGTGACAGTGAGAGCTACTGATGCTGACGAGGGACAAAACGGAGAAGTGATGTATGAGTTTAGTCGTATCTCTGAAAGAGCTAGAAAGCTTTTCTACTTGAATAAAAGTACAGGTGAAATTCGGGTTACAGGTGTACTTGATTTCGAGGACGAAGCCATTTACGAAATACTAGTTGAAGGGAAAGATGGATTTGGTTTATCCAGTGATGCTAAGGTTGTAATAGAACTTGCAGATATGAATGACAATTCTCCTGAGATACGAGTGAAATCTTGGCGTAGCCCCGTTCCTGAGAATGTGTTACCCGGTACAGAGGTTGGCATCATTAATGTGCAGGACAGGGACTCTGAGAATAACGGACAGGTGCGCTGCTCCATTCAGCAAAACGTCCCGTTTAAACTCGTACCTTCAATCAAAAATTACTATTCTCTGGTGACCACAGATGAATTGGACCGCGAGCTGCTCTCTGATTATAATATTACAATTACTGCTACTGATGAGGGCTCTCCGCCTTTATCTTCCACTAAGAATATTCACCTGACTGTAGCTGACGTGAATGATAATCCACCTGTATTTCAGGAGCAGAGTTACAGAGCTCATGTGCAAGAAAATAATAAACCGGGCTCCTCTATTTGTTCAGTATCAGCTACAGACCCAGACTGGAGACAGAATGGCACTGTAGTTTATTCTCTGTTGTCCTCTGATGTCAATGGCGCACCGGTGTCCTCCTTTCTATCCATTAACGGAGACACCGGGGTCATTCATGCTGTGAGGTCGTTTGATTACGAACAGTTGAAAAGTTTCAAAGTGCTCGTGTTAGCCAGAGACAACGGTTCTCCTCCTCTGAGCAGTAACGTGACCGTGAGTGTGTTCGTAACGGATGAGAATGACAACTCCCCTCAGATATTGTACCCCTCTCCGGAAGGAAACTCCTTCATGACCGAGATGGTACCCAAAGCTGCGCAGGCGCGCTCCCTGGTCTCCAAGGTGATCGCCGTGGACGCGGATTCTGGCCAGAACGCGTGGCTCTCGTATCACATTATTAAAGCGACAGATCCGGGACTTTTCACTATCGGTGTCCACAGCGGAGAGATCAGGACGCAGCGGGACATTTCTGAATCTGACAGCATGAAACAGAACCTCATTGTGTCCGTGACAGATAACGGACAGCCCTCTCTTTCAGCCACGTGCGCATTGTATTTACTTATCTCAGATAACTTGGCTGAAGTTCCAGAACTGAAAGACATGTCTCGCGACGAGAGCAACTCCAAACTGACGTTTTATTTGATCATCGCGCTTGTGTCCGTTTCCACTTTCTTCCTGACCTTCATCATCATCATCCTGGCCGTGAGGTTTTGTCGCAGGAGAAAGCCCAGACTGTTGTTTGATGGAGCAGTAGCCATTCCCAGCGCGTATCTTCCTCCAAATTACGCAGAGGTGGAAGGCGCGGGAACTCTCCGCAGCACTTACAATTATGACGCATACCTGACTACGGGCTCGCGCACTAGTGACTTCAAGTTCGTCAGATCTTATAATGAGGGCACACTGACTGCTGACCTGACTCTGAAAAAGAGTCAATCCACTGTGGGTGATCTTGAAGGACTTGATGCGGAATTGAACGATCCATTTCAGGTAGGACTGCAGAAGTATTTCTTTAAAAAAAAAAAAAAAAAAAAAAAAAAAAAATGTTTTTAACAATTTGAGATTACAGATTGCTTTTCTTGACAACATGCTCTCTAATGGTTTTAGAAATGCTAACTTTCTCGCATCCCTCTCGTTGTATGTTATCTGAAACAATTTTATAAACTACTTTAAATTCGTATTTAATTTTAAATCCCAGTTTACTTGGAGTTTAGTAAAAAGGGAATATTTCTATTAGCTGTCCATGGTGCTGTACAGGTCGTGTGCTGTTGACGTTTGCTGGAGACTTACATATTAAGAGTAAATTTTATAGTAATTGAGCTGTTTCTCTTTTCAAATTCTCAGATAATATTTGGTTGTTCTATGCCTTTTAGTCATTTCATTTTCAACAAAGTGTTATATTCATGTTTTTTACATATAATACGAATTTATGGATGAGCTTTATTCAAAAATGTAAGTTTTCTTATGCAATGAGATTGTTTATAAAATGGTTACATTTGTGGTCTTGTGATTTTTGGACTTGATGAGGACATGAGTGCGGCTCTGAAAGATTTTGAAGTGTATTTTGAAGTTTTAAATCTGTCAAATCATAATTACAATATACTACTTACACTAACAACATCACCATAAAGAAATGTTCTTGCTCATTTAAGTCTAAGCAGTAGTTCTTCTATGCATAATTTCTCTTTAGATTTTGCTTCTCTTATTTAAGGAATGTTATGTCATGAATCATGTTTCATGAGTCGTTGTTTATATGTATTTGATGTTTCGTCTCTAGCCAAGGAATCCTTAGTAGAAACAATTTTGTAGAAGTAGTTGACCTTTTATCTGTTTACTACTTGTCAAAGAGAACCTTATCTGCCATTTAATATATTTTTTAAGCTTGTGACTAATTTCAATACAACTTTGTCACATCTTATAATAAAGGTACGCTGACTGAACCTGACTCTGAGAAAGACTCAGTCTGCCGTGGATGATCTTGAAGGGTTTAATGCTGAGGCGAACTATGTCTTTTTGTTTTTAAGATTCAAAAGGTTTAAAGCTGTTTTGTGATTCATCTTCATCGATGACTTAGTTATGTGAAATTGGCTTATAAAAGGAGTTTCTTATGTCAGAAACGTTTTAAACGTTCTTTTAGTCAGATTATAAATGTCATAGACCATGTTTTCTTGCTCATTCATTAATCTGTCATTTCATATTTAGTATCTTTTTTATGTGATGTAGATCACGATCTCGCAATGTTCTTGCTCATTCATTCATTCATTCATTCATTCATTCATTCATTCAGGTAATAGTATAAATATTGTGGTGGTGTTTATCTCCCACTTATCAGGGAATGTTGCTACCGGCTTTTGTTTTGCTTAATTGATTTTCGCTATAACCCACACATAATCTTGTCAGAGATGTGAACATTATGCAGTTTCTTCATTTAACTCACAGTGTCGCTGTTCACCTGCAAAACAATGTGTGTCTTCAGTACACATCTCGCCACCCTGCTTGTGATGTCATATAGAGCTTTCATCTCATCTCTTTTTAGAAAATCGTCGACATTGACTGCATGATATAATCTACGTCTGTTATTCTAAATTGGTCTATATGCTCGTTTTCTTGTGCGTTAAGATTATTATATTATTGTATTCAATTGCTGCTTAATATCTGAAGCATTTCAAAGGTTCTGTGTGACTGCTGAGATGTTTGGTCTTTTGTTCTTCGTGATGATGGCGCACAACGCTTATGGAGACTTGAGCTATTCTGTTCCGGAGGAGATGAAACGCGGATCTGTGATTGGAAATATAGCAAAGGATCTCGGACTCGATGTGAACAGACTGTCACCTCGAAAAGCCCGGACTGATACTGAAGGTAACAGAAAACGATACTGTGACATAAATCTGAATACTGGAGAACTGATCGTAGCGGAGAGAATCGACAGAGAGGAGATTTGCGGGGAAAGGCTTTCATGTGTTTTAAAATTTGAATTCACGCTAGAAGATCCATTGGAGCTGCATCATGTTTCAGTTCAAATTCAGGATATTAACGACAATTCGCCGGTTTTCTCAAAGGATTTGATCACATTTGATATCGGAGAGTCTGCTGAAAGAGGCTCTCGCTATCGTTTGAATGCGGCTAATGATGCTGATATAGGAAAGAATGCAATTCAGAGATACAGTCTACAGAAGAATGACCATTTTCAGTTGAGTATAAATTCAAATGTAGACGGAGAAAAAAAATTGGAACTACTTCTAGAAAAAAAGCTCGATCGTGAGCAACAAAACGAGATAACATTGATTCTCACTGCGGTAGACGGCGGGACACCACCGAGATCAGGTACTGTAGTCATACACGTCACTGTGCTGGATGCTAATGATAATGCTCCAGTCTTTGGTCAGGCCGTCTATAAAGTCAGTCTGCCTGAAAATTCTCCTCTAGATACTGTAGTGGTGACAGTGAGAGCTACTGATGCTGACGAGGGACAAAACGGAGAAGTGACATACGAGTTCAGTCGTATCTCTGATAGAGCTAGAAAGCTGTTCTCGTTGGATTCAAATACAGGTGCCATTCGGGTTACCGGTGTACTTGATTTCGAGGAGGAAGCTGTGTATGAATTACGTGTTGAAGGGAAAGATGTATTTGGTTTATCCAGTGATGCTAAGGTTGTAATAGAACTTACAGATGTTAATGACAATGCTCCTGAGATACGATTGAAATCTTTGCGTAGCCCCGTTCTTGAGAATGCGTTACCCGGTACAGAGGTTGGCATCATTAATGTGCAGGACAGAGACTCTGAGAATAACGGACAGGTGCGCTGCTCCATTCAGCAAAACGTCCCATTTAAACTCGTACCTTCAGTCAAAAATTACTATTCTCTGGTGACCACAGGTGAATTAGACCGCGAGCTGCTCTCTGATTATAATATTACAATCACTGCTACTGATGACGGCTCTCCGCCTTTATCTTCCACTAAGAATATTCACCTGACTGTAGCTGACGTGAATGATAATCCACCTGTATTTCAGGAGCAGAGTTATAGAGTTCATGTGCAAGAAAATAACAAACCTGGCTCCTCTATTTGTTCAGTATCAGCAACAGACCCGGACTGGAGACAGAATGGCACTGTAGTTTATTCTTTGTTGTCCTCTGATGCTAATGGCGCACCGGTGTCCTCCTTTCTTTCCATTAACGGAGACACCGGGGTCATTCATGCCGTGAGGTCGTTCGATTACGAACAGTTGAAAAGTTTCAAAGTGCTCGTGTTAGCCAGAGACAACGGTTCTCCTCCTCTGAGCAGTAACGTGACCGTGAGTGTCTTCATAACGGATGAGAATGACAACTCAATATTATACCCCTCTCCGGAAGGAAACTCCTTCATGACCGAGATGGTACCCAAAGCTGCGCAGGAGCGCTCTCTGGTCTCCAAGGTGATCGCCGTGGACGCGGATTCTGGCCAGAACGCGTGGCTCTCGTATCACATTATTAAAGCGACAGATCCGGGACTTTTCACTATCGGTGTCCACAGCGGAGAGATCAGGACGCAGCGGGACATTTCTGAATCTGACAGCATGAAACAGAACCTCATTGTGTCCGTGAAAGATAACGTAAAGCCCTCTCTCTCAGCCACGTGCTCTCTGTATTTACTTGTATCAGATAACTTGGCTGAAGTTCCAGAACTAAAAGACATGTCTAGTGACGAGAGCAGCTCCAAACTGACGTTTTATTTGATCATCGCGCTGGTATCCGTTTCCACTTTCTTCCTGACCTTCATCATCATCATCCTGGCCGTGAGGTTTTGTCGCAGGAGAAAGCCCAGACTGTTGTTTGATGGAGCTGTAGCCATTCCCAGCGCGTATCTCCCTCCAAATTACGCAGAGGTGGATGGCGCGGGAACTCTCCGCAGCACTTACAATTATGACGCATACCTGACTACGGGCTCGCGCACTAGTGACTTCAAGTTCGTCAGATCTTATAATGAGGGCACACTGACTGCTGACCTGACTCTGAAAAAGAGTCAATCCGCTGGGGGTGATCTTGAAGGACTTGATGCGGAAGTGAACGATTCATTTCAGGTAGGACTGAAGAAGCATTTCTTTAAAAAAAATAAAAATAAAATAACAATTTGAGATTACAGATTGCTTTTCTTGACAGCATGCTTTCTAATGGTTTTAGAAACGCTAACTTTCTCGCATCCCTCTCGTTGTCTGTTCTCTGAAACAATTTTATAAACTACTTTAAATTCGTATTTAATTTTAAATCCCAGTTACTTATATTTTAGTAAAAAGGGAATATTTCTATTAGCTGTCCATGGTGCTGTACAGGTCGTGTGTGTTGCTGATGACGTTTTGCTAGAGACTTACATATTAAGAGTAAATTTTATAGTAATTGAGCTGTTTCTCTCTCAAATTCTCAGATAATATTTGGTTGTTCTATGTCCTTTAGTCATTTCATTTTCAACAAAGTGTTATATTCATGTTTTTATATATATTAAGAGTTAATGGATGAACTTTATTCACAAATGTAAGTTTTCTTATGCAATGAGATTGTTTATGAAATGGTTACATTTGCGGTCTTGTGATTTTTGGACTTGATGATGACATGAGTGCTTATTTTTTTCATGTCGAATTAACCGTTGTTGTATTTTTAATATTCTAACCTTACAGATTAAATTAGTATTTCAATAGACTACTTTCACTGACAACAGGCTCTGAAAGATTTTGAAGTGTATTTTTAAGTCTAAAGGGGCGGTCACACTGCACTTTTCGTTCCATTGACTTCCATTCATACGCATGCGAATGCGTCAGACCGGAAACGCAAGCTCATGAGAAAAAATTTCGCATTTCGCTGCGTTCCAAAGTTCAAGTTTGGTGAACTCTGACCTGCGAATTAATCACGTGAAGACGGGGGGATCAGTAGAATATCAATAAGTCACTGCGTGACCTCTCTGTACAGAAATTCAAAAATTAAGGAAGGGGCAGTTTTAGCCTTAACCATCCTATTTTATATAATACATCTTTTAAAAGATTATTAAAAAAAAAAAAAGGTGCATGGCTCGCAGTGTCAATGGAAACAGGAACAGATGGTACATTTGAATGAGGACACATTTTATAATTTTTTATTGCTTAGTGTGTATGTATTTATATAGAGAGAGAGACAGACAGAGAGTAAAACATAATAAAACGCTTTCGACGCCGTCGCAAAAGGCACAGTACAAGCACATTAATCCATGTTGTGATAACTGAGGGGAGACCGTTAACCTGCTCCCGCCCATATTCGCAGCGGTGTCCGAAAAAATTTCGCACGTTCAAAGTCTAGTGTGACTGCCCCTTAAGCAGTAGTTCTTCTATGCATAATTTATCTTTAGATTTTGCTGCTCATATTTAAGGAATTTTATGCCATGAATCATGTTTTATGAGTCGTTGTTTATACGTATTTGATTTTTCGTCTCTAGCTAAGGAATCCTTAATAGGAATAATTTTGTAGAAGTAGATGACCTTTTATCTGTTTACTGCTTGTCAAAGTGAATATTATCTGCGTGAAATATATTTTTTTAAGCTTGTGACTAATTTCAATACAACTTTGTCACATCTTATAATAAAGGTACGCTGACTGAACCTGACTCTGAGAAAGACTCAGTCTGCCGTGGATGATCTTGAAGGGTTTAATGCTGAGACGAACTATGTCCTTTTTTTTAAGATTCAAAAGGTTTAAAGCTGTTTTGTGATTCATCTTCATCGATGACTTAGTTATGTGAAATTGGCTTATAAAAGGAGTTTCGTATGTCAGAAACTTTTAAACGTTCTTTTAGTCAGATTATAAATGTCATAGACCATGTTTTCTTGTTGCTGTCTGTGATCTGTCAGTTCACATTTAGTGTCTTTTTTATGTGATGTAAATCACGATCTCGCAATGTGCTTGCTCATTCATTCATTCATTAATTCAGGTAATATTATAAATATTGTGGTGGTGTTTATCTCCCACTAATCAGGGAATGTTGCTACCGGCTTTTGTTTTGCTTAAACGATTTTCGCTATAACCCACACATAATCCTTTCAGAGTTATGAACATGATGCAGTTTCTTCATTTAACTCAGAGTGTCGCTGTTTACCTGCAAAACAATGTGTGTCTTCAGTACACATCTCTCCACCCTGCTTGTGATGTCATATAGAGCTTTCATCTCATCTCTTTTTAGAAAATCATCGACACTGACTGCATGATATAATCTACGTCTATTATTCTTGATTGGTTTATATGCTTGTTTTCTTGTGCGTTAAGATTGTGATATTATTGTATTCAGTTGCTGCTTAATATCTGAAGCATTCCAAAGGTTCTGTGTGACTGCTGAGATGTTTGGTCTTTTGTTCTTCGTGCTGATGGCGCACACCGCTTATGGAGACGTGAGCTATTCTTTTCCGGAGGAGATGAAACGCGGATCTGTGATTGGAAATATAGCAAAGGATCTCGGACTCGATGTGAACAGACTGTCATCTCGAAAAGCGCGGACTGATACTGAAGGTAACAGAAAACGATACTGTGACATTAATCTGAATACTGGAGAACTGATCGTAGCGGAGAGAATCGACAGAGAGGAGATTTGTGGAAAGAAAGCTTCGTGTGTAATAAATCAGCAGCTTGTCCTTGAAAGTCCTCTAGAACTGCATCGTTTCATTCTCAATGTTGAAGACATAAATGATTATTCACCACAGTTCACAGAGAGTGTTATTGAATTCGAAATAAGGGAGTCAGCACTAAAAGGATCGCATTACTTATTAGATGAGGCCCATGATGCAGATATAGGTATGAATTCAGTGCAGTCTTATGTGTTGCAAGAAAATGAAAACTTCCTTCTTCGTGTAGTAACGGGTGCAAATGGAAGAAAATATGGCGAGCTCGTGCTGAATAAAGAGTTAGATCGTGAGCAGCAGAAAGAGATAACATTAATTCTCACTGCTGTAGACGGCGGGACTCCACCGAGATCAGGTACTGTATCCATACACATCACTGTTCTGGATGCTAATGATAATGCTCCAGTCTTTAGTCAGGCCGTCTATAAAGTCAGTCTGCCTGAAAATTCTCCTCTAGATACTGTAGTGGTGACAGTGAGCGCTACTGATGCTGACGAGGGACAAAATGGAGAAGTGGCATATGCATTTAGTCATTTATCTGAAATTATCCGGCAATTATTTTCCCTTGATGCAATGTCTGGACAAATTAAATTAAAGGGACTCATTGATTTTGAGGAGCAGAGTTCAATCGAACTGCCGATTCAAGCTAAAGATGGTCAAGGGCTAGCCAGTCATTGTACAGTCATAATAGACGTTATTGATGCCAATGATAATACCCCTACGATAGTAGTTAGTTCTCTTAACAGTCCCGTTCCCGAGAATACGTTACCCGGTACAGAGGTTGGCATTATTAATGTGCAGGACAGGGACTCTGAGAATAACGGACAGGTTCGCTGCTTCATTGAACAAAACGTCCCGTTTAAACTCGTACCTTCAATCAGAAATTACTATTCTCTGGTGACCACAAGTGAATTAGACCGTGAGCTGCTCTCTGATTATAATATTACAATTATTGCTACTGATGAGGGCTCTCCGCCTTTATCTTCCACTAAGAATATTCACCTGACTGTAGCTGACGTGAATGATAATCCACCTGTATTTCAGGAGCAGAGTTACAGAGCTCATGTGCAAGAAAATAACAAACCGGGCTCCTCTATTTGTTCAGTATCAGCTACAGACCCGGACTGGAGACAGAATGGCACTGTAGGTTATTCTCTGTTGTCCTCTGATGTCAATGGCGCACCGGTGTCCTCCTTCCTATCCATTAACGGAGACAACGGGGTCATTCATGCCGTGAGGTCGTTTGATTACGAGCAGCTGAAAAGTTTCAAAGTGCTCGTGTTAGCCAGAGACAACGGTTCTCCTCCTCTGAGCAGTAACGTGACCGTGAGTGTCTTCATAACGGATGAGAATGACAACTCCCCTCAGATATTATACCCTTCTCCGGAAGGAAATCTTTTTATGACCGAGATGGTACCCAAAGCTACGCAGGCGCGCTCCCTGGTCTCCAAAGTGATCGCCGTGGACGCGGATTCTGGCCAGAACGCGTGGCTCTCGTATCACATTATTAAAGCGACAGATCCTGGACTTTTCACTATCGGTGTCCACAGCGGAGAGATCAGGACGCAGCGGGACATTTCTGAATCTGACAGCATGAAACAGAACCTCATTGTGTCAGTCAGAGATAACGGACAGCCCTCTCTCTCAGCCACGTGCGCATTGTATTTACTTATATCAGATAACTTGGCTGAAGTTCCAGAACTGAAAGACATGTCTCGCGACGAGAGCAACTCCAAACTGACGCTGTATTTGATCATCGCGCTGGTGTCCGTTTCCACTTTCTTCCTGACCTTCATCATCATTATCTTGGCCGTTAGGTTTTGTCGCAGGAGAAAGCCCAGACTGTTGTTTGATGGAGCTGTAGCCATTCCCAGCGCGTATCTTCCTCCAAATTACGCAGAGGTGGAGGGCGCGGGAACTCTCCGCAGCACTTACAATTATGACGCATACCTGACCACGGGCTCGCGCACTAGTGACTTCAAGTTCGTAAGATCTTATAATGAGGGCACACTGACCGCTGACCTTACTCTGAAAAAGACTCAGTCCGCTGTTCATGATCTTGAAGGACTCGATGCGGAAATGAGCGGCTCCTTTCAGGTAGGACTGTTTTGTTTGAATAAGTATATATATATATATAGACTCTTTTGTATAAGTAATTTAATGGTCTTGGTTTACAAGTTAGAGTTTTATGTTGTAAGTTGTCTGCTTGTATCGAAGCAGGATATATTCTTAAAAAGGTCAGGTGACTACTTCACACAAAATCAAATGCTAAATACATGAAGAAACACACAAAACTTATCATATATTTCCAGGGGAGTAGGAGCGATTGTGAACCTGGGGGGAACAGTAAATGCCAGGGGGGTTCGGGGGAAATTCCCCTGATTTATATATATATAAACACTTAAATGCTCATTTCTAATGACTTTTGGGAACGGATTGTACTAATTTGTTTGTAGGAGTGTATATAAAGTGACAAACTGGGTAGATTATAACAGAGAGAAGCGATCTAATATAACTACAACCAAATGACTACATACTATGAACTGTATAAAAACATACTTTATTTAATAAAGAACAAATAAATGAAAACACACCATTCAGAAGATGATCGGGCTGGGACAGAGCCTTGTGATAAAGAGGTTGGGCCTGGCAATAGAGCGAGGCTGAGGCAGAGCCAGGTGATGGAGAGAGGCTGAGGCAGAGCCAGGTGATGGAGAGAGGCTGAGGCAGAGCCTGGGGATGCATGGAGTTTTTTACATTTAAATATATATAATCATAACAACAACTACTTAATTAGCTGGACACAGTACCAACGTATTCTGTTATCCTACACAAATGAGCATTCTGCCATATTCCCATTACCTGTTTCTCACTTGGACCTAACTCTCCCTGTTCTGTGGTCTCTTCATCTCCTGTCTAGGAAAGTAACATGTTTAAGGACACAGAACTGGTTTCAATGCAAACTCTGATGACATGCCGTTGGCCTTTAGTACTTAAAAAGTACTTTACTGACCTAAAGTACTTTTACCATGTGAATTTTAGAATATACTGTATGTAGCTATCCATACAACTTACAAGCTCGTTCTCCTCTGTCCTCTTCCTCTTAAAGTATTGTAGGATGCTCATCTCTGTGTGCATATTTTGACTAATGTTACTTCTACATAGTTTATGGACACGTATCAATGGCACATTGAATTCACATTAGCTAATTAGCTATCATTTGCCTGTTTTACACAACATAAAATGTAAAAATTTGCTTCTAAGTAGGCTAAATTTGACAGTTTCAAAATAAAATAAAACTAATGATCAAACTGAAAACCAGCAATCTGCCATTTCATCGGCTGAATTAGCCTACTCCTACCTCAAATACAAAGTGCGTCTGTGAATAATATTGTTGTTTAGTTGTAACGTTAACGTCAACCGTCCAAATCTGTTTGGCAGACCTAGCTGATGAATTCCAGCCCCAAAACTGTTCGCCAAAATGCACACAAAACCACCAAAAAATATGTTATCACTGATCAGTATTTATTTCAGTATTTTTACTTCCAGGTTTTTCTTTCCTACTATGTTACGGTTGGTTACATTCACATACAATAAATAAACACCGGCTGCCGAAGCAAACATAAAATAAACCGTTTTAGGTGCATTAGCGCCACCTTTTGGACTGGAGTGTTGCCCTCCTTATAAATAAATGACGCCATCAAAACCTTACGGCGAAATGACAATATCCTCCACACACTCGTTTATAAGGCGGCCTCCTGTATCTTTGCTAGTCGATTTTATTTCATCCAGAGACATGATGGGTTTTAACTTCATTCAGGAGATTTTGGGTAACTGCACAACTGACAGACTTTGAGCGCATCGCCAACGGTGCGTGTGTGTGTGTAACCATAGCGACAAAACGACCAACTTTCGGAACCTGCACTTAAGCCTACAATTTCGTTTTTAAAAATTTAATTATGCATTTAAAAGTTGCAGAATGGATTAATTTGGAGACTATGAAATCGGCAGAGATATGCAGGCAATGCAAAACAAAATCTGACATTGGGAAATAGTGAGGGGGACAAAACTTAGATTTTGCAATGTATAATGGCTCCTACGCCCCTGTATATTTCGCATGTGATTTTAACTTGTGATTGCACGTGAAGTTCATGTAGTTCCTTTGTAAAGGCGTATTTGAAGCTCAGTCTGACTTTTGAAAGGTAGTTACCTTTTTTGTATGTCTAATTTTGCTTATTTTCTTTGCCTATTTTCAGTCATGTGGCATGCTATTAGGAATTTTTTATTATTATTATTATTATTCAAAGTTTAAAGATGTTAGTGGTGGTGGTCTTTTGGAAATTACTGCGAAATCTGTCTCATTCTATTGATTCATCGTTAAATTCATTCAACATTGTCTCTAACATCAATTTGTGTTTACATGGCGATTCTGTAGTTTGTATTTCAATCCGTGGTTTATTTGTATGTTTGCTTATTGCTTTGCGATTCTTTTATCGATGTGTTGCATTTGTGAAATTAGTGTATAAAGAGATTCAAAAACCGATGTCGGTAATTATTCTTTTTTTCTTATCCAACTTAAAGGATGGATATTACTCTCTCTCTCTCCCTCCCCAAACTGTCGCTGTCCATGGTACTGCATTAGCATTTACATTTGTTGTTTGGGATTATTATTATTATTTTTTTTTTTTTTTAATAAAATTTATTTTATTTTACTTTATTTTATTAATTATTGTTATCATTATTTTTTGCTCTAATCTCAAACCCACTACTACTTTTGTTTGAATTCACAGCGTTGGCTTAAGGTTTAAATGATATCTTCTTTAGAAATTGATTTGAGTTAATAATTCAGGTGACGTCATCTTCCGTTTCAAAATGTCTCCAAATAATTCCAGGCGTTTTATTAAACTTGTATATTCTGATCATTTGCTGCTTGCAAGTAATGAACTGTTAATAAATGATTGTCCACGACAAATATAAACACTTGTTTCGTTCATAGATCATCTGGTTTGAGGGTTAAACACCTGACTGTGTAATAAATAACTGTTATTATCATTATGCAACTTACGCGAATGTTACACAATTTGCTGGAGCAGATTTGAACCTGCCATTGAAAGATTTTGAGAAAAGAGAGTATGGTATTCATGGAGCAAGTTCACGTATCTCATGTGTTAATAAAATGTTGCCCATCTATTTGTAAAAAACTACTGCAGGATCCAAGATATACTGCGAATTGGATTTTATGATTTAGAGTTTAGGATGTCATACCTCGACTTTAGCTGAATGTATTCATGAAGATAACGTTTAATAAATTCAAACATATTGACTGAAGTGTATGATTAATTCAGTTTGTTTACAAGCCAAGAAGAAACTTCGTAATTTCTTTGTAAATATTACTATTTTGCCAATACTTTAAAACAAACGAACACTACAGGAGAATGATCTGAATGTACTGATATTGTTCATTTTGTGTAACTTTGGTAAAAAGAAATTAAGACAACAATCCGATTAAGATTACCATATGGAATTACGAATTATGTAATTTAATAAGCAATACGTTTTAAGTTTGGTATTAATAATGAATTTAGAAAACACGTTATGTGGAAAGGTCCGTACACATTAAGTTTGTTGCGTTCTTCTCATGTCCTTTTTATATTATTATTATTATTATTATTATTAATCGTCACTTCATTGAATTTGAAATTTTAGTATAAGATGGCATATTTCTATATTGTCTTTATGATGCTGTAGAGGGCGTTGTCTATTGCTGTTGAGGTTTTTCTTTTTATGCCCTAGACCTGCATATATAGTCGTGTTTGTTTGTTTATTTATTTATTTATTATTAAATATATGCTCTAGAAAACTGGACTTGTTTTTTTCACATTCTACGTAAATATTTGGTTGCGCCAGGCCAAGTTATTTAATGTGCACGATAAATGTTAAATTCAAGTTTAGACATTTAATATCAGACCTATGAAAGTTTTCGCAGTTTCAAAATCGAACTCTTAGTGTCGCTGTTCACCAGTGCAACCGTTGACCTTCATGTTACTGTTTATCTCCACCCTGTCCATGATGTCATATACAGGACTGACATCTCAGCTCGCTGTAGGAAGTCGTAAATGGTGAGCGTTGCCTCATCTATAATTCTCTTGTATCGACTACGAACTAGATTCAGTCGTTTCAGTTCTATATATACGTGGATAACGTGATTACTTTTGTCTTCGTTTCCGCTTGGATATCTAAACCTTCTGTGTTGTTGCTGAAATGGTTGGATTTTTCTTTGTTGTGCTGATGGCGCACACCGCTTATGGAGACGTGAGCTATTCTTTCCCGGAGGAGATGAAACACGGATCTGTGATTGGAAATATAGCAAAGGATCTCGGGCTCAGTATGGACAAACTATCAAGTCGAGAGGCACGAATTGATAATGGAGATAACCGACAACGATTCAGTGATATTAATCTAAATACTGGAGAACTGACCGTAGCGGAGAGAATCGACAGAGAGCAGATTTGTGGAAAGAAAGCTTCATGTGTTATTAAACAGGAACTCGTGCTGGAAAATCCTTTAGAGCTGCATCGATTTATTATCAATATTCAGGACATAAATGATAATTCCCCACAATTCAAACAAAGTGTGATCAAATTTGAAATAAGGGAGTCGGCAGAAAAAGGATCTCGTTACTTATTAGATGAGGCCTATGATGCGGATATTGGTATGAATTCGGTGCAATCATATGTGATACAAAACAATGAACACTTTCTTCTTAGTGTACTAACGCGTGCAAATGGAAGAAAATATGGAGAGCTAGTTCTTAATAAAGAGTTAGATCGTGAGAAGCAGAAAGAGGTAACATTAATTCTCACTGCGGTAGACGGCGGGACTCCACCGAGATCAGGTACTGTAGCTATACACGTCACTGTTCTGGATGCTAATGATAATGCTCCAGT
Organism: Cyprinus carpio; assembly: GCF_018340385.1. NCBI lineage: Eukaryota > Metazoa > Chordata > Actinopteri > Cypriniformes > Cyprinidae > Cyprinus > Cyprinus carpio. The sequence goes on along the minus strand of NC_056610.1, from coordinate 7,073,597 downwards.
CTTTAGTCAGGCCGTCTATAAAATCAGTCTGCCTGAAAATTCTCCTCTAGATACTGTAGTGGTGACAGTGAGCGCTACTGATGCTGACGAGGGACAAAACGGAGAAGTCACGTATGAATTTGGTCATTTATTAGAACGCCTTATGGACACATTTTCTCTCGACTCGTTGTCTGGAGAAATTAAATTAACAGGGCTCATTGATTATGAGGATGAGAGTTCAATTGAACTGCCAATTCAGGCCAAGGATGGTCAAGGATTAGCCAGCCATTGTTCTGTATTAATTGATGTTATTGACGTCAATGATAATGCCCCTAAAATAATGAGTAAATCTGTTAAAATCTCCATTCTTGAGAATGTGTTACCCGGTACAGAGGTTGGCATCATTAATGTGCAGGACAGGGACTCTGGAAATAACGGACAGGTGCGCTGCTCCATTCAGCAAAACGTCCCGTTTAAACTCGTACCTTCAATCAAAAATTACTATTCTCTGGTGACCACAGGTGAATTAGACCGCGAGCTGCTCTCTGATTATAATATTACAATTACTGCTACTGATGAGGGCTCTCCGCCTTTATCTTCCACTAAGAATATTCACCTGACTGTAGCTGACGTGAATGATAATCCACCTGTATTTCAGGAGCAGAGTTACAGAGCTCATGTGCAAGAAAATAACAAACCAGGTTCCTGTATTTGTTCAGTATCAGCTACAGACCCAGACTGGAGACAGAATGGCACTGTAGTTTATTCTCTGTTGTCCTCTGATGTCAATGGCGCACCGGTGTCCTCCTTTCTATCCATTAACGGAGACACCGGAGTCATTCATGCCGTGAGGTCGTTCGATTACGAACAATTGAAAAGTTTCAAAGTGCTCGTGGTAGCCAGAGACAACGGTTCTCCTCCTCTGAGCAGTAACGTGACTGTGAGTGTCTTCATAACGGATGAGAATGACAACTGCCCTCAGATATTATACCCCTTTCCGGAAGGAAACTCTTTCATGACCGAGATGGTACCCAAAGCCGCGCAGGCGCGCTCCCTGGTCTCCAAGGTGATTGCAGTGGACGCGGATTCTGGCCAGAACGCGTGGCTCTCGTATCACATTATTAAAGCGACAGACCCGGGACTTTTCACTATCGGTGTCCACAGCGGAGAGATCAGGACACAGCGGGACATTTCTGAATCTGACAGCATGAAACAGAACCTCATTGTGTCAGTGAGAGATAACGGACAACCCTCTCTCTCAGCCACGTGCGCACTGTATTTACTTATATCAGATAACTTGGCTGAAGTTCCAGAACTGAAAGACATGTCTCGTGACGAGAGCAGCTCCAAACTGACGTTTTATTTGATCATCGCGCTGGTGTCCGTTTCCACTTTCTTCCTGACCTTCATCATCATCATCCTGGCCGTGAGGTTTTGTCGCAGGAGAAAGCCCAGACTGTTGTTTGATGGAGCTGTAGCCATTCCCAGCGCGTATCTGCCTCCAAATTACGCCGAGGTGGAAGGCGCGGGAACTCTCCGCAGCACTTACAATTATGACGCATACCTGACCACGGGCTCGCGCACTAGTGACTTCAAGTTCGTCACATCTTATAATGAGGGCACACTGACTGCTGACCTGACTCTGAAAAAGACTCAGTTCGCTGTGGATGATCTTGAAGGACTCGATGCCGAAATGAACGATACGTTTCAGGTAGGGCTAACAAAGTGTTTTATCCTTTAGTTAATGGTCTGGGCTTCCATATTAAATGTGTATTTATGTTCAAAGTTTACCGCTTTGATTCGCAGCATGCTCTTAAAAATGTCACGTCTTAAAAAAAAAAAAAATGCACCCTTTATTTATTTGTTTTATTTATTTATTTTTTATTTTGTTGTTAAATGCATTTGCAAATATTTTTAGTGTTTTCTCGTTTTCAATAACCTTTAACGATCTGATGCAAAAAAGGTAATTGTATTGTTTTCTTCTTCTTCTTCTTCTTCTTCTTCTTCTTCTTCTTCTTTTACTATTCTTGCGATTTTCTTATATATTGACTTTACTTCTTTATAGCTTGCCTGCAAGTTTAGTCCCTCCACCCCCCACCTACCCACCCACCCCAAATGAGCTGCGTTCATAGAGGTTAGGTTCATGTTTCTTTGTAAAGGGGATATGTATGTAGAATGTTGCAAGATTTTTTGGTGAGAACTTTTTCCATTTGTGATTAATGCCTCGTTTTCAAACAGATTAACGTAATTTGCAGATAATTTAGAGAGTTTTCAAAACTTTTCTATCCTGTAACTTATTGTGTGCACTTGAAATTAATTTTTAATGTTGCTGTCCATGGTGCTGCTCTAGTTATGTGTGAATCGCGTTTCCCCCTCTCATACACTGTAACTCTGCATGAAGCAGTGGGTTTTAGGAGTACCCTAAAAATTGTTTTTCTTCATCCTCCAAAATAGAATGTTAACAATCAAAGACTCTTGATGTTGTAAAGTCATTTCCGTGGTCGTTGCTGTTCAGTCATACTACCATAACTTATTCCTTCTAGAGCACTGAATATGCAGTTTATTGTTTAAACACTTAGAGTCGCTGTTCACCTGTAATATCATTAACAAAGACATTTTTCTTGTCTCCACCCTGTTGGTGATGTCATTAGCAGTGCTTCTAGATCGTTTTATGGAAAATCGTCGACGCTTACGTTTTTTCGAGTCTTTTGTGTATTATTGTAGATGTAGTGTTCAGATTTAAGTTTTGCATTGCATCTTGTGTCTAAAGCATATTTTCAAATGGATTTTCAAAGCTTCTGGCTTAATCATCAGATGTTTGCCTTTTTGTTCTTCGTGCTGATGGCGCACACCGCTTATGGAGACGTGAGCTATTCTGTCCCGGAGGAGATGAAACGCGGATCTGTGATTGGAAATATAGCAAAGGATCTCGGGCTCGATTTGAACAGACTGTCATCTCGTAAGGCTCGCATAGATACTGAAGGTAACAGAAAACGATACTCTGACATTAATCTGAATACTGGAGAACTGATAGTAGCGGAGAGAATCGATAGAGAGGAGATTTGTAGTGAGGGGCTTTCCTGTGATCTTAATTTCGAATTAGTTCTAGAACACCCACTGGAGATACACCGTGTGACAATAGAAATTCAGGATATCAACGATAACACACCGACCTTTCCCAAAGACCCAATAAAGCTTGAGATAAGTGAGATATCTGGTAAAGGTTCGCGGTTCCGCGTGAATGAGGCGCATGATGTGGACATAGGACAGAAAGGAGTACAAAGCTATTCGATTGAAAAGAATGACCATTTTCTTTTATCTGTAAGTACAAAGGCGGATGGAAGCAAAAATGTCGAGTTAGTGTTGGAAAGAGAATTGGATCGTGAGCAACAAAAACAACTGACATTAATTCTTACTGCGGTAGACGGCGGGACTCCACCGAGATCGGGTACTGTAGCAAAACACACCACTCTTCATGATAATAATAATAATCCTACAGTCTTTAGTCAGGCCGTCTATAAAGTCAGTCTGCCTGAAAATTCTCCTCTAGATACTGTAGTGGTGACAGTGAGCGCTACTGATGCTGACGAGGGACAAAATGGAGAAGTCACATACGAGTTTAGTCGAATTTCGAAAAATGCCAACCTAATATTTTCTCTAGATCCAAACAATGGGGAGATTAAAGTTAAAGGCCCTATTGATTTTGAGATGTCATTGAGGTATGAAATGCTTATTGAGGGAAAGGATGGCTCTGGTCTTTCTTCGGACACTAAAGTTATCATAGAAATTACAGATGTTAATGACAATGCCCCCATTATAGTGATTAAGTCTTTAAATACCCCCGTTCCTGAGAATGCGTTACCCGGTACAGAGGTTGGCATCATTAATGTGCAGGACAGAGACTCTGAGAATAACGGACAGGTGCGCTGCTCTATTCAGCAAAACGTCCCATTTAAACTCGTACCTTCAATCAAAAATTACTATTCTCTGGTGACCACAAGTGAATTAGACCGTGAGCTGCTCTTTGATTATAATATTACAGTTACTGCTACTGATGAGGGCTCTCCGCCTTTATCTTCCACTAAGAATATTCACCTGACTGTAGCTGACGTGAATGATAATCCACCTGTATTTCAGGAGCAGAGTTACAGAGCTCATGTGCAAGAAAATAACAAACCTGGCTCCTCTATTTGTTCAGTATCAGCTACAGACCAGGACTGGAGACAGAATGGCACTGTAGTTTATTCTCTGTTGTCTTCTGATGTCAATGGCGCACCAGTGTCCTCCTTCCTATCCATTAACGGAGACACCGGAGTCATTCATGCCGTAAGGTCGTTTGATTACGAGCAATTCAAAAGTTTCAAAGTGCTCGTGTTAGCCAGAGACAACGGTTCTCCTCCTCTGAGCAGTAACGTGACCGTGAGTGTCTTCATAACGGATGAGAATGACAACTCCCCTCAGATATTATACCCTTCTCCGGAAGGAAACTCCTTCATGACCGAGATGGTACCCAAAGCTGCGCAGGAGCGCTCTCTGGTCTCCAAGGTGATCGCCGTGGACGCGGATTCTGGCCAGAACGCGTGGCTCTCGTATCACATTATTAAAGCGACAGATCCTGGACTTTTCACTATCGGTGTCCACAGCGGAGAGATCAGGATGCAGCGGGACATTTCTGAATCTGACAGCATGAAACACAACCTCATTGTGTCAGTGAGAGATAACGGACAGCCCTCTCTCTCAGCCACGTGCGCATTGTATCTTCTTATATCAGATAACTTGGCTGAAGTTCCAGAACTAAAAGACATGTCTCGTGACGAGAGCAGCTCCAAACTGACGTTTTATTTGATCATCGCGCTGGTGTCCGTTTCCACTTTCTTCCTGACCTTCATCATCATCATCCTGGCCGTGAGGTTTTGTTCCAGAAGAAAGCCCAGACTGTTGTTTGATGGAACTGTAGCCATTCCCAGCGCGTATCTTCCTCCAAATTACGCAGAGGTGGAGGGCGCGGGAACTCTCCGCAGCACTTACAATTATGACGCATACCTGACCACGGGCTCGCGCACTAGTGACTTCAAGTTCGTCAGATCTTATAATGAGGGCACACTGACTGCTGACCTGACTCTGAAAAAGACTCAATCCGCTGTGGATGATCTTGAAGGGCTTGATGGTGTGAGCATTCCTTTTTCCGAGGTAGGAGTTTTAATATTGTCCTTAGTATTATATGGTTCTTTAGGTGTCTTTGCTTAAATGTCCTTGTTTTTAGAGTCCCCAGTAGTGTGAATAGCATATTAGTGGTTTTTGTCAGAATTTTACTCTTGTGCTTTTAGTCTATCCAAACTTTTTTCTTGTTTATTTTAACTTTTGTGAGGAAATAAGGACAAACTACTCTGCACTTTTCCTGAAGAACTGTTTCTTTGAAAATATTATTTCCATCAATATGGTATTCAGATTCACAATTTGTAATTAACAATCGTTTTAGTAATTAATTATATAATTTCGGTTAGCAGAGAAATTAGAAATAACATGCACAGCAGTGCACATTTATGCCAGGGCAGCAGAGTTGCATTTTGTTAAAGGTTAGAAATGCTGTTCAATTTTAGGATTCAGACATCATAATCAGAGAGAAGGTTTATTTATTTTAATTGATCAAAATATTCTATATCCATTTAAAGTTTTTTTTTTTTTTTTTTTTTTTTTTGTGCCCGTAAAATCTTTTAGGGCGATCAATCTTTTTATAGATTGAAGAGTTACATTTCCAAGATTCCATGAAGTCAAATGAGTCAAATTGAGTAATCAACCACATGTATACATCTGTCTAACATGATGGAAACCCTCCTTCTGGTTAATAGATTTAGTGATTCTATAGTAATTACAGTGAAAACAAACCTTATTGAACACCTTTTGTAACAGTGTATCTGGAACCATCACCAAATATCAGTGCCTGACCTCAGTAATGCTTTTGTGTCTTGCTTAAAGTTTATTTTTGAAAGCATTATCCCCTCCCTTTGCTGCTATAACAGCTCTTGAAGACCTTTCATTAGATGTCATTGTCAAGTTCTACTACAGTCAAATTCTTCTACACCAGACATATACAGGAATGATAAAGGGCCCTTCCACATGGACATCAAAGATTAAATTTAAACATTAAATCACCATTTGTTCTAAGTTTTTGGTGCCTTACAGTAAAAACTGCACTAGGATATTGCTCTTCATTTTGGGTGTTTGCTGTTGTTTTTAATTTAACTATGTTTGGACCAGTTATGATTCAAACATCTACTCCAGTGTTATGAAACTGTATAAAAATATGACACTTTTTATTATACCGAGTTATTTACATTATTACTGCCATTTGTTTTTACAATGGGTTGCTTGAATCTCAGATGTGTGTCTATTAAGTTGTTTTATTTAGACATTTAAATAATTTCTCCCTAATATTGCTTTGTTGCTGCTGAATTTAGTTCTTCGTTTTTTGTTTTGTTTTTGTTTTTTGTTTTTCCATAATGTGATAGGTTCTCTTTTAACCAGTATGTGTGCTTGTCAGACTTGTGTTTTCATGTTCAGATATGTAGCCATAAAAGTAAATTAGTGGTGTTCTGCACAGAAGTATAATGTAGCCTTTTGTTCCCTTTCATGATGCATTTTGTTTGTATGCGAGTTTGCCATTAGGGATTTAGGTTTATCCATACACTGTGATGGAATTTCAAGAAATATTAAATATTTATTTCTCCTGGAACTTAAATGCCTCTCTGTAATAACTTATTTTAAATTAATTATTATTGCCTATTTGTGGTGCTGAAGTACTGTACTTGCTTACCACATTACTGCATATATTAGCTCTCGATATATACACTGTAAAAAATGCTGGGTTAAATACAACCCAGCGCTGGGTGAAATATGGACAAACCCAGCAACTGGGTTGTTTTGACCCAGCTATTGGGTTACATGTTTAACCCAAAACAAAACAACCCAATAGCTGGGTTTGTCAATATTTTACCCAGCGCTGGGTTGTATTTAAACCAACATTTTTTAGAGTCAACGATAAAAATTGCTTTCCTATGTTTTCTGTAAACAGCACACCATGTATTTATAGAGGAATTGGTTTAACAGAGTATACAGACAGTCTCCCTACAGCCTCATGGTGTCGCTGTATACCTTTGTAGCAAAGACAAACATTATTCTCCCACCCACTTTCTCATTTATACAAGGCTGTTTGTTGCAGACAAGAGAGAGCAGTCGACATTGTATATTTTATCTGTTTGCTAATTCGAGTTTTTTCCACTGATTTTGGCACCTTTTTGGTCTGCACTATTTCATTTTTTCACGCTGGATGAGACTGTTTGAGAATGAAGAGAAACGCAGGATTTGTTATAGCGCTTTCGCTCTGCTTTTGTGTCATGATGGCGCACACCGCTCATGGAGACGTGAGCTATTCTGTTCCGGAGGAGATGAAACGGGGATCTGTGATTGGAAATATAGCAAAGGATCTCGGGCTCGATGTGAACAGATTGTCATCTCGTAAGGCTCGGACTGATACTGAAGGTAACAGAAAACGATACTGTGACATTAATCTGAATACTGGAGAACTGATCGTAGCGGAGAGAATCGACAGAGAGGGACTTTGCGGAAAGAAAATCTCATGCGTTCTGAAACAAGAACTTATGCTTGAGAATCCTTTAGAATTGCATGGAATTAGTTTACACATTGATGACATAAATGATAACTCTCCGCATTTTGACGAGGATGTTATCAGAATGGAAATCAGGGAATCAGCGAACAAAGGAGAACGGTTTTTGCTAGGGGAAGCGCACGATCCAGATATAGGAAACAATGCAGTTCAGTCTTATACTTTGCAAAGCAATGAGAATTTCGTTTTATATGTTAAATCAAACGATTTAACAGGGAAGTACTGTGAACTGGTATTAAATAAAGAGCTGGACCGTGAGCAGCAGCATGAGGTAAAATTAATTCTCACTGCGGTAGACGGCGGGACTCCACCGAGATCAGGTACTGTAGCCATACACGTCACTGTGCTGGATGCTAATGATAATGCTCCAGTCTTTAGTCAGGCCGTCTATAAAGTCAGTCTGCCTGAAAATTCTCCTCTAGATACTGTAGTGGTGACAGTGAGCGCTACTGATGCCGACGAGGGACAAAACGGAAAGCTCACGTATGCATTTGGCCATGTTTCGGAAGAAGATAAGACCTCATTCTTACTGAATCGTAACACTGGAGATATAACTGTTATTGGATCAACGGATTATGAGCAGAAATCAGTGTACGAGTTGCGTGTTTTAGCAAAAGATTCTGCAGGTTTAACCTCGTACTCAATGGTAGTAATAGAAGTTATAGATGTTAATGACAATGCACCGGTTATCACTAATAAATATTTGAATATCCCCATTCCTGAAAATGCGTTACCCGGTACAGAGGTTGGCATCATAAATGTGCAGGACAGGGACTCTGAGAATAACGGACAGGTGCGCTGCTCCATTCAGCCAAACGTCCCGTTTAAACTCGTACCTTCAATCAAGAAATATTATTCTCTGGTGACCACAGGTGAATTAGACCGCGAGCTGCTCTCAGATTATAATATTACAATTACTGCTACTGATGAGGGCTCTCCGCCTTTATCTTCCACTAAGAATATTTACCTGACTGTAGCTGACGTGAATGATAATCCACCTGTATTTCAGGAGCAGAGTTACAGAGCTCATGTGCAAGAAAATAACAATCCTGGCTCCTCTATTTGTTCTGTATCAGCTACAGACCCGGACTGGAGACAGAATGGCACTGTAGTTTATTCTCTGTTGTCCTCTGATCTCAATGGTGCACCGGTGTCCTCCTTCCTATCCATTAACGGAGACACCGGGGTCATTCATGCTTTGAGGTCGTTTGATTATGAACAGCTGAAAAGTTTCAAAGTGCTCGTGTTAGCCAGAGACAACGGTTCTCCTCCTCTGAGTAGTAACGTGACCGTGAGTGTCTTCATAACGGATGAGAACGACAACTCCCCTCAGATATTATACCCCTCTCCGGAAGGAAACTCCTTCATGACTGAGATGGTTCCCAAAGCTGCGCAGGCGCGCTCCCTGGTCTCCAAGGTGATCGCCGTGGACGCGGATTCTGGCCAGAACGCGTGGCTCTCGTATCACATTATTAAAGCGACAGATCCGGGACTTTTCACTATCGGTGTCCACAGCGGAGAGATCAGGATGCAGCGGGACATTTCTGAATCTGACAGCATGAAACACAACCTCATTGTGTCAGTGAGAGATAACGGACAGCCCTCTCTCTCAGCCACGTGCGCATTGTATTTACTTATATCAGATAACTTGGCTGAAGTTCCAGAACTGAAAGACATGTCTCGCGACGAGAGCAGCTCCAAACTGACGTTGTATTTGATCATCGCGCTGGTGTCCGTATCCACTTTCTTCCTGACCTTCATCATCATTATCCTGGCCGTTAGGTTTTGTCGCAGGAGAAAGCCCAGACTGTTGTTTGATGGAGCTGTAGCCATTCCCAGCGCGTATCTGCCTCCAAATTACGCAGAGGTGGAGGGTGCGGGAACTCTCCGCAGCACTTATGACGCATACCTGACCACGGGCTCGCGCACTAGTGACTTCAAGTTCGTCAGATCTTATAATGAGGGCACACTGACTGCTGACCTGACTCTGAAAAAGACTCAGTCTGTTGAGAATATACTGGATGACCTTGGCAATGAAGTTGAATCTTCCCAGGTACTTTTAAAATAATAATTGTGCATTATAAAGCTGATTGCTGTGTTTTTGTAATATATATATATATATATATATATATATATATATATATATATATTATATATATATATTATTATATTATTATTATTATTATTATTATTATTATTATTACAAATATTCAAGTGTTTCCCTACAGACAGGTAAAATACATGCAGTGATACTGTAAAATACAAATTTATCAATCCGAAAACAATATAGTAGATTTCGGGGAAAAAAATGCTTGTCTTTAAATGATTACTTTTGGTTCTCTGCTTAATCTGTATTTGTTTTATTTTTTTATTTTTATTTTTTTTCTGTTTTCATAGTTAAATTAAGTTATTAAATATTGAAGTGTTTTTTGCTGTTTAATATCTTGTTCTTTCATTCAAAATATTTACAATAATCTTACCTTACCATTTAAAGTAAATAACTGAAAGAATAAATTTAATGTTATAATTATATATATATATATATATATTATATATATATATAATATATATATATATATATATATATATATATATATATATATATATATATATTTATATATATAAAAAAAAAAAAATAAAAAAAAATAAAAAAAGATAGATAGATAGATAGGTAGGTGCTGGTCATATAATTAGAATATCATCAAAAAGTTGATTTATTTCACTAATTCCATTCAAAAAAGTGAAACTTGTATATTATATTCATTCATTACACACAGACTGATATTTAAAAAATTTCTTTTATTTTTGATGATTATAACTGACAACTAAGGAAAATCCCAAATTCAGTATCTCAGAAAATTAGAATATTACTTAGGACCAATACAAAGAAAGGATTTTTAGAAATCTTGGCCAACTGAAAAGTATGAACATGAAAAGTATGAGCATGTACAGCACTCAATACTTAGTTGGGGCTCCTTTTGCCTGAATTACTGCAACAATGTGGCGTGGCATGGAGTCGATCAGTCTGTGGCACTGCTCAGGTGTTATGAGAGCCCAGGTTGCTCTGATAGTGGCCTTTAGCTCTTCTGCATTCTTGGGTCTGGCATATCACATCTTCCTCTTCACAATACCCCATAGATTTTCTATGGGGTTAAGGTCAGGTGAGTTTGCTGGCTAATTAAGAACAGGGATACCATGGTCCTTAAACCAGGTACTGGTAGCTTTGGCACTGTGTGCAGGTGCCAAGTCCTGTTGGAAAATGAAATCTGCATCTCCATAAAGTTGGTCAGCAACAGGAAGCATGAAGTGCTCTAAAACTTCCTGCTATATGGCTCCGTTGACCTTGGACCTCAGAAAACACTGTGTCCAACACCAGCAGATGACATTGCACCCCAAACCATCACTGACTGTGGGAACTTTACACTGGACCTCAAGCAACATGGATTGTGTGCCTCTCCTCTCTTTCTCCAGACTCTGGGACCCTGATTTCCAAAGGAAATGCAAAATTTAATTTCATCAGAGAACATAACTTTGGACCACTCAGCAGCAGTCCAGTCCTTTTTGAAGCAAGACGCTTCTGACGCTGTCTGTTGTTCAAGAGTGGCTTGACACAAGGAATGCAACAGCTGAAACCCATGTCTTGCATATGTCTGTGCGTAGTGGATCTTGAAGCACTGGCTCCAGCTGCAGTCCACTCTTTGTGAATCTCCCCCACATTTTTGATGGGTTTTGTTTCACATTCCTCTCCAGGGTACGGTTATCCTTATTTCTTGTACACTTTTTTTCTACCATATCTTTTCCTTCCCTTCACCTCTCTATTAATGTGCTTGGACACAGAGCTCTTTGAACAGCCAGCCTCTTTTGCAATGACCTTTTGTGTCTTGCCCTCCTTGTGCAAGGTGTCAATGTTTGTCTTTTGAACAACTGTCAAGTCAGCAGTCTTCCCCATGATTGTGTAGCCTACAGAACTAGACTGAATCACTGTATTAATCACTGCCGCTAGTCAGAAAAAATACAACTTGAATAGCAATATACTTCCGTTACTGTTAAGAATTTCAAGGGGTGCCAATAATTGTGCCACATTGTTTATAAAAATTGTTATTTGTGGTTTAGTGAAGTGTTAGCTTTGTTTGGGGTTTAAAATAAAGGATTGTGGATAATAAACAGCCTATATATATATATATATATATATATATATATATATATATATATTATATATATATATATAATTATTAGGGCTGTCAAATGATTAATCACGATTAATCACATCCAAATTAAAAGTTTTGTTTACATAATATATGTGTGTATTACTGTGTATATTTATTATGTATATATAAATACACACACATGCATGTATATATTTAAGAAGAATATGTTATGTTTATATATTAAATATGTTTATATATAATATAAAATATAAGAATATAAATATATAAATGTATATACATGTAAATATTTTCTAAATATATAATTTATGTGTGTCTATTTTATATATACATAATAAATATAAGGTATTTAAATATATATTTAATATTTTGAATTGGAATTAGATATATAGTTAATATTTTGCATTAGATTTAATTTTACACTAATATATATATTTATATATATATATTTTCACACCCCATTTTGCTTGTATTTAATTGTATTAGCATTTTTTTAATAGAGAAAATAATAGAGAAATATTTTATCGTGCTAAATTTAGATTGTGGGCTCATCAGTTAGCTTGTAAATGGTTTTTATTGTCAGTTAGGTTGCAGACTAAATCAGGCATGTAGTGTATTTCTCAATAGAACAATATTCTAAATAGATTGTCTCTCTGAAAAGGTAATATATATATATATATATATATATATATATATATATATATATATATATGTATATAAGTATATATATATATATATATATATATATATATAAAATGCCGTGGGGGAAAAAATCAGTTAGGCTATTTTATATAATGTTACAAAGTATGAAATAAAATTTCAGCATTGTGCATGTATTTAAGCATAAAATACAAAATATCATTTTTTTTATCCTCACGGTGTCGCTGTGCACCTGCAAAGTAAAGTGGTTGTTATTTCTCCACCCTGAAATATTGCCATTCCCCTTTGTACTGCCGATTATTATTGACGCCATATACATTTTCGGCAGCATTCGTTTTGTAGACCTATGTGCTGAAACCTCGGAGTATTTTATGGGACAGGATATATTCAACCAAACATATTTATCATTCTCAAGCGAAAATGAATAACAGGTGGATGTTATTGGTTTCTTTTAGTCTGCGGGGTTTTCTCTTCGCCTCCATTGTGTTGCACACCGCTTATGGAGACATGAGCTATTCTGTTCCGGAGGAGATGAAACGCGGATCTGTGATTGGAAATATAGCAAAGGATCTCGGGCTCGATGTGAACAGACTGTCATCTCGTAAGGCTCGCGTTGATATTGAAGGTAACAGAAAACGATACTGCGACATTAATCTGAATACTGGAGAACTGATCGTAGCGGAGAGAATCGACAGAGAAGGACTTTGTGGAAAGAAAGCTTTGTGTGTTATAAAACAGGAGCTGGTTTTGGAAAATCCTCTTGAATCTCATCGCATTAACGTAAACGTGCAAGATGTAAATGACAATACCCCTATCTTTAAAAAAGATATAATAAAATTTGAGATCAGTGAGTCGGCTGTAAAAGGTGCTCGTTTTTTGCTCGAGGAGGCTCACGATGCAGACATAGGGACTAATTCGGTTCAAACGTATAATTTAGGGCAGAATAAATATTTTGAATTGGCTGTTGCTGCAAAAACAACAGGGAAGATGTATGGTGAACTAGTACTTAATAAAGAATTAGACCGTGAACAACAACAGGAGGTAACATTAATTCTCACTGCAGTAGACGGCGGGACTCCACCGAGATCAGGTACTGTAGTCATACACGTCACTGTGCTGGATGCTAATGATAATGCTCCAGTCTTTAGTCAGGCCGTCTATAAAGTCAGTCTGCCTGAAAATTCTCCTCTAGATACTGTAGTGGTGACAGTGAGCGCTACTGATGCTGACGAGGGACAAAATGGAGAAGTGACATATGAATTTGGCCATATTTCAGAAAGGGACATGACTTTTTTTTCAATCGACTCAATTAATGGCAGAATCACATTAATAGGGTCTCTTGACTATGAGGACGAGTCATCCTTTGAGCTTCCAATTCAAGCCACAGATGGACTAGGAATGGTATCTCATGCAACTGTTGTTATTGAGATATCTGACATCAATGATAATTCCCCAATTATAGTAATTAAGTCACTGAATAGCCCGATTCCTGAGAATGCGTTACCCGGTACAGAGGTTGGTATCATAAATGTGCAGGACAGGGACTCTGAGAATAACGGACAGGTGCGCTGCTGCATTCAGCAAAACGTCCCATTTAAACTCGTACCTTCAATCAAAAATTACTATTCTCTTGTGACAACAGGTGAATTAGACCGCGAGCTGCTCTCTGATTATAATATTACAATTATTGCTACTGATGAGGGCTCTCCGCCTTTATCTTCCACTAAGAATATTCACTTGACTGTTGCTGACGTGAATGATAATCCACCTGTATTTCAGGAGAAGAGTTACAGAGCTCATGTGCAAGAAAATAACAAACCTGGCTCCTCTATTTGTTCAGTATCAGCTACAGACCCGGACTGGAGACAGAATGGCACTGTCGTTTATTCTCTGTTGTCCTCTGATCTCAATGGCGCAACGGTGTCCTCCTTCCTATCCATTAACGGAGACACCGGAGTGATTCATGCTGTGAGATCGTTTGATTACGAGCACTTCAAAAGTTTCAAAGTGCTCGTGTTAGCCAGAGACAACGGTTCTCCTCCTCTGAGCAGTAACGTGACCGTGAGTGTCTTCATAACGGATGAGAACGACAACTCCCCTCAGATATTATACCCTTCTCCGGAAGGAAACTCCTTCATGACCGAGATGGTGCCCAAAGTTGCGCAGGCGCGCTCCCTGGTCTCCAAGGTGATCGCAGTGGACGCGGATTCTGGCCAGAACGCGTGGCTCTCGTATCACATTATTAAAGCGACAGATCCGGGACTTTTCGCTATCGGTGTCCACAGCGGAGAGATCAGGACGCAGCGGGACATTTCTGAATCTGACAGCATGAAACAGAACCTCATTGTGTCAGTGAGAGATAACGGACAGCCCTCTCTCTCAGCCACGTGCGCATTGTATTTACTTATATCAGATAACTTGGCTGAAGTTCCAGAACTGAAAGACATGTCTCGCGACGAGAACAGCTCGAAACTGACGTTTCATTTGATCATCGCGCTGGTGTCCGTTTCCACTTTCTTCCTGACCTTCATCATCATCATCGTGGCCGTGAGGTTTTGTCGCAGGAGAAAGCCCAGACTGTTGTTTGATGGAGCTGTAGCCATTCCCAGCGCTTATCTCCCTCCAAATTACGCAGAGGTGGAGGGCGCGGGAACTCTCCGCAGCACTTACAATTATGACGCATACCTGACCACGGGCTCGCGCACTAGTGACTTCAAGTTCGTCAGATCTTATAATGAGGGCACACTGACTGCTGACCTGACTCTGAAAAAGACTCAATCCGCCGATGATCTTAATGATTTTGCCGAGGGAATAGAGTATGTTTCTCAGGTATGTTTTTATCTTTTACAGTTAACCTTTTCGGCAGTTCGACTTGTTTGTATTCTTGCTTTGGCTTAAAAGGGATTTTGTGGTTAAGTAAATGTCACAGAATCTATTTAGAAATTTTTACATTAAGTTCGTTCAATCGTTATATACAGTATATATAGCCTCTGGGGAAGTTGAGCCACCCTTTGATTTTAGGCATCCTTAAAATTGGTGATGCGACTAAATATATACAGCACTGTTTGAATGTTTGTGAAGCCTTTAGAATTTCTATTTTCTACATAAATATGACATGGAATATCATCAGATAAACACAGGAGATAAAAAAGTCATTTATTTATAGAGGAAAAACTATCCATTATTACTCATCTTTGCTTTCGGTATCTGGTGTGACTGCATTTTGCAGCTATTACTGCAAGTAAAGTTTCTTGTTACTGCTGATCAGTCCTGCACAACATTTTGTATGAGTTTTAGCCCCTCAGTACAGAACCACTTCAACTCTATGATGTTGGTGGGTTTCCTCATATGAACTGATTGTTTTGTTTGCAGGTCCTTCCACAACATTTCAGTTGGATTGAGGTCTGGACTTTGACTTGGCCATTCCAAAACATTAACTTTGTTCTTCCTAAACCATTTTTGGTAAAAAAATAAAATAAAAAATCTTGTATGCTTGGGGGCGATATCTTGCTCCATGACTTGCTTTCTCTTGAGATTCAGTTTTTGAACAGATGTCTTGATGTTTTCTTTTATAATTTGCTGCATCCAGAATTCATTGTTCCATGAATGGTGGCAAGTTGTCCTGTCCCAGATTCAGCAAAACAGGGCCAAACCATGATACTACCACCATGTTTCAGAGTTTCTTATGCTGGAATGCAGTGTTTTTCTTTCTTCCTTTTTCCCATCTAAACCAAAAAGTTCTATTTTGGTCTCATCTGTCCACAAAACATTTCTCCAATAGCCTTCTGGTTGGTCCACATGATCTTTAGCAAGTTGCAGACATTACATTACATATACATTTATTCATTTAGAATACGCTTTTATCCAAAGTGACTTACAATTGATGAAAACAATAAGCTATTCATCATTAAGAGGCAAATAAATTGCTTTTGTATAAAGTGCTTGTAATACAAAGTTTAAGGCATCAGATCAGCACAGGCTAGACAGTGAGAAATTAAGGAAAGAGAAAGCAAAGTTTTTTGTTGTTGTTTTTGTTTATTTATTTATTTATTTATTTATTTATTTGAAGATGAAGTCAAATGGTGACAAAAGAGATGAGTTTGCAGGTGTCGCTTGAAATTTGTCAGGGATTCAGCATTCTGGAAAGGGGTGGGAAGTTCATTCCACCAGCCAGGAATGATGAACGAAAAAGTTATGGAAAGTGATTTTGGGCTTGTCTTTGATGTTACCATGAGGCATCGCTCACTCATAGATCTCAGCTTCTGGAGGGGATGTAGATCCTCAAATGCAACTTCAACTAGAAACATGCCCAGAATTTAATTAGAGCTTCAACAAGAAACAATGTCTTGAACTTCATTCTAGCTGAAACCAGGAGCCAGTGCAGGCAGATAAAGAGAGGAGATGAACCTAACTGGATGGTGAAATGATGCTGTAGAGTTGGAGTGGCAGGGAAGACAAAAATCTCAGTCTTTGCCAGGTTGAGCTGCACCTGGTTGAAAACAACTCATTCAGGTGTTTTCGCTATGAATGGAAGGAGAGAGACAGGTCTGTAGATCTTTTGTGAGCAGTAGGGGGTCAGCTGAGCCTGCTTGAATGCGGTGGGGAAAATGCAGATGGCAGCAATTTTCTTTTTGTAGAGCATTGGTTTTCTCCTTGCAACTCTGTCATGCACACCACTGCTGTTCAGTGTTATCCTGATGGTGGACTCATGAACAATAACATTAGCCAATGTTAGAAAGGCCTTTAGTTGCTTAGAGGTTACCCTGAATTCCTTGCAGACTATTACATGCAGGGGCAACTGAGGTCCATGGAGATCTCCTTTGTTTGTGCCATTATTTACTTCCACAAACATGATCAGAGTTTGATAGATCCCTGTTCTTTAAATAAAACCAGGAAGGCACTGACACCTTGATAATTATTCCACTGAATGAAAACACCTCTTAACAAATGGATTCTAATTTCACTTTCAAATGAACAACATATCCTAGAGATTCACAAACTTTTGCAATGCACAGATATGTAACACTGAATCATTTTTTCTCAATAAATATATTTTTGCTGTTCAAAGTAATTTTTTATGTTCAAGGACTCATGCTTCTTGCGTCTCAATAATTACAGACAAATCTAAATAAATGTCATTTCTTTGTGCTTTAGGAAGTTATAATATAAGCATGATGTTCTCTAAACTGCTGGATGATAAAAGTTTGTTAAAATGGTAAATTGTTGGGTAATTTGAGCCAAGTGTCCTGTGGTAAGTTGAGCCAGTGGCTCACCCATTCCTATGATCATAAAGTGTAATTTTATTGTATTAACACCAAACATTTTTGATTTTGTTCTTTGTTTTTAAACCTGATTTAGTTATGAAAATTTTAAATGGGCCTTGTTTATGAAAATTGTTCATTGAAGTTTTTATAAAATTGTATATCCCTGCCACATTTGAAAGTGGGGTGTTGAGTACTGTTAGCCCAGTTATTTAAGGTCAATTACAGCCTATTTATTTATCAATTTGAACTTTTTGTTCTGAAATTTTTACATAATTTAAAAAATGCCTTCAGAGTTGTGAACTATATCTTTGAATAAAACTTTTAAGCATTCATCCATCCATTCTATTATTCAAACTTTATTGTCCTTATTAGGTTCGCAGAGTGCTGGAGCCTAACCCAGCATCTTTAGCCACAAGTGGGGAAACTCCCTGCATGGATGGTCAGTCCATCACAAGGCTCACACATAGATTGTAAGAAGTCATGTTTATTGATATAGCATGAGGTGAAAATGTTCATTTTTTTTTTTTTTTTTAGTTTATTTTTATTTATTTACTTCTGCATAATCAGTGGCACAGTTTAACTCCATGTGGCTCAACTTACCCTCTCCCTAGGTTCAATTTACCCATCACTGGGGGCAAGTTGCCAAGAGACCAATTTTATTGATTCATTTATTTTTGGAAAACCATGTTTTGAAAGCAGCTTATTTTAGATCCAAAGTAATTATTCCAAAGGGTGCACCACATCCTGAAATTTATGTACAAATTTAAGTTGGACCCATTAATGTCAAACATTTTTTTTTTCATATGCATTTTTTTTATCTATTTATTTTTTATTGTACTTAACCTTTAGATGTTGGTGTTCACAGCATGACTTGGGGCATGAATCATTACTATGATAGAAGCTAGTTTAGATTTGCCGGTTTTGTTTACAGTTATTGGTGATGCACTTGTTGGATTTAGTAACATTTAGAAAGGCTGGAATCTGTTACTGATTCATTAATGTTTTAAAAATTCCTTGCTTCTTACAGTTCTTCTTTCTCACTGGGTGTTAAGATTTATGTGAAGCCATAGCATCCTCCACGAGTCATAAATACAAGTTGTCATGATTTTGCTATTATTCTGCGTTTGCTATTTTGTATGTTTCCTGGATTGTGGATGTCATTAGTGTTAGGAAGTAACAAATCCAATTTGCTTATTTTGCTTAATGTATTTATTATTATTATTATTATTATTATTATTATTATTATTATTATTATTATTATTATTATTTCATGGATATATGTGCTGATGTTTGTCATTTTCAAATTCATGATGAGATTAAAACAAAGCTAGAATTTTACAAACAGACCACCATGTTATGACCAATACAAGGTGTATTGACCTCCTGTGGCGCTGTCCATGGTGCTGATGTGTCAGGGTATGAACTGTACAACTGTACAGCAAGTTCAATTTTGTAAGAAAGTTTGTCTTTGGGTTGCTCATCGGATTTGTTCTTATGTTTCAGTGTGTAACATTATAACGCTCACTTTATCACAATTCAGAAATCGTGTATTAAGTGTACTTGGACAGCACCTGAAGTTACTTATTTTAATTTCATTAAAGGAACGATTTAGATTTTATGGTGTGTTTAGGAAATATGGTAATATGTTTTATAAATCTATGAATTAACATCTCACTTAGTCCTCACGGTGTCGCTGTTGACCTTTGATTCCCATTTCTTTTTGTTATCTCCACCCATTTGGGATATTTGCTTAATGCTCGTCCAGTGTCTGCACAGAAATGGTCTTTAGTCTTTGTTGAAAGAGCAGAATATGGAATTCTGTTCAAAGTGATATTTATTCGTTCTTATCTACTTATCGAACCTTTTTTATCGAGTAGCCGACTTTTTGTGCACACCCAAGTATGATGCAGGAAAGGTTCTTTCTTTTCTTCTCCATCTTGTTTGTGGCGCACACCGCTTATGGAGACGTGAGCTATTCTGTTCCGGAGGAGATGAAACGCGGATCTGTGATTGGAAATATAGCAAAGGATCTCGGGCTCGATGTGAACAGACTGTCATCTCGTAAGGCTCGCATTGATACTGAAGGTAACAGAAAACGATATTGCGACATTAATCTGAATACTGGAGAACTGATCGTTGCGGAGAGAATCGACAGAGAGGGGCTTTGTGGAAAGAAAGCTTCATGTGTTTTAAATCAAGAGCTCGTGCAGGAGAATCCTTTAGAATTACGTCGTATCAGTCTTCTTGTTCAAGATATAAATGATAACAATCCTTTTTTTGGTAAAGGTGTAATTGATATGGAAATCAGTGAATCCGCAGTTAAGGGCAAACGATTCTTACTTGAAGAAGCAAATGACGCTGATATTGGGCAAAATTCTGTACAAAGCTATTCTATTCAAGATAATGAATATTTTGTTTTATCAGTGCAAAGTAACTCTCTTGGAGAGAAATACGCCGAAATAATTTTAAATAAAGAGCTGGATCGTGAGCAACAAAAAGATCTGACATTAATTCTCACTGCGGTAGACGGCGGGACTCCACCGAGATCAGGTACTGTAGCTATACACGTCACTGTTCTGGATGCTAATGATAATGCTCCAGTCTTTAGTCAGGCCGTCTATAAAGTCAGTCTGCCTGAAATTTCTCCTCTAGATACTGTAGTGGTGACAGTGAGCGCTACTGATGCTGACGAGGGACAAAATGGAGAAGTGACATATGAATTTAGTCATGTTATGGAAGGTTTCAAACAATTGTTTTACCTTGATCGGAAGACAGGTGTCATCAGCATAAAAGGTCCGATAGATTTTGAGGAAGAAGCCACGTTTAACCTGCGAATTATAGCTAAAGATGGTTCAGGTCTAACCTCTTACTCGAATGTTATAATCAGTGTGAGTGACATTAATGATAACGCTCCTATAATAATAGTAAAATCTTTGAATAGCCCGATTCCTGAGAATGTGTTACCCGGTACAGAGGTTGGCATCATTAATGTGCAGGACAGGGACTCTGAGAATAACGGACAGGTGCGCTGCTCAATTCAGCAAAACGTCCCGTTTAAACTCGTACCTTCAATCAAAAATTACTATTCTCTGGTAACCACAGGTGAATTAGACCGCGAGCTGCTCCCTGATTATAATATTACAATTACTGCTACTGATGAGGGCTCTCCGCCTTTATCTTCCGCTAAGAATATTCACCTGACTGTAGCTGACGTGAATGATAATCCACCTGTATTTCAGGAGCAGAGTTACAGAGCTCATGTGCAAGAAAATAACAAACCTGGCTCCTCTATTTGTTCAGTATCAGCTACAGACCCGGACTGGAGACAGAATGGCACTGTAGTTTATTCTCTGTTGTCTTCTGATGTCAATGGCGCACCGGTGTCCTCCTTCCTATCCATTAACGGAGACACCGGGGTCATTCATGCCGTGAGGTCGTTTGATTACGAACAGTTGAAACGTTTCAAAGTTCTCGTGTTAGCCAGAGACAACGGTTCTCCTCCTCTGAGCAGTAACGTGACCGTGAGTGTCTTCATAACGGATGAGAATGACAACTCCCCTCAGATATTATACCCCTCTCCGGAAGGAAAATCCTTCATGACCGAGATGGTACCCAAAGCTGCGCAGGCGCGCTCCCTGATCTCCAAGGTAATCGCCGTGGACGCGGATTCTGGCCAGAACGCGTGGCTCTCGTATCACATTATTAAAGCGACAGATCCGGGACTTTTCACTATCGGTGTCCACAGCGGAGAGATCAGGACACAGCGGGACATTTCCGAATCTGACAGCATGAAACAGAACCTCATTGTGTCTGTGGGAGATAACGGACAGCCCTCTCTTTCAGCCACGTGCGCATTGTATTTACTTATCTCAGATAACTTGGCTGAAGTTCCAGAACTGAAAGACATGTCTCGCGACGAGAGCAACTCCAAACTGACGTTTTATTTGATCATCGCGCTGGTGTCCGTTTCCACTTTCTTCCTGACCTTCATCATCATCATCCTCGCCATGAGGTTTTGTCGCAGGAGAAAGCCCAGACTGTTGTTTGATGGAGCTGTAGCCATACCCAGCGCTTATCTTCCTCCAAATTACGCAGAGGTGGAGGGTGCGGGAACTCTCCGCAGCACTTACAGTTATGACGCATACCTGACCACGGGCTCGCGCACTAGTGACTTCAAGTTCGTCAGGTCTTATAATGAGGGCACGCTGACTGCTGGCCTGACTCTGAAAAAGACTCAATCCGCTGTGGATGATCTTGAAGGGCTTGATGCGGAAATGAGCGGTTCGTTTCAGGTAGGACTAAATTATTATGTTTTCCACAGATAGTTAATGGTCTGGGATTAGAAATTGAATGTGAATTTGTGTTCTCATTTGATCGTATTGATAGAGTGACCAAACGTGACATTTTCCCAGGACACGTCCTGGCCAGGATTTCTATATTGCCTAAAATATCCACGGTTTGTCTTTGCTTGCGCTGAGCAGACCAATTGTTGTATGACTAAGTACCATGATCCCTCTATTGTTCCTGTGGCTCAGTGGTACAGCATTGGGTTTGCAGCGCAAAAGCTTGTTGGTTCGATTCCCAGGGAACACATACTGGTAAAAATGTATAGCCTAAATGCAGTGTAAGTCGCTTTGGATAAAAGCGTCTGCTTAATGCATAAATGTAGAGAAAAGACGGATTCTTGTGCTTTTTAATCGCTCTCACGGTACTTTGATGTCATACACCGATCGGTATGCTATGTGCTGCTTCAAGTCGAACACTAATATGTACACGTATTTGCATCGCTTTGACCGTTCTCTGTAGATCCCACCTTCTCACGCACCACGATTGGTCGATTACGTACAATGTCTGCATGTTATTGGTCAAACGATCTTTGCCTTCATTAAGTATGAAAACAGGAAACCAAAGCAAAAACCTGCATATTTTAGGCAATATAGAAATCCTGGCCAGGACGTGTCCTGGGAAAATGGCATGTTTGGTCAGCCTAGTATTGACAGGCTCGCTTCTAGAAAAAGATCACGTGTCCTATTCACATTCAAACATTCCCAAGTCTGCAATTAAGGTCTGAAATGTAGTTACATTTAAAGTGTTTTATAATACATATATACAATTTAATGATCAATTACGCTATTTGAGCGTGTGCTGCATGAGTACCATCCTCTGTCTCTCTCCTCTATATCTTGCTCCAAATATACGCAACAACCTAAACAGCGTAAAAGCTGATGCAGCACCATGGACAGCAACAGTAAAGAGTTACCGTGTAATTTTCCATACAACTAAAAGTATATTGGCCTATTACTAAACAGAATGTTACTGGCTTCGGAATTTAATTCTCTTTATATGGTGAATTCATAAAAGCGAGACATTAATAAGAGAAGCGCTAAAACATTTAAATAAATGAATAAATAAATAGATTCGTAAAACATAGCGATTTATGATTATGTGCCTATAATTATCGCATAATCAAGTTTTTATTATTTATTATTATTATTATTATTATTATTATTATTTATTATTATTATTATTATTATTGGCAATACTTTACAGCAAACTTAAAGACAATTGGAGATCTATCTGAACGTTTTGACATCGTTTATTTCGAATCATTTTGGTAAATTAGAGATAACAAAAATGAAAATAAAAATAAACTTACTGCACGTTGTAAAGAGTCGTCCGAGTTTTTCAGTAATTTACTAAAGTTTTACATAACGCTGGAATTATGCTTTCAAGAAAACGCGATGAGAAACGGTCCTTAAACATTAGTCGTGCACATTTTTAACCATGTTGTCAGAACTAAGTTAATGAAGTTATTTAAATTCTCATTTCAGTATTTCTTTTAAAAATCAGTTTACTGAATAGACGTTTTAGAATGGGACGGCATATATCTATAAGCTTTCCACGCTGCTGTACGGGCCAGTGTCCATTGCTGTGGAGGTTTTGCTTAAGTATGTCTGTCTACATACACGGTGTTTATTTTACGCATTGATGCTCTAGAAAATTAGGCTTCTTCTCTGTTCACATCTAACGAGAATATTTCATCGTGCAGAACTCTTGATGTTATGAAGTAATTTAATGTGCTTATATCCAAGTTTTGCCATTTAATATCAGAGCTATAAGAGTACTTGCAGTCTCATAATTGAACTCTTAGTGTCGCTGTTTAACAGTTTAGTAGTTGACATTCACAAAGATGTTTCTCTCCACCCTGTTCATGATGTCATTCTGGACTGACGTCTCATCTTGCTGTAGAAATTCGCCAACAATGAGAGTATTATCCGTTGTCCTCGTTTATCTGCCATATTGAGTCATTTGCCTTTCTTTACATGTGGATAACGTGGTTACATTTGCACTCATTCCCGCAAAGATATCTACACCTACTATATTGCTGGTGAGATGTTTGGCTTTTTGTTCTTCGTGCTGATGGCGCACACCGCTTATGGAGACATGAGCTATTCTGTCCCGGAGGAGATGAAACACGGATCTGTGATTGGAAATATAGCAAAGGATCTCGGGCTCGATGTGAACAGACTGTCATCTCGTAAGGCTCGAGTTGATGCTGAAGGTAACAGAAAACGATACTGTGACATTAATCTGAATACTGGAGAACTGATCGTAGCGGAGAGAATCGACAGAGAGGGACTATGCGGAAAGAAAGCTTCATGTGTTTTAAATCAAGAATTCGTGATGGAGAATCCTTTAGAATTATATAGTATCAGTCTCCGTGTTCAAGATGTTAACGACAACAGTCCTAATTTCGGTAAAGATGAGATTCATCTGGAGATCAGAGAATCCGCCGATAAGGGCAAACGCTTCTTACTTGAAGCAAATGATGCGGATATTGGGCAAAATTCTGTACAAAGCTATGCTATCCAAAATAATGGTTATTTTCTTTTATCCGTGCAAAGCAACTCTCTTGGAGAGAAATACGCCGAACTCATTTTAAATAAAGAGTTCGATCGCGAAAGCGAGCAGGAGGTAACATTAATTCTCACTGCTGTAGACGGCGGGACACCACCGAGATCAGGTACTGTAGCTATACACGTCACTGTGCTGGATGCTAATGATAATGCTCCAGTCTTTAGTCAGGCCGTCTATAAAGTCAGTCTGCCTGAAAATTCTCCTCTAGATACTGTAGTGGTGACAGTGAGCGCTACTGATGCCGACGAGGGACAAAACGGAGAAGTGATGTATGAGTTTAGCCATGTTATGGAAAACTACAAACAATTGTTTTACCTTGATCGAAAGACAGGTGTCATCAGCATAAAAGGGCCAATAGATTTTGAGGAAGAAGCCACGTTTAATCTGCGAATAATAGCTAAAGATGGATCAGGTCTAACATCTTACTCGAATGTTATAATAAGTGTAAGTGACATTAATGATAACGCTCCTATAATAATAGTAAAATCTTTGAATAGCCCAATTCCTGAGAATGTGTTACCCGGTACAGAGGTTGGCATCATTAATGCGCAGGACAGAGACTCTGAGAATAACGGACAGGTGCGCTGCTCCATTCAGCAAAACGTCCCATTTAAACTCGTACCTTCAATCAAAAATTACTATTCTCTGGTGACCACAGGTGAATTAGACCGCGAGCTGCTCACTGATTATAATATTACAATTACTGCTACTGATGAGGGCTCTCCGCCTTTATCTTCCACTAAGAATATTCACCTGAGTGTAGCTGATGTGAATGATAATCCACCTGTATTTCAGGAGCAGAGTTACAGAGCTCATGTGCAAGAAAATAACAAACCTGGCTCCTCTATTTGTTCAGTATCAGCTACAGACCCGGACTGGAGACAGAATGGCACTGTAGTTTATTCTCTGTTGTCCTCTGATCTCAATGGCGCACCGGTGTCCTCCTTCCTATCCATTAACGGAGACACCGGGGTCATTCATGCCGTGAGGTCGTTTGATTATGAACAGTTGAAAAGTTTCAAAGTTCTCGTGTTAGCCAGAGACAACGGTTCTCCTCCTCTGAACAGTAACGTGACCGTGAGTGTCTTCATAACGGATGAAAATGACAACTCCCCTCAGATATTATACCCCTCTCCGGAAGGAAACTCCTTCATGACCGAGATGGTACCCAAAGCTGCTCAGGCGCGTTCCCTGGTCTCCAAGGTGATTGCCGTGGACGCGGATTCTGGCCAAAACGCGTGGCTCTCGTATCACATTATTAAAGCGACAGATCCGGGACTTTTCACTATCGGTGTCCACAACGGAGAGATCAGGACGCAGCGGGACATTTCTGAATCTGACAGCATGAAACAGAACCTCATTGTGTCTGTGAGAGATAACGGACAGCCCTCTCTCTCAGCCACGTGCGCATTGTATTTACTTATCTCAGATAACTTGGCTGAAGTTCCAGAACTGAAAGACATGTCTCGTGACGAGAGCAGCTCCAAACTGACGTTTTATTTGATCATCGCGCTGGTGTCCGTTTCCACTTTCTTCCTGACCTTCATAATCATCCTCCTGGCCGTGAGGTTTTGTCGCAGGAGAAAGCCCAGACTGTTGTTTGATGGAGCTGTAGCCATACCAAGCGCGTATCTTCCTCCAAATTACGCAGAGGTGGAGGGCGCGGGAACTCTCCGCAGCACTTACAATTATGACGCATACCTGACCACGGGCTCGCGCACTAGTGACTTCAAGTTCGTCAGATCTTATAATGAGGGCACACTGACTGCTGGCCTGACTCTAAAAAAGTCTTTTGTGGATGAGCTTGAAGGGCTTGATGCCGAGGCTATGCGGGACATTACCTCTGAAAATAAGGTATGAAACTAGTTCCGCAATCATCACCATAGAATCTGAATTAGACTGTTAAATTTTTATTTAATGGCATTTTTCATTTTAGAAATTCACTCCCCTCTAATGTTGCTAATTACAACTCATCATAACCATTTATATGGATTATTATTATTATTATCATCATCATCATGTGTTAAGGTTACAAGCTGGCTTATACCTGTTTATCCGACATAGTCGTGAGGTAATGTACTGAACTATCTATTTGACCTAGAAGTTTATATGAAATTCTAAATAGTGGCTAGTTACATACATTTTCAAAAGGGATTTAGCCCCCCTAAAACGTTTTGTTCTTTGTATTCAGTACTCCTCAGGCCCCTAAATTAAACCATAGCATATCAAAATTGAGATATTTTTTAATTGATATTAGTTTCTCAGTACTAGGTATACTCCTATGTTCTTTATTTAAAAAATAAATAATAATAAAATAAAATGAAAAAATACATCCTGTGGTCTTTTGTTTGTTCATGGTAACTAAAGTTTGTGGATGGTGTGTCTGTAACTCTTTCTTTTGGTCTCTGGGTGACGCTCTTATGCTATACACAGCTTAGCAAGTGATCTCATCTGTGCCGTGTGCCCTGATTCAGTATAATCAGTGTTACACAGTGAGCAAAGGAGGGGAGGAATGAGGGATAGATGGGAGGGGAATGCCATAGGCATGCAGAGGAAGGGAGAGATGAAAATAAAAATTTAAGCCGACAGGAGCAGTCATTAGAGTGCAGTGTCTGCTCCAGCTATTTGAGGATCTGTTCAGAATGCGCTTTGATCGTCATTATTTTTATTCTTTTTCATTTAAATATAGCCATTAATATTTCACAACATGATTTGTTTGACAAGATGCGTTTGGGCCAATTTCTGTCTTCAGCTTTGTTTCTCGTTCATTTGCATATGTGGCACTCTCAGTGAAGTGCGTTATTCAGTTCCAGAAGAGATGCAGCGAGGCTCTGCCATTGGCAATGTGGCAAGAGATTTGGGAATAGATGTGACTGAGCTCGTGAGGCGCAATGCTCGAGTTGTTGCTGAAGGTAGCCGACAGTTTTGCGAACTGAGCACAGAAACAGGCTCTCTGTTGGTGAGTGAGAGAATGGACCGTGAGGAGCTGTGTGTGCAGTCTGCGCCATGCGTCCTGCAATTCCAGCTGCTCCTGGAAAATCCGCTCAAAGTGTACAGTCTCCTCTTAGACATCCAGGACATCAACGATAACAGTCCGACATTTGAAAATGGTCAGATTGAGCTGGAGCTACTGGAGTCAACGGACCTGGGGAGGCATTTTCCACTTGAAAGTGCTCACGATCCTGACATAGGAGCTAATTCAGTTCAGCATTATCAACTCAGTGAGAATGAATATTTTGCTTTGGAAATGTACACCCAGGTGGACAGAAATGCATATCCTGAACTGGTTCTTAAAAAGCCTTTGGATCGAGAAAACCAAGCGGATCATTTTCTGACTCTAAGTGGAGTGGATGGTGGCCGACCTTTTCGTTCTGGAGCGGCATCAATTCATATTCACGTGTTGGATGCCAATGATAATGTTCCTGTGTTTGGTCAAAGTGTGTACAAAGTCAGTGTGCAGGAAAATTCACCTCGAGGCACCGTGTTGGTTAAATTAAATGCAACAGATTTAGACAGTGGGATTTATGGGGAAATTAGTTACTCTTTCAATCACATGCCTGATAAGATGAGGGGGGTTGTGGAGGTCGACCACGTGACAGGTGAGGTAAAGGTCATGGTTGCATTGGATTATGAGCAGGCCAGTTCTCACGAGCTGGATCTACAAGCCAAAGATGGGGGCGGACAGTCATCTCACTGTAAACTCATAATAGATGTGATAGATGTGAATGACAATTCACCTGTTATTGTTGTTAAATCAACTACTTCTACTGTGCCAGAAGATGCTTCACCTGGAACCATGGTGGCTTTGCTGCACGTTTATGACCTTGATACTGGCACCAGTGGATGGGTCACATGTAAGATATCTGATGATGTGCCATTTAAACTTGTGTCAGAGGTAAAGAATTACTTCATGCTTGTGATTGATGGAGTTTTAGACCGTGAAAAGTGTCCTCATTATAACATAACCATGACTGCTGTGGATGCTGGCACACCCCCTTTATTCAGCAGTAAAACTGTAGCCATAACAATCACAGACGTTAATGATAATCCTCCTATTTTTAGACACAGTGACTACAGCATCAAATTTGTAGAGAATCAGCCTCAGGGAACCCTGGTTATTAAGGTCAGAGCTGAGGATGCAGATGAAGGCCAGAACGCAAGAATTCTGTATTCTCTTCCGGAAGATGCCGCCTCTCATCTTTCAATCAACGCAGAAACTGGAGAGATATTTACTCTGCGCCCCTTTGATTACGAATCATCCACTCACTTTCATGTTCAGGTTATGGCACGTGATGAAGGCAGGCCATCGTTCACTAGCACATGCACTGTCCAGATTTTTATTGCAGATCAGAATGACAATGCTCCAGTTGTTCTTTACCCAGTTCAGTTGGATGGGTACCTTGCACATGACATTGTTCCCCGAGCTGCTCCTGCAGATTATCTAGTCACCAAAGTGGTTGTGATTGATGCAGACGCAGGGTATAATGCATGGCTGTCCTATCGAATTGTAAAAGCCACACAGCCTAATTTGTTCTCCATTGGACTGCACTGTGGAGAAATTAGGACACTAAGGCCATTTGCAGAAGGTGAAGAAATCAAACAAACCTTGATAATCTCTGTAAGTGATAATGGGCTTGAATCTTTGTCTGCAACTGCAACTGTCAATATTATAATAGAAGACGGCTTGCCTATCATCGATGAGCTCGTTGCACATGACACAGATAAATTACATGGAAACAGTGACCTTACTTTATATTTAATAATGGCTCTGGCAGCCATGTCCAGTCTTTTCCTTGTGCTCATCATTGCCGTGGTCTATATGAGATTATGTAGATATCGATACATGTACCGTTCAACTACAAACTTACCCGTTTTTCCTCCTACCTATGGACCACCTGGCTACTCTGATGTGAGCTGCTTCAATACTCTGCAGAAAGATGATCAATATAATTCATTCTTAACCACAGGCTCATGGAAAAGGGACTTCAGATTTGGCTCTGACTTTGTAGATTTGGACATGCTGAATAAGAGAGGGACATTGTTGCATGTGAGTGGCCACAGTGCCACACGTGCAAAGCTATTGGTGCCACATAAACTCTAACTCAGATGGTTTGACCCTGACAAAGAAAATCCTTATCAACAAATTGTACTGAAAATCCTTTAATCAAACAAATGACAAATGTTCATTATTATAATGCACGTCTCTCAAAGTCCATCACTTTAATGTTGTATGTTCTTTTCTGCTTTAATTTAGCATGTGACAAGATTTTTACACAACTTGTAAACCCAAACTCTAAAAAGATACTTTTATTGTATGTTGATCTGCTCTAACCCAGACAGCATGCAGTGTCGGCCCAGATACGGCCCCCATCTGTCCTGCATGGATTTCACGTGGGCCAGATGTGGGCCAAATCTATGCCAACACTATGATGCTGTCTGGGAAATGTGTGTGTACAGTTTGCAAGGAGTTTTGGTCACTTTATTTAGAAATCAATAGTAGTTCAATTTGTTTGGATGTTTACTTTACATTCTTTCACATAAGCACTATTTTATCTCTTTTAATCAGAGAGATTCATTTCTCTTTCTGTACTCTAGATCTTTGGGAGGTGGGGGGTGTATGCATAAGCTGTTGTATCATGCTGTCTCCTTTCTTATCTGTTATTGTA
This sequence comes from Cyprinus carpio, assembly GCF_018340385.1. Classification (NCBI taxonomy): domain Eukaryota; kingdom Metazoa; phylum Chordata; class Actinopteri; order Cypriniformes; family Cyprinidae; genus Cyprinus; species Cyprinus carpio. The sequence goes on along the minus strand of NC_056610.1, from coordinate 7,043,260 downwards.
AAATTCAGTCTTGTATGTGCAGTTTGTTACTAGTGACTTTAAACTTAAAAAACAAATAATAAATATTTCCTTTGAACCATGGTATAACATGAACCATGCATGTACTTATTTATACAGAGATCAGTTTTACCATTTATTTTGACATTTACTCTGAATAGTGCTATTTATGTGCATTATGTGCTTTGTAAAGTGACTTTCAGTTCTAGAAAAGGAGTTATGTCATAAAATTAGTTTATCAAAAGGACCACACTCTTAGTGTCTTCCTTAAACTGGAAATAAGGTAGTACTACATGCAACATTCAACAGTCTCCCCAGTGTTCCAGCATATCTGACCTGTTTTTATTTGGAGATTTTTATTTTGTCTTGGCTCAGATATGTTATCTCTTTAAATAAGCAGTGCGACGTTAGGATTTGTTTATGCATATGCTTATCTTTCAGTCCAGGTAGCATAAGATTGTAATGTGGCCTTCAAGTCGTTCAAATTTTAAGGATTACTCTAAAGTCTAGTCTAGAGTTACACTTGTCATATCTGCCTTCAGTTAGTAATACATTGTTGTTAGTATCAGTTTCGCTCTAAAGCAGGGATTCTTATTGCAAAGTTTAAAATTACTAGTGTGAAATCTTTCTAAACCCAAGGGAAAAAATTGGCTAAAGATCATAGGCACCGATCCCGTGGGTGCTCCGGGGCTCAAGCACCCACAGGGAAAACTCAAGATATTCCGTATTCACTATCATATTGGTGAAACAGATCTGGCAAATTATCCAGTTAATATTGGTGTTTGCACTCTGGAGGAGTCAAAAGTTTCATTTATGTCTTGTTTTCTGCCGCCAATCACAGCCATATCTGTTGATTTCTTGAATGCAATTTGCCAATCAGAGGCATTTAATTTAGAATCCTCTCACCACTCAAAACATCAAAGCCAGTGCTGGGTTTTCCAAGAATCCTCTCATTATAACAAAACTTCCTGAGATCGCGATGTACTAAAACAAGAAACAGCTTTTTAGTGATTATAAAGGGAGTGCTCTTTATATGCTTTCTAGGCTATATTATCCATTTAGATTTGTATGTATTTTTATTTATTTTTTTCAGCTACACAAGCCTGCATGCCACAAAGTTTCGGGAATGACATCCGCATATTAATACAGTATTCACACTTGAAAGAGCAATAGACAAAACAAAAAATAAACATGAAAATATATGTGCATTGATGCTAGAGCATACTCACTAATTTCTGAAATTCCCTCAGTATTTAATTCTGGAACCGGACCTGGATAAAACTGTGTTTGAGCAGTTATCATTATAAGTAGCTCATATCTAGTTTTATGTGGCAGTGTTTCAAAGTCTGAAAAATGTGTTAATTTCCTTTGTGAAAATCTCTATACACTTAAAGTACACAGTATCCACACGGGCTTCCTCACCCTTACAAAAATGAACCATAGTTTTACTGCGAATGAAACAAAAAAAAAATAATAATAATAAAAAAGGTTACTATAATTAAAACATGGTAACCACAAATTAATCATAGTTTAACTATGGTATTTGTAATAAAACTATGGTTATACAAATGGCAATCAATACACTAAAAAAACATGGTTACTACACTTTTACTGTAGTAAAACCATGGTTTATTTTCGTAAGGGTGAATACTCCTTGCATCTGTTTATTTAATCAAATGTGTGGATTATTTGGTTTTATTTAGTGTGAATATCCAGTTTCAACAGCTCTGATAAGCTAATAAACATCATGATTTGTGACGAGCCGATGTTAACTTTTTTCGTTAATCAGAACACAAAATATTTACCCCGTTTGTGTCTGTGAGGCATTCGTTACATATTTCCCCTGTGTGTTAAAGGGTTAGTTCACCCAAAAATTTGAATTAGCCTGTGTTTTACCCTCGAGGCATCATATGTGTATATGACTTTCTTCTTTCAGACGAATCCAGTCAGAGTTATATTAAAAATTGTCCTGGCTATTTCAAGCTCTATCATTGCAGTCAGTGGGTGTTGCAGTTGAACAGTCCACAAGTCCACAAGTATGACAGATACCGTAAGTGAGAGAAAAGTGATTATTACATTTGAAATATGGCCATTTTTCTTACACATGGATTCACTTCAGGAGGCCTTTATTCACCCCCAGAGCTGTGTGAGGCACGTTTTATAATCGATGCACTTGCTTTATTTGACGACTTGTGGACTGTTCAACTGCAACACCCACTGACTGCAATGATAGAGCTTGGATAGCCAGGACAATTTTTATTATAACTCTGACTGGATTTGTCTGAAAGAAGAAAGAAGTCATATAAACCTAGGAGTTAGGCATAGTGTAAAAGGTCTAATGCAGGAAATTTGTGAACCCCCACCCCTTAATTGTTTAAATTACATTTGGTGCTAATATACTTTGCCATAAAATGGTCATGATATGTACCTAAAAATTAGAAGTTTATTGCTATTTGAATCATTCTCAAATATCTAACCATAACTTTATGACTCCAGGCTCATGATTTGAGCTTCTTATATAGGATAAAGGATGATTTAGTCTTGTCACGTGTAAACTGTATATTGGTTTTTGCCGGGTCTACATGTCTACAGTCCAAATAGATGGTAATGTTTTCTCTAAACTGCCAGATGTTTGTGCATTTGTGCACTGAGCTCATCTGCAATGTGTAACACGTCATGCATTTAACTGGACCATAAACGACATACATTACACCACAATAAGGCTACAAAAGAGAGACTGTGAAGAATTTCCAAATTATTTCACCCAAATGTCATTCTGAGCTTCATTCAGGTGACATTAGTGTGGATTCAATTAGCATCAGATTTGGTGATGGTTAATTTACTGCTTAAAATCCACAGCAATGGTGTTTTATTAATTGAATGTGGGTTTTGGCTTAACAGTAGTTGTTATGAGTGCCAGTTATGAATGAATAACCCTGAAAAGCAAATTATATGGAATATATGTATGTAGTTAAATGCTATGTATATGAGTCTGTATTGCAGATCTGTATCCACAGAATGCTGTACATTTCCCAGCCAGCGACTGTGTGCTATTTAATGTTCACCCATGTGTGGTTCAGTTGTTGCTTTAGGCAGGCCTTCTTCTGCTGTACACTGCTGCACACGTGAGAAGGGTTCTCTGTGTATGAGGATGAGAAAAAATGGACAGCAAAATATTAAAACATGCACAGACCACAGTAAAAATCCAGTTTTGCTTTGTAATCCATTCTTATTGTCACGCTAGTGGATTTGCACACAAGGCAGAGATGACTTCATGAAAAGCTATTGAAGGGATTTAAAGACAGAGGCAGAAATGTGTGTCTCCTCACATGTCCCACATACTCCTCTGTTGCACTGTTTTGATCAAAATGGAGATCATGATGACACCATTCTTACAGTTGGTATATCATACAGTTGTCAGAGAGTTCTGGTTTAAGATGTATTTTATACCTGTTTTATGTGTACTTTGGTGTGTGATTTGTTTTTATTTTTTTTTTAGTTGATGCAAACAGTTTAGGCCACATTTATTTATTTTTAATTAACGGTGTTTGCCAAAGAAAGCATCTGATTACTATTCTGTACAGTGTAAGTGCTTCAAACAAAACACATTTTCTTCAGGAAATTTAAATTTAGTTTTTTTAATTAATTAATTTTCTCTTCTCTTTTCTTGCCTCCACTACCTGCTGTCCATCCTAATGAATGGAAACAAATCAATCTCCATTTAGGTAAGAAACATTTTATTTACTGCTATTGTTAAATAAAATACAGTTGGCAATTCACAGAAAGCTCTTTTTACTTCCTTGCACACTTTGTCTTTTTCTTCTCTTTCTCTGTCTTTTATATTTTCATTGTTCTTATGAACTGTTTACTTATGTATAGTTCAGTAACTGAATGTTATCATACAGTATGTGCTGTGCTCCATCTTGTGGTGGTTTACTGAAACTGTGTCAGAGACACCGCATCATCTTACTGCATGAATGTGTGTGTGTGTGTGGTGTGTGGGGGGGTGCCCTACATAGGTCTCTGGCTCTCCTCTGCTGCTGCAGCATTGTGTCACTATGCTTTAAGGCTGGGCTCTGGCCCACTTTTACAGCATTAAAATGCATCATTGGACACAGAGTCTGAATAATGCAATCTCATCACACTGAGTATGTATGACTATGTGGCAGCATTAGTGCTGCTCATGTTTTATGCATCTACACAGCTAAAGTGTACAAATCAACTGCAATGTCCAAAACCACATACCGACACAATAACACACATCCTGTTTATGGTAACACTTTAATAAGGCTTAGTTACTTAGTTACTAACAATTTTTATAGCATTATTTTTAGATTATATATATATTATATATATATATATATATATAGTGTGTGTGTATTATATATATATATATATATATATATATGTGTGTGTGTGTGTGTGTGTGTATTGTGTCTATCTATCTCTCTCTCTCTCTCTCTCTCTCTATATATATATGTATAGATAGATAGATAGATAGATAGATAGATAGATAGATAGACTAATACACACACACACACACACTCTAACACACAAACACACACACACACACACACACACACATATATATATATGTATTTATTTAATTAATTATGCTGATTTTAAATTTAAATTTAAATTTCCTATTTATTTAATTTTATTGATGCCCAAAATTGTTAGAACACCTGACAGATCTAAGAAAATATTTTTGTCTACAAATATTTATCCACTTTTAACTTTAATATTTGGTATGTCCACCATTTGCAGCAATTACAGCAGCACATCTCTCTGGCGTAGTATCAATATATTTCCTGAGAACTTAAACACTAATGTTATCTCATGCCTTCTGCAACTCAAGCCAAAGGCTTTACTTTGAATGTAGAATAGATCTGTCCTGTTTATTTTCCAACTCACCCCAAATCTGCTTGATGGGGTTGAGGTTCCTGACTTTGAAGGGGCCAGTCCATCATTTTCAGTGTTCCAGCAGATTCCTTCTGTCACAGGTAGTTCCGGCAATAGTTCGTTTTATGGGTATTGAAATGGCCAATTCAACAAAAATAACTGAAACCTCCTAAATATGCTAAGTGTTGTAACATTTTTTTATCACCACTGTATATTAACTAATGTTGACAGATTTAATCATATTGTATAGTGTTAATGAATTTATTTATTTATTTATTTTTGATTGCTACAAGGCTTTGACAATCAGATCTGTCTGCACAATGTTGTGTCTGGGTCCGTTTTGAAGATCACACTCCACTTATTTTTTATTCTTTCAAATGTAGGTCATCTGCTGGGACACTAGAATCACATCTGACTGGCTTGATCTTACACATTTTATAATTTTGATTAAATAAGCGGTTTTAGTGTAATGTACAGGACTAGATGCACAATGCACCTAAAATCTTGTTAAACTCTTTTTAAACGCTATAGGGTAAATGGTGCTATTGGTTTTTGATAAACTGTAATTGGTAAACTCTGGTTGGATTCACTTTCTGTAATTCTGCATTGTAATTTGATTTCATGTCTCCATTCCTGCACTGAGATAATCACAATGAAAGATTTGTTGATGCACCAACTACTTGCTATTGTGTTTCTGATCAGCAATGACAACCAACAGAACCAGAAATAAAGGTACAAAAGCTGTCACTGAGACGTCAGGTATTAAAATCAACCATTTATGTACAAAGGTGTACTTTTTGATAAGGCACCACCCAGGGGCAGCTTAGTACCTTAATTTCAGAGAGTGTAGCTCAAATTTTTTTATGCTGGACAGTCCAGCCCTGCTGTTGTGCCGCTCATTGACTGTGAGAGGTGCTGTTGCCCAGGGAGACAACAGTGAGCAAAGCACAACAACTGCGTATAGGAGGCATTGCGTCAAACGGCATAGAGAAAAGACGTCGAGCTGTTGTTTGTAAATTGGAAGGGCTCGGTTTGGAATCTTCTTAACAATACAGAAGAGAATTGTTTAAATGCTCGAATATTTGAAAACTGGACGTGTATGACTGCATTTTGCTTGGATTACTACATTTGTAGGATGCAGGATAACAAAGGACTCCAGTTGAGGCGGTGTGTAAAATGGCAAGCAGGATACTCCATTTTCCTTTTATTCGTGCTGAGCGCCGTGACCGGGCAGATTCGTTATTCGATTCCAGAGGAAATGAGACCAGGATTGTTTGTTGGAGATGTGGCGAAGGATCTCGGTTTGGATGTAAAAAGGTTGGTTTCTGGCCGTGCTCGTCTCGTTATTGATGACAGTAGACAATATGTCGAGCTGAACCGCAACAAAGGACATTTGGTGGTAAAAGAGAGAATAGACCGAGAGCAGCTCTGCGGACAGAAATCTCCGTGTAGTTTCGGTCTTGAGATTTTGCTTGAAAACCCTCTGGAATTTTTCTCGATTACCATCGAGATTCAAGACATCAATGATCATGCGCCCGTTTTTTCTAAGAAAGAAATAATTCTCGAAATAGGCGAGTCCACACCTGTAGGCACTATTTTCTTGTTAGACACAGCAACTGATCCAGATGTTGGTTTGAATTCTCTTCAGAGCTACAGTCTGAAACCTACTGATAATTTTGCTTTAAAGCAACACAGTCGCTCAGACGGCAGTAAATATGCAGAGATAGTGTTGCAGTCAGTGCTGGACAGAGAGAAACAGAGCGCGCATTCACTTATTTTAACGGCTATTGACGGTGGAGACCCACCGCGCTCTGGAACCGTTAAAATAGTCATTACTGTCCTTGATGCCAATGATAATGCACCCATTTTTACGGAAACCATGTATAAAGCAAGTGTTTCTGAGAACGCAGTAAAAGGTACGTTGATAACTAAAGTAAGTGCATCTGATGCAGACGAAGGTTACAATGGCAATGTCACGTATTCATTTACTCATATGGGAGAGGACGCGGCGCACCTCTTCCAAATCAGTGCAGCCACTGGTGAAGTAACACTCACTGGCAATTTAGACTATGAAACAGTTCAGCAATATGAACTTAATTTGCAGGCTAAAGACCCATGGGGTCTAACCGGTGCGAGTAAATTAGTAGTGGATGTTGTGGATGTTAATGACAACAGCCCGTTTATAACAATGACATCTTTTTCGGGTAAAATACAAGAGGATTCTCCGCCCGGCACAGTTGTAGCTTTAATAAGCGTCCAGGATTTAGATTCCGGTAAAAATGGACAGGTCCGTTTAAGTTTAGAACAAATGTCTCCCTTTGCAATTAAACCATCACCGCGTAAATACTACACTTTGGTCACCGATGCACCACTAGACCGAGAAAAGGTTTCCAGTTCTAATCTAACATTAATTGCGTCAGACGAGGGCAGCCCCTCATTATTCAGTAAAATAACAATTTCTTTAGATATTACTGATATTAACGACAATGCTCCAGCCTTTAGTCAACATGCATATAAAACATATATATTTGAGAATAACTCTCCCGGAGTTTCTCTGCTGTCTCTTCAAGCAACAGACCCTGACGCAGGGCAAAACGCGCGTATCGGATATTATCTGGTAGATACAGATGTAAATGGTTCTCCTGTCTCATCGTATTTCTCTGTTAACGCAGAAAGTGGAATTATCCATGTGGTGCGATCATTTGATTATGAACAGATGAAAGATTTTAAAATACACGTGAGAGCGCAAGATGGAGGGTCTCCCCCTCTCGGTTCAAATGCTACAGTTCTCATTAACGTTCAAGACCAGAATGACAACGCGCCTCAGGTTCTGTATCCGGTCCAGTCAGGCGCTTCTGTGGTGGCTGAAATAGTGCCTCGTTCTGCAGATGTGGGTTACCTGGTGACTAAAGTGGTGGCTGTTGATGTGGACTCTGGACAGAATGCCTGGCTCTCATATAAACTACAGAAAGCCACAGACAGGGCGCTGTTTGAAGTGGGCTTACAGAATGGAGAAATAAGAACTGTGCGCCAAGTGACAGATAAAGATGCTGTGAAACAAAGACTCACTGTTGTAGTGGAGGACAACGGGCAGCCCTCTCGATCAGCTACAGTCAATGTTAACGTGGCGGTGGCGGACAGCTTCCCTGAAGTGCTCTCGGAGTTCACTGACTTTACGCACGACAAGGAATATAACAATAACCTGACTTTCTATCTGGTCTTGGCCTTGGCCGCAGTCTCATTTCTTTTCATAACATGTTTGGTCGTCATAATATCTGTGAAAATCTACAGGTGGAGGCAATCGCGACTGTATTACAAGTCCACTCTTCCAGTTATTCCTTATTATCCACCGCGTTACACGGACACTATTGGCACAGGAACTCTGCAGCACGCCTATAATTATGAGGTTTACAGAACGACCGATTCCAGAAGGAGTGATTGTAAGTTTGTCAGACCTGCAAGTCAGAACGTGTTGATGGTGGATCCTAATTCTACATTGACAGTGCAGCGCGCGCCCAGCGAGAAAAACATGCTTGATGAATTAGATTCGCCGGTAGAGGTGAGATTTTTATTATTGTTGTTTTTGTTGTTGTCGCTATTGTTGTGTACTCAGTTAATGCAATGTGGTGAACTTTGAAACTTAGGACCTGTGCAATATTTTACCAATTTGTCTTAACATGTTTGTGCGGGGGGGTTGTATATATTTCAGCACCTCCTCAGTGGACAGCGCTGCTGTCGATTTACATTATATTTTATTCTTCTTTTTCTTGAAATGTATGCTTCTGTTAATGCTTATTTTGGACTCTAAGAGCCGCTGTTGGTCAGTGAAATACTTTATGTGAAGTAGGCTTGCCTCACAGTAAACCATGGCACCACCCCATCAGTGCGTGCTGCGACGCAGCAGACTCCTCTGTTTCATTTGTTACGGGTTGGTGAGAGGGTGACTGTCTATTTTCTTCCAAACGAATGCAAAACGTTTTTGTAATCTTGCCTTGGAATATGCTTCTGTCATATAGGAATATTTATGGTGAACTTGCTTGCTAATCAGTATGGCTGTTAAGGATTTTTATCGAAATGGATGCGTTCAATGGCGTGTTTTCTTCCAACCGCAGTGGCAAGTATTGTTTTTCATCTCGTGTTACATTCCTTTTACCATATCTCAAATCCGCTACTCCATCCCTGAAGAAATGAGTAAAGGCTCGCTTATTGGTAATGTAGCACAGGATCTGGGGCTCGATATAAAAAGGCTTCGAATGGGTCGTGCGCGTATCGTTACCGGAGAAAGCACTCAGTACGCAGAGCTTAGAACAGACAAAGGGATTCTAGTCGTGAGTGAGAGAATAGACCGTGAACAGCTTTGCGGTGACATCACGCCATGCAGCTTCAGCTTCGAGATCATTCTTGAGAACCCAATTGAACTGCATCAGGTAACCGTTGAAATCATAGACGTTAATGATAATTCTCCTGTATTTGAGAAAAGCAAAATTCATTTTGAAATAAGCGAATCTGCAACAACTGGTTCACGTTTTGCATTAGAGAGTGCATATGATGCTGATGTAGAATTGAATTCATTGCAAAATTATGTTCTTACAAGGAACAATTATTTCGTTCTAAAACAACACTCAAATCCAGACGGAAGTAGGTATGTTGAAATGGTTCTTGATAAAGCTTTAGACAGGGAGGAGCATCCTAATCTATCTCTGATGCTGATCGCTGTTGATGGCGGAAACCCGCAGAGATCTGGCTCTGTTAATATAGATGTTACTGTTTTAGATGCGAATGATAACGCGCCTGAGTTTAACCAGACTATTTATAGCGCGTATGTGATAGAAAATGCACCAAAGGGCACTTACATTACTACCGTTAATGCCACAGATGCAGATAGTGGGTCAAACGGACACATTACGTTTTCATTCTCTGACCTGAAAGAACATTCGAGAGATATGTTTAGCATTGATGAAAACACTGGCTTGGTGTCTGTTTTAGGAAATATTGATTTTGAGAAAGAAAAACGTTTTGAAATTAGAGTCAAAGCGACAGACCAAGGAGGGTTGACTAGTACAAGTAAGCTTGTAATTGAAGTAGGGGATGTAAATGACAATGCGCCCGTAATCAACCTCATGTCTCTCTCGAGCCCTGTAGCAGAGGATGTGGCTCCAGGTACAACAATTGCAGTGCTTAATATAAAAGATTTTGATTCTGGGAGAAATGGACAGGTTGCGTGCTTTATTAATGAAAACCTTCCATTTAACATCAAATCATCCCTCACTAACTATTATAATTTGATCACAGATTTCCCTTGACCGTGAAACTCACTCAGAATATAATATAACAGTGACCGCAAGGGATTCAGGTTCACCTGCACTTTCGAGCTCAACGACACTACGCCTCAAGGTTTCTGACATCAATGATAACGCACCAGTTTTCGATCGAGGTAGTTATTCATCACACCTTCTTGAAAATAACGAATCAGGTATGTCCATATGTGGTGTAACTGCGATAGATTTAGACTGGAATCAAAACTCCAGAGTGTCGTATTTTTTAGAAAATACTCAAATTGGTGGAGCTCCGATTTCCTCTTATGTGTCCATAAACTCAGAGAACGGTGTTATACATGCAGTTCGTTCATTTGATTATGAGCAAATTAAACAGCTAAGTTTTGCCGTAAAAGCGCAGGACGGAGGCTCCCCTCCTCTCAGCAGTAATGTTAGTGTGAAAATAAGGATTCAGGACCAGAATGACAACGCGCCTCAGGTTCTGTATCCGGTCCAGTCAGGCGCTTCTGTGGTGGCTGAAATAGTGCCTCGTTCTGCAGATGTGGGTTATCTGGTGACTAAAGTGGTGGCTGTTGATGTGGACTCTGGACAGAATGCCTGGCTCTCATATAAACTGCAGAAAGCCACAGACAGGGCGCTGTTTGAAGTGGGCTTACAGAATGGAGAAATAAGAACTGTGCGGCAAGTGACAGATAAAGATGCTGTGAAACAAAGACTCACTGTTGTAGTAGAGGACAACGGGCAGCCCTCTCGATCAGCTACAGTCAATGTTAACGTGGCGGTGGCGGACAGCTTCCCTGAAGTGCTCTCGGAGTTCACTGACTTTACGCACGACAAGGACTACAACGACAACCTGACTTTCTATCTGGTCTTGGCCTTGGCTGTAGTGTCGTTTCTCTTAATCGTGTCTATCATCGCCATACTGTCAGTCAAATGCTACAGATGGAGACGCGAGCGAATGTTTTACAAATCAGGAGCGAATCTTCCAGTTATTCCGTACTATCCGCCTCTTTACGCAGACGTAGGGGGCACAGGAACTTTACAGCACGTGTACAATTATGAGATTTGCAGAACAACTGACTCCAGAAAGAGTGATCTGAAATACGGCAGACCTTGCAGTGAAAGCATCATTAGTCTGGACAGCAGCGGAACACAGACACTTACGCATGCGCAGAGAGAAAAGCCAACCAATCAAGATTTCGATGATCAGGTGAGATTTATATACTGGTATCTGTTAGAGTTTTTTTTTTTTTTCCTCTCCGTGTGTGTGTGTGTACATATATAAAATCTATTTGCGGGACTATTGTTAAGACCACTGTTGCTTGTGTGCTTTTCTGTAAACACGCTTTTTTTTTTTTTTTTTTTTTTTTTTTGGTACCAAGGTAATTCTCAACAAAGTGAAACTACACCCTATTTTGTCGTTTTAGATAGTTATCATACGATATATGAGTAATATATTCGTTGTATAAAACAGTTGTGTACAAAATGCCCTGATTCACTGACCATGGTGCTGAAATACAGTCAGTGTGATGTTCCTCTTTATGACAGTCCGTTTTTCTCTTGAGAACTATAGTTTTCTCATGTTGCTTACATTTTTACACATTTTGTCATTTGTTTTCGTAAATGTTTTTATTTTTCCTATTTAATAAAAAATCCTATTTTTTAATTAGGCATACATGACAATTTAAAGACTAACCAACCGCACATTTCTTAGAAGTTTACTGCAATCCAAATGTATGTTAATTAATATATTTATAGTGTATATATTTAATGTATTGTTATATAATGTATTATTTTATTATTATTATTATTATTATTATTTTACTTTTTGAAATTTTTATATTTTATTTTAATTTGTCGCGATTGGAACGGTAGACTTCTGAAATAATAATAACAAGAGAGGTATACGTGTACTCATTTGCTGTAGTTCATCAGATTGGACTCTTAGTGCCGCTGTTGGTCAATATGTCAGTTTAGAGAGCAGATCTGCTGCAGTTCCACCCCCATCATCACCATATTATTAGAGAGCGACAGAAGCTGAGAGCACAGTCTGAGAAGAAGAAAGAAGGCAAATCCCAGATATAATGTATTTATTATATGTTTTTTAGGATTTACAGATTTTTATTACTACTTTTCACTTTGGATATTTTCTTGATTTCCTCCAGCTTTTTGGATTAATTTGTTTCCTGCCTTAATCTTCTCTTACATGGTCTTCTGCAAAATGTCGGACAGAACAATGGCGCGGCAAGTACTACTGTTTATTTGGTTTCTCTCTCTCAGTTCGGCTCTCGGGCAAGTCAGTTACTCCATTCCTGAGGAAATGCCCAAAGGCTCTTTAGTCGGGAACATAGCGCAGGATTTGGGTTTAGATTTAAAGAGACTGAAATCGGGTAAAGCGCGTATTTATACAGGAGACAGCGCTGAATACATCGAGCTGAATAAAGAAAGAGGAGTCCTCCTTATCAAAGAGAGAATAGACCGAGAGGCGCTGTGCGGACAGACAACGCCTTGCGCGCTACATTTTCAGATTATTTTCGAAAATCCTATGCAGTTGTACCGCGTTACAGTTGAGGTCACAGATATAAATGACAATGCACCGATGTTCAGTAAGAGTGAGATGAGATTTGAAATAAACGAAATGTCTTTAGCAGGAGCCAGATTTATATTGGAGCGTGCTATTGATCATGACGTCGGTGGAAATGGTCTGCAGAGTTATTCTTTAGAACCGACAGATAATTTTGTTTTGAAATTTCAGAATCTCCCCAACGGAAATAAAGCCGTCGAAATGGTTCTCCAAACGCCCTTAGATCGAGAGAAAAAAGATCATCTCTCTTTACTTTTAACAGCATTCGACGGAGGCGAGCCCCAGATGTCCGGTACAATGCAGATACATATTAAAGTTTTAGATGCTAATGATAACGCCCCTGTGTGTTCACAATCCGTATACAAAACTAGCATATCTGAAAATTCTCCAAAAGGCACAGTTTTAACTACAGTTGACGCTTCTGATGCTGACCAAGGTTCAAATGGTAGAATTTCATTTTCTATTTCAAGTACTGCAGACATAGCGGCAGATATTTTTGAAATAGATCCTGATGCTGGTGTTGTAAAGCTTATTGGGGGCATAGATTACGAAATAAGTAAGTATTATCAAATTGATGTGCAGGCACGAGATGAAGGCGGCCATACTGATTCGTGTAAAATAATTGTTGACGTTATTGACACAAACGATAATAATCCCACTATAAATATTATTTCAAAATCAAGCCAGATATCAGAGGATTCCAAAGCTGGCACAGTTTTAGCTATATTAAATATTCAAGACGTAGACTCGAATGAAAGCGGCAAAGTTAATTGTCACTTAAATGAAAATGTTCCATTCATCATTCAGTCTTCGCCCGATGGGTTCTACAATTTAGTCACGGATAGCGATTTAGACCGAGAGCGTGAGTCTGAGTATAATATCAGTGTGACTTGCGCTGATGAGGGGGTGCCCTCTCTCTCCAGCAGCGTCACTCTCTCCTTACAGATATCAGACGTGAATGATAACGCGCCTGTCTTTGACAAGAGCTCATATGAGGCCTCTGTTCAAGAAAACAACACACCGGGTCTTTCCATATTCACAGTCAGAGCCAGAGACGCAGATTTTAACCAGAATGCCCGTGTGTCTTACATGCTGGAGGACTCGTCGGTTAACGGAGTACCCGTCTCCTCGTTAGTGTCAATTAGTGCTGATAGTGGAGTCATACACGCAGTGCGATCTTTCGATTACGAGCAGATCAAAGATTTCCAGTTCCGCGTAAAAGCGCAGGACGGAGGCTCCCCTCCTCTCAGCAGCAACGTGAGTGTGAAAATAAGGATTCAGGACCAGAATGACAACGCGCCTCAGGTTCTGTATCCGGTCCAGTCAGGCGCTTCTGTGGTGGCTGAAATAGTGCCTCGTTCTGCAGATGTGGGTTATCTGGTGACTAAAGTGGTGGCTGTTGATGTGGACTCTGGACAGAACGCCTGGCTCTCATATAAACTGCAGAAAGCCACAGACAGGGCGCTGTTTGAAGTGGGCTTACAGAATGGAGAAATAAGAACTGTGCGCCAAGTGACAGATAAAGATGCTGTGAAACAAAGACTTACTGTTGTAGTGGAGGACAACGGGCAGCCCTCTCGATCAGCTACAGTCAATGTTAACGTGGCGGTGGCGGACAGCTTCCCTGAAGTGCTCTCGGAGTTCACTGACTTTACGCACGACAAGGACTACAACGACAACCTGACTTTCTATCTGGTTTTGGCCTTGGCTGTAGTTTCGTTTCTCTTTATCGTGTCTATCATCGCCATACTGTCAGTCAAATGCTACAGATGGAGACGCGAGCGAATGTTTTACAAATCTGGAGCGAATCTTCCAGTTATTCCGTATTATCCGCCTCTTTACGCAGATGTAGGGGGCACAGGAACTTTACAGCACGTGTACAATTATGAGGTTTGCAGAACAACTGACTCCAGAAAGAGTGATCTGAAATACGGCAGACCTTGCAGTGAGAGTATCATAAGTCTGGACAGCAGCGGAGCACAGACACTCACGCATGCGCAAAGGGAGAGAATGAACTTTGACGATTGTGACGATCAGGTGAGAAATATTTTTAAAGCGAGTATCATATTTTAAAACGATGTTTCTAATAATTAATACATTTTACTTCAGCTGTTGACACCGTCACTGATTATTTGTCTGAAATAAATCGTTTCTGTAATTTTAAGTTGACTATTAAATAATGGTGTATTTTGATATTATATTATAGTCTGGTCAGTTTTTATAGTTGTGTATTTTCTGCATTTCTATTATAGTCAAATTATTAGTATGTTTTTTATTTGTATCTCTTTTTGTACAGTCAAGGAAAACATACTTTTTTTTCATGCGTTAAGTAGAAGTTTCTTTTTTATTTATTTTGTATATTGTGGTTATTTATTTATTTATTTATTTGTTTGTTTATTTTCATTTTAAGTCCGAGGTAATATGACACACTGTCACTGATATATAAGCTAACGATTTACCATGCTGGGGCATTTTAAATTTTTATTCGACCTTTAATTTATTTATTTATTTATTTATTTATTTATTTATTTATTTATTTATTTATTTATTTTATGCACGACTGTTATACTTGTTTTTGTCATGAAGTGAGAAACTTCAACTTCCCTGACCGTGGTCCTGAAATGCAGCGAGGCGGTAATTTTCATCATGGATTCTGATACATCTTTTTACAACAGTCTTTTTTTTTTTCTTTTTCTTATTCTTTTTCTTGTTTTTTTAACTGCAGTTTGTCTGTCTATCCTCTTGTTCACAGTTTAATGATTCAAGCTTTCATTCGTTTTCAGATCCTTGTTATCTGAATAATTGTATTTTAAATATTTCTCCCTGTATCTCTGATCAATGGACACGCGGATGGAGCCTGATCAAAACACTGAGGGAACGATCAATTTATTTACTTTTTTTTTTTTTACCTTCATTGAAATCTTATTTACACTAACTCATTAAATCATTTTATCTCTTAGATGTTTTTATCATAATAGACATTTGCTAGTTCTATATTTCAGTACTTTGTTCGGTAAATTGCTTGTTTTAGACATTTCTGACAAAGAATAATTGTTATTCATTTGACATTTTCTGTAGTTCATCAGACTGGACTCGTAGTGCCGCTGTTGGTCAATATGTCAGTTTAGAGAGCAGATCTCCTGCAGTTCCACCCCCATCATCACCATATTATTAGAGAGAGACAGAAGCTGAGAGCACAGTCTGAGAAGGAGAGAGAAGACAAATCACGGAGATACTGTATTTAGTATCCTTTTCTTCGACTTACATACTTTTTGTTAGTTCTCGTCACTTTGGATATACATGATTTCCTCCAGCTTTTTGGATTGTTTTATTTGCTTTCTCTCTTAATCATCTCTTCTATGCTCTTCTGTAAAATGTCGGACAGAACAATGGCGCGGCAAGTACTGCTGTTTATTTGGTTTCTCTCTCTCAGTTCGGCTCTCGGGCAGGTCAGTTACTCCATTCCTGAGGAAATGGCGAAAGGCTCTTTAGTCGGGAACATAGCGCAGGACTTGGGTTTAGATTTAAAGAGACTGAAATCGGGTAAAGCGCGTATTTATACAGGAGACAGCGCTGAATACATCGAGCTGAATAAAGAAAGAGGAGTCCTCCTTATCAAAGAGAGAATAGACCGAGAGACGCTATGCGGACAGACAACGCCTTGCGCGCTACATTTTCAGATTATTCTTGAAAACCCAATGGAATTTTACTCCGTTACAGTCGAAGTTACAGATATAAATGACCATTCGCCATCTTTTAAACGAGCTGAGATGAAATTCAGAATTAGTGAGTCAGCTGCGACTGGGGCAGTTTTTGTTTTAGAGAGAGCGATGGATTTAGACGTCGGAATAAACGGCCTTCAGACTTATATATTAAAGCCTACTGATAATTTCTCTTTAAAATTACAGAGTCAGGCAGACGGTAGTAAGCTAGTAGAAATGGTTCTTCAAAAACCTCTCGATCGTGAAAAGCAAGAACATTTGTCTTTGGTTCTGACAGCGATAGATGGAGGTGATCCACAATTGTCTGGTACTGCGCAGATACATATTACTGTTTTAGATGCTAACGATAATGCGCCTGTTTTTACTCATAAAACATATAAAGCGAGTATCACCGAGAATGCTTTCAAAGGCACGGTTGTGACGATTGTGAGCGCTTCTGATTTGGATGAGGGATCTAACGGCAAAATAACATATGCTATTACAAATACCCTCGACAATGTTCCAGAGTTTGAAATAAACCAAACAAACGGTGAGGTGAGAGTAACGGGGAATATAGATTACGAGAAAGCTCGCCACTATCAAATTCATGTGCAGGCCAGCGATGACGGGGGACTGACTGATTCTTGTAAAATCGATGTGGATGTGATTGATATAAATGACAATAAACCACAAATAAACATCATGTCTAAATTAACCACAATATCAGAAAACTCTAATCCTGGAACTGTTGTAACAATGATAAACGCGCAAGACCCAGATGCAGGAGAAAACGGTAAAATTTTTTGTTCAGTTAATGAAAACATGCCCTTTACTCTGAAGTCGACAAATGCCAATTTCTTCAGTTTAGTCACAGAAGGTGATTTAGACCGAGAGCGCGAGTCTGAGTATAATATCAGTGTGACGTGCGCTGATGAGGGCGTGCCCTCTCTCTCCAGCAGTGTCACTCTCTCCTTACAGATATCAGACGTGAATGATAACGCGCCTGTCTTTGACAAGAGCTCATATGAGGCCTCTGTTCAAGAAAACAACACACCGGGTATTTCCATATTCACAGTCAGAGCCAGAGACGCAGATTTTAACCAGAATGCCCGTGTGTCTTACATGCTGGAGGACTCGTCGGTTAACGGAGTGCCCGTCTCCTCGTTAGTGTCGGTTAGTGCTGATAGTGGAGTCATACACGCAGTGCGATCTTTCGATTACGAAGATCAAAGATTTCCAGTTCCGCGTAAAAGCGCAGGACGGAGGCTCCCCTCCTCTCAGCAGCAACGTGAGTGTGAAAATAATGATTCAGGACCAGAATGACAACGCGCCTCAGGTTCTGTATCCGGTCCAGTCAGGCGCTTCTGTGGTGGCTGAAATAGTGCCTCGTTCTGCAGATGTGGGTTATCTGGTGACTAAAGTGGTGGCTGTTGATGTGGACTCTGGACAGAACGCCTGGCTCTCATATAAACTGCAGAAAGCCACAGACAGGGCGCTGTTTGAAGTGGGCTTACAGAATGAAGAAATAAGAACTGTGCGCCAAGTGACAGATAAAGATGCTGTGAAACAAAGACTCACTGTTGTAGTGGAGGACAACGGGCAGCCCTCTCGATCAGCTGCAGTCAATGTTAACGTGGCGGTGGCGGACAGCTTCCCTGAAGTGCTCTCGGAGTTCACTGACTTTACGCACGACAAGGACTACAACGACAACCTGACTTTCTATCTGGTCTTGGCCTTGGCTGTAGTTTCGTTTCTCTTTATCGTGTCTATCATCGCCATACTGTCAGTCAAATGCTACAGATGGAGACGCGAGCGGATGTTTTACAAATCTGGAGCGAATCTTCCAGTTATTCCGTATTATCCGCCTCTTTACGCAGACGTAGGGGGCACAGGAACTTTACAGCACGTGTACAATTATGAGGTTTGCAGAACCAATGACTCCAGAAAGAGTGATCTAAAATACGGCCGACCTTGCAGTGAAAGCATCATTAGTCTGGACAGCAGCGGAACACAGACACTCACGCACGAGCAAAGAGGAAAACTGATCAATGAAAAATTTGATCAGGTGAGATTTTTTATTTATTTATTTACACGTTGTGTAGCAGCGTACAACACTTTGGACTGCAAAAGCATTTAAACCGATATATATATATATATATATATATATATATATATATATATATATATATATATATATATATATATATATATATATATATATATATATATATATGTATGTCATATTTCCAATTTTGCATACAATAACGATCTTGTTGATACTCACGTAATTAGACTGTAATTTTTATGATGTCATCGTAGCTGTAGGTTGAAGTACTTCCCTGCTATTTATTTTCTCGTGTTAATTATCTCGTTTTATGTGAGGTGTATTTGCAATAGTCACATGATTCAGATATTTTATTGTTTTTTTAAATAATCTGAAGATTCTCGTGTTGCTACATTAAGACCATTCCCGGTCGTTGGAAGGATGATTATTTCAGGAGTTCCTGCTGTAATGTTAAGAGGTTTTATCTGTCCTATCCATATTTTACAGTTTTAAATCACAATGCGTTTTTAAGACTGCTTTGAGGATCTTTCGTATGTGCTTGTGAAGACCAAATTCAAATTCATTGTAACTGTCCGTGGTGCTGAAAGGTTTAGTCTTGGGTTTTTCTGCTTGCTTTTTAACCCTACTTCCGTTTGTTGAAGCGATCTGTATATTCTAGAACTTCTACGTCTTTCCAGTATCTTAATACCTTTAAAAAATGTAAAAGTCTCATATTGGTTCATATTCATGTATTTCACGTTGCTCTCTATAATTACGTTAAGGGCACACATAAGCTTGTGCTAATTCAATATCTAGTCCTTTTCATTTTGTTTAGTTTATTATTATTATTTACTTTTAAAATTTGTTTAAAGGAAATCGTGCAATCATAACTAATTGTATTTTGAGTGACAGTCGCAGCGGCAGTATTTTAATTATTATTGCAGTGTGGAATTATTCTAAAACGTCTCGTAGTGTAGAAAAAAAAACTGCATCTATTTGGTTATTTCTGTAGTTCATCAGACTGGACTCATAGTGCCGCTGTTGGTCAATATGTCAGTTTAGAGAGCAGATCTGCTGCAGTTCCACCCTCATCATCACCATATTATTAGAGAGAGACAGAAGCTGAGATCACAGTCTGAGAAGAAGAAAAAAGGCAAATCACGGAGATACTGAGTTTATAATACATTTCTGGAATACAGACACTTGTGTCAGTTCTTGTCGCTTTGGATATATGCATAATTTCCTCCAGCTTCTTGAATTGATTTATTTATTTGCTTTCTGTCTTAATCTTCTCTTCTATGGTCTTCTGCAAAATGTCGGACAGAACAATGGCGCGGCAAGTACTGCTGTTTATTTGGTTTCTCTCTCTCAGTTCGGCTCTCGGGCAGGTCAGTTACTCCATTCCTGAGGAAATGGCCAAAGGCTCTTTAGTCGGGAACATAGCGCAGGATTTAGGTTTAGATTTAAAGAGAATGAAGTCAGGTAAAGCGCGTATTTATACAGGAGACAGCGCGGAATACATCGAGCTGAATAAAGAAAGGGGAGTCCTCCTTATCAAAGAGAGAATAGACCGAGAGGCGCTATGCGGACAGACAACGCCTTGCGCGCTACATTTACAGATTATTCTTGAAAACCCGATGGAATTTTACAGTGTTAATGTTGAGGTGCTTGATATAAATGACAACGCACCATTTTTTGAAAAAAATGAAATTATATTCAGAATTAGTGAATCTGCATCAATTGGTACCAAATTTACAATAGAACCTGCTAGAGATCTTGACGTTGGAATTAATGGTCTGCAGACATACACATTAAAACCAACAGATAATTTTGCCTTGAAATTCAAGAGCCAGCCAGTGGGAGGACAAAATGTCGAAATGATTTTACAAAAGCCTCTAGATCGTGAGAAGCAGGAGCACATGTCTTTAACATTAACAGCTATTGACGGGGGAGATCCTCAAATGTCTGGTAATATTCAGATACATTATTGTTTTAGATGTGAACGATAACACTCCAGTTTTCACACAGTCAGTTTATAAAACAGCTGTAACAGAAAATTCACCAAAAGGAACAATTGTGACGACAGTTAGTGCGTCGGATCCAGATCAAGGAGTAAACTGTGAAATAATCTATTCAATAACAAACACGCTAGACAAAGTTCGAGACATATTCGAAATTAACGAGACTGATGGCAAAGTAAGATTGATCGGTCTAGTTGATTATGAACAAGCTCGGCACTTTGAGATTCGCGTTCAAGCGAGTGATCACGGAGGCTTTACTGATTCGTGTAAGATCATAGTTGATGTAATTGATATCAATGATAATGAACCCTTGATCAATATTATGTCCAAAACAAACGTGATAGCTGAAAATTCTGCATCTGAGACGGTGGTAACTATGATAAATGTTCAGGATCATGATTCAGGAGAAAATGGGAAAGTTCATTGTTCAGTTATTGAGAACATCCCTTTTACTTTGAAGTCGTCAAATGTCCATTTCTACAGTTTAATCACGAATGGTGATTTAGACCGAGAGCTCGAGTCTGAGTATAATATCAGTGTGACGTGCGCTGATGAGGGGGTGCCCTCTCTCTCCAGCAGCGTCACTCTCTCCTTACAGATATCAGATGTGAATGATAACGCGCCTGTCTTTGACAAGAGCTCATATGAGGCCTCCGTTCAAGAAAAAAACACACCGGGTATTTCCATATTCACAGTCAGAGCCAGAGACGCAGATTTTAACCAGAATGCCCGTGTGTCTTACATGCTGGAGGACTCGTCGGTTAACGGAGTGCCCGTCTCCTCGTTAGTGTCGGTTAGTGCTGATAGTGGAGTCATACACGCAGTGCGATCTTTCGATTACGAGCAGATCAAAGATTTCCAGTTCCGCGTAAAAGCGCAGGACGGGGGCTCCCCTCCTCTCAGCAGCAACGTGAGTGTGAAAATAACGATTCAGGACCAGAATGACAACGCGCCTCAGGTTCTGTATCCGGTCCAGTCAGGCGCTTCTGTGGTAGCTGAAATAGTGCCTCGTTCTGCAGATGTGGGTTATTTGGTGACTAAAGTGGTGGCTGTTGATGTGGACTCTGGACAGAATGCCTGGCTCTCATATAAACTGCAGAAAGCCACAGACAGGGCGCTGTTTGAAGTGGGCTTACAGAATGGAGAAATAAGAACTGTGCGCCAAGTGACAGATAAAGATGCTGTGAAACAAAGACTCACTGTTGTAGTGGAGGACAACGGGCAGCCCTCTCGATCAGCTACAGTCAATGTTAACGTGGCGGTGGCGGACAGCTTCCCTGAAGTGCTCTCGGAGTTCACTGACTTTACGCACGACAAGGACTACAACGACAACCTGACTTTCTATCTGGTCTTGGCCTTGGCTGTAATTTCGTTTCTCTTTATCGTGTCTATCATCGCCATACTGTCAGTCAAATGCTACAGATGGAGACGCGAGCGGATGTTTTACAAATCTGGAGCGACTCTTCCAGTTATTCCGTATTATCCGCCTCTTTACGCAGACGTAGGGGCCACAGGAACTTTACAACACGTGTACAATTATGAGGTTTGCAGAACCACTGACTCCAGAAAGAGTGATCTGAAATGCGGCAGACCTTGCAGTGAGAGCATCATTAGTCTGGACAGCAGTGGAATACAAACACTCACGCATGCGCGAAGGGAGACACTGAACTTTGATGATTGTGATAAGGTGAGAAATAGTTTTACAGCTAATTTATTTTGATATATATTAGATATATAACGTTGTTTCTCATAATTATTGATTATTGCTTTAGCTTTTGATAGTATCGCTGATTAGTTTCTGAAAATAATTCGTTTCTGTGATTAAGTACTTGACAATTAAATATATTTTATATATAAATATATTTATATATAAATATATTAAATTTATTTTAGTGGTTGACAATGCATTTTGATCTTTTATAGTTCAATTTTAGTTTCAATTCGTTCTCTTCGTTATGATAAATTATTTGTGGATGGGAGAGTTTTTACTTATGACACCGTCTGTTAGTTCGGTCAGTTCGGTCAGTTTTTTTTTTTTTTTTTTTTTTTTTTTTTTTTTTTTCCTCAGTTGTATATTTTCTGCATTTCTATAACTCAAATTATTGTTCTCTTGTTTTATTCGTAACTCATTTTGTATATTTGTTTTTTATTTAGCAAGAAAAAAAAGAAAAACTTTGTGTGTTAGGTAGAAGTTATATATGTATGTGTATGTATTAGTGCTTTTTATTATGTGTTTATTTGGTTTAATTTTAAGTCCGAGGTAATATGCCACACTGTCACTGATATATAGGCTAGCGATTTAACGTGCGGTTGCATTTTAAATTCTTATTTGACCTTAACTTTTTGTCTGCACGACTGTTATACTTCCTTTTGTCATGAAGTGAGAAACTTCAGCTTCCCTGACCATGGTCCTGAAATGCAACGAGGCTGACATTTTCCTCATGGATTCAGATGCGTCTTTTTACAGCAGTATGTTGTTGTTGGATATTTTTATTTATTATTATTTATTTTTTAACTGCAGTTTCTCTTTCCTCCTGTTAACAGTTAAGCGATACAACATCACTAGTTTTCAGATATGTTCAGTTGTATTTTAGATATCTCTTCCTCTCTCTCTCTGATTAATGAACACGCGGATAGGGCCATGATAAAAACACTGAGGGAGCGAGATTTTGTTTGTTTGTTTGTTTTTTAGATTTTTTCCCTTAAATTTTATTTACACAAACTCATATCATTGTATCTCTTAGATGTTTGTATAATAATAGACATTTGCTAGTTTTATACTTAAGTACTTTGTTTAGGTAATTGCTTTTCTTAGACGTGTCTGACACAGAGATAAAGGTTTATTCAGTTTTAGTTTGTGTAGTTCATCAGACTGGACTCTTAGTGCCGCTGTTGGTCAATATGTCAGTTTAGAGAGCAGATCTGTTGCAGTTCCACCCTCATCATCACCATATTATTAGAGAGAGACAGAAGCTGAGAGCACAGTCTGAGAAGGAGAGAGGAGACAAATCACGGAGATACTGTATTTAGTATCTTTTTTCTTTGACTTGCATTTGCATACTTTTTGTTCATTCTCGTTATTTTGGATATACATGATTTCCTCCAGCTTCTTGGACTAATTTGTTTTGTGCGTGAATCTTTATTCCGTGATCTTCTGCAAAATGTCGGACAGAACAATGGCGCGGCAAGTACTGCTGTTTATTTGGTTTCTCTCTCTCAGTTCGTCTCTCGGGCAGGTCAGTTACTCCATTCCTGAGGAAATGGCCAAAGGCTCTTTAGTCGGGAACATAGCGCAGGACTTGGGTTTAGATTTAAAGAGACTGCAATCGGGTAAAGCGCGTATTTATACAGGAGACAGCGCTGAATACATCGAGTTGAATAAAGAAAGGGGAGTCCTCCTTATCAAAGAGAGAATAGACCGAGAGACGCTATGCGGACAAACAACGCCTTGCGCTCTACATTTTCAGATAATTTTAGAAAATCCAATTGAATTTTACCACGTTGCAGTTGAGGTAACTGATATAAATGACAATGCCCCTTATTTTAAAAAAACGGAAACCTATTTTGAAATAAGCGAATCTGCTGTAAACGGGGCGAAATTTGACATTGAGCAAGCCCTGGATCCTGATGTCGGGTCGAATGACATCCAAAGCTACACACTTTCATCGAACGAACATTTTACTTTAAAACTGCAAAGTCAGACAGATGGTAGGAAAATAGTTGAAATGGTCCTAAAACATCCTCTAGATCGAGAGAAACAGGAAAATATTGCTTTAGTTTTGACAGCCTTCGATGGAGGAGATCCGCAGCTCTCTGGCACATCACAAATTCATATTAAAATACTTGATGCTAATGACAATGCACCAGTTTTCACTCATTCTGTATACAAAGCCACTGTCGTCGAGAATTCGCCGAAAGGGACCGTTGTCATTAGAGTTGAAGCCTCTGATGCGGATCAGAGCTCGAATGCTGAAATTGTTTATTCAGTCACTAATGTTCACGACGATGTTCTTGAAATGTTTGAAATAAATAGGCAAAATGGTGAGCTAAAAATAATTGGTAATATCGATTACGAAAAATGCAAGCATTATCAGATTAATGTTAGAGCAAGTGATTGTGGTGGTCTAAAAGATTCAAGTAAAATTGTAATCGACGTTTTAGATGTCAATGATAATAAACCAGTCATCAATATAATGTCAAAGTCAGCTATGTTATCAGAAGATTCTAAAACTGATACTGTTGTTACAGTGATAAATACACAAGACTTAGATTCCAATGAAAACGGCAAAGTGCAATGCTTTATTAATGAGGATTATCCGTTCGCCTTAAAGACGACCACGACGAATTTTTTCAGTTTAGTTACAGATGGTGATTTAGACCGTGAGAGAGAGTCTGGGTATAACATCAGTGTGACGTGCGCTGATGAGGGCGTGCCCTCTCTCTCCAGCAGCGTCACTCTCTCCTTACAGATATCAGATGTAAATGATAACGCGCCTGTCTTTGACAAGAGCTCATATGAGGCCTCTGTTCAAGAAAACAACACACCGGGTTTTTCCATATTCACAGTCAGAGCCAGAGACGCAGATTTCAACCAGAATGCCCGTGTGTCTTACATACTGGAGGATTCGTCGGTTAACGGAGTGCCCGTCTCCTCGTTAGTGTCAATTAGTGCTGATAGTGGAGTCATACACGCAGTGCGATCTTTCGATTACGAGCAGATCAAAGATTTCCAGTTCCGCGTAAAAGTGCAGGACGGAGGCTCCCCTCCTCTCAGCAGCAACGTGAGTGTGAAAATAATGATTCAGGACCAGAATGACAACGCGCCTCAGGTTCTGTATCCGGTCCAGTCAGGCCCTTCTGTGGTGGCTGAAATAGTGCCTCGTTCTGCAGATGTGGGTTACCTGGTGACTAAAGTGGTGGCTGTTGATGTGGATTCTGGACAGAATGCCTGGCTCTCATATAAACTGCAGAAATCCACAGACAGGGCACTGTTTGAAGTGGGCTTACAGAATGGAGAAATAAGAACTGTGCGCCAAGTTACAGATAAAGATGCTGTGAAACAAAGACTCACTGTTGTAGTAGAGGACAACGGGCAGCCCTCTCGATCAGCTACAGTCAATGTTAACGTGGCGGTGGCGGACAGCTTCCCTGAAGTGCTCTCGGAGTTCACTGACTTTACGCACGACAAGGACTACAACGACAACCTGACTTTCTATCTGGTCTTGGCCTTGGCTGTAGTTTCGTTTCTCTTTATCGTGTCTATCATCGCCATAATGTCAGTTAAAATGCTACAGATGGAGACGCGAGCGAATGTTTTACAAATCTGGAGCGAATCTTCCAGTTATTCCGTATTATCCGCCTCTTTACGCAGACGTAGGGGGCACAGGGACTTTACAGCACGTGTACAATTATGAGGTTTGCAGAACCACTGAATCCAGAAAGAGTGATCTGAAATACGGCAGACCTTGCAGTGAAAGCATCATTAGTCTGGACAGCAGCGGAACACAAACACTCACGCATGCGCAAAGGGAGACACTGAACTATGATGATTGTGATAAGGTAAGAAATATGTTTACAGCTAATTTATTTTGATATATATATTAGATATGTAACGTTGTATGTCATAATAAATCATTTTTGCTTTAGCTGTTGATAGTATCGCTGATTAGTTTTCTGAAAATAATTAGTTTCTGTGATTAAATAGTTGACAATAAAATACATAAAACTCATACATACAAACATAAAACTCATACATACAATATATTATATATATATATATATATATATATATATATATATATATATATAATAGCTGAACATTCATTATTGCATGATCTTTTATAGTTCAGCTTCAGTTTCAATTCTTTTTGATAAATTATTTGTGGATGGTAGTTTTTACTTATGACACCGAGTCTCAGTCTGTTATAGGTCGGTCAGGGGTTTTTTTTTTTTTTTTTTGTTTGTTTGTTTGTTTGTTTTTCCTCAGCTATATATTTTCTGCCTTTCTATTACTCAAATTATTATTCTCTCTTTTTATTCGTATCTCCTTTTTGTACATGTCTTTTTGTTTAACAAGAAAAAAAAAGAAATTATAAGTTTGTGCGTTAAGTAGAAGTGTTTTTATATATTAGGTTTTTTATTATTATTATTATTATTTGTTTACTTGGTTTAATTTTAAGTCCGAGGTAATATGGAACACTGTCACTGATATATAGGCTAGCGAAGTAACGTGCGGTTACATTTTAAATTCTTATTTGACCTTAACTTTTTTTCTTTTTTTCTGCACGACTGTTATACTTCCTTTTGTCAAGAAGTGAGAAACTTCAGCTTCCCTGACCATGGTCCTGAAATACAACGAGGCTGAGATTTTCCACATCTTTTTACAGCAGTTTTTTTTTTTTTTTTTTTAACTTCAGTTTGTCTGTTTATCCTCCTGTTAACAGTTAAGCGATGCAACGTGTCACTAGTTTTCAGATGTGTTCAGTTGTGTTTTAGATATTTCTCCCTCTCTCTCGGATTAATGGACACGCAGATAGGGCCTGATCAAAACACTGAGGTAACGAGAATTTTTTTTTTTCCCCTTAAATCTTATTTACACAAACTCATACAATCATTGTATCTCATAGATGTTTGTAAGATGATAGACATTTGCTAGTTTTATACTTAAGTACTTTGTTTAGAAAATTGCTTTTCTTAGACGTGTCTGACACAGAGATAAAAGTTTATTCATTTTAAGTTTTCTGTAGTTCATCAGACTGGACTCATAGTGCCGCTGTTGGTTAATATGTCAGTTTAGAGAGCAGATCTGCAGCAGTTCCACCCCCATCATCACCATATTATTAGAGAGAGACAGAAGCTGAGAGCACAGTCTGAGAAGGAGAGAGAAGAAAAATCACGGAGATTCTGTATTTAGTATCTTTTTCTTTGACTTACTTTTTGTTAGTTCTCGTCACTTTGGATATACATGATTTCCTCCCGCTTCTCGGAATATTTTTTGTGTGTGTGTGCGTGAATCTTTATTCCGTGGTCTTCTGCAAAATGTCGGACAGAACAATGGCGCGGCAAGTACTGCTGTTTATTTGGTTTCTCTCTCTCAGTTCGGCTCTCGGGCAGGTCAGTTACTCCATTCCTGAAGAAATGGCCAAAGGCTCTTAAAAACAGAATATAGCGCAGGATTTAGGTTTAGATTTAAAGAGACTGAAATCGGGTAAAGCGCGTATTTATACAGGAGACAGCGCTGAATACATCGAGCTGAATAAAGAAACAGGAGTCCTCCTTATCAAAGAGAGAATAGACCGAGAGACGCTATGCGGACAGACAACGCCTTGCGCGCTACATTTTCAGATAACCTTGGAAAGCCCTATGGAGTTTTATAGCATAACAGTTGAGATTTTAGATGTAAATGACAATGCTCCTGTTTTTGCAGCTAAAGAGATCAAATTTAATATAAGTGAATCATCTCCGACAGGAGCTAAATTTGTTTTAGAGACAGCAGTGGATGATGACGTTGGCTTCAACAGCGTACAGAGTTATTCTTTACATCCCGCTGATCATTTTATTTTAAAAACTCAAGATATGCCGGATGGTAGCAAAAATGTTGAAATGATTATACAAAAACCTTTAGATCGAGAAAAACAAGAGCACATTTCACTTTTACTTACTGTTGTGGACGGGGGAGACCCACAGATGTCTGGAACAATTCCGATTATAATCACAATTGAAGACGCAAATGATAACGCGCCAGTTTGCTTACTGTCTGTTTATAAGACCAACGTTGCGGAAAACTCTCCAAAGGGTACAATGTTAGCTACAGTTCAAGCATCAGATGCTGACCAAGGACAGAATGGTAAAATAGAATATCATATTTCGAAATCTTCTGGTGGCACCACTAACCTCTTTGAAATAGATAGAAATGAGGGAGTTTTAAGGTTATCTGGCGATTTAGACTATGAAAGAGCAAAACATTATCAAATTGACGTTCAAGCAAGAGACCCTGGACGTCACTCTGACACATGCAAAGTGATTGTTGATGTAGTTGATGTGAATGACAACAAACCAGTAATTAATATAATGTCAAAATCAAGCACTCTTTCCGAAAATTCAAAACCAGGCACCGTTGTGACTATGCTGAATGTCCAAGACTCCGATTCTGGTGAGAATGGAAAGGTTCAATGCTCCATTAATGATTATATCCCTTTTCAGCTGAAGTCAACAAATGCCAATTTCTTCAGTTTAATTACAGATAGTGATTTAGACCGAGAGCGCGAGTCTGAGTATAATATCAGTGTGACGTGCACTGATGAGGGCGTGCCCTCTCTCTCCAGCAGCGTCACGCTCTCCTTACAGATATCAGACGTGAATGATAACGCGCCTGTCTTTGACAAGGGCTCATATGAGGCCTCTGTTCAAGAAAACAACCCACCGGGTCTTTCCATATTCACAGTCAGAGCCAGAGACGCAGATTTTAACCAGAATGCCCGTGTGTCTTACATACTGGAGGACTCGTCGGTTAACGGAGTGCCCGTCTCCTCGTTAGTGTCGGTTAGTGCTGATAGTGGAGTCATACACGCAGTGCGATCTTTCGATTACGAGCAGATCAAAGATTTCCAGTTTCGCTTAAAAGCGCAGGACGGAGGCTCCCCTCCTCTCAGCAGCAACGTGAGCGTGAAAATAAGGATTCAGGACCAGAATGACAACGCGCCTCAGGTTCTGTATCCGGTCCAGTCAGGCGCTTCTGTGGTGGCTGAAATAGTGCCTCGTTCTGAAGATGTGGGTTATCTGGTGACTAAAGTGGTGGCTGTTGATGTGGACTCTGGGCAGAATGCCTGGCTCTCATATAAACTGCAGAAAGCCACAGACAGGGCGCTGTTTGAAGTGGGCTTGCAGAATGGAGAAATTAAATAACTGTGCGCCAAGTTACAGATAAAGATGCTGTGAAACAAAGACTCACTGTTGTAGTGGAGGACAACGGGCAGCCCTCTCGATCAGCTACAGTCAATGTTAACGTGGCGGTGGCGGACAGCTTCCCTGAAGTGCTCTCGGAGTTCACTGACTTTACGCACGATAAGGACTACAACGACACCCTGACTTTCTATCTGGTCTTGGCCTTGGCTGTAGTTTCGTTTCTCTTTATCGTGTCTATCATCGCCATACTGTCAGTCAAATGCTACAGATGGAGACGCGAGCGGATGTTTTACAAATCTGGAGCGAATCTTCCAGTTATTCCGTATTATCCGCCTCTTTACGCAGATGTAGGGGGCACAGGAACTTTACAGCACGTGTACAATTATGAGGTTTGCAGAACCACTGACTCCAGAAAGAGTGATCTGAAATACGGCAGACCTTGCAGTGAAAGCATCATTAGCCTGGACAGCAGTGGAACACAGACACTTACGCATGCGCAAAGACGGAACCTGATCAATGAAGAATTTAATGATCAGGTGAGATTTTTAACTAATTGATACAGCATTTAAAACTTTGGTTCTCACGATTTGTCATTTTTGCTTCACCTGTTGAAACTATTACTTTTCTGAAGCGAATCGTTTCTGAAATTCTAACAAACGGACATTTTAACTTTTAGTATGGTTTGATCATTTGTGTAGTTTTCTTTTCTGAAGTTATTTTACTCGGGTCATTATTCTGTATTCTTAGTAATAAATTTTTCCCTCAGATACGTCAAGTGGAATTACATTTTTTCTAAATTTTCTTATTTTTTTTTTCTAACTATTATTATTATCATTATTATTGCATATTTATTTAGCAATTAGTGTCATTATTTATGACACTAATTGTTGTCATTGTCATGTAAAAAGGAAATTCAGTTTCCCTGACCATGGTCCTGAAATACAACACGGCGGTCATTTCCCCTCATGCATTCTGATACGTCTCTTTACCTCAGTCTTTTTTTTTTTTATTTTCTTTTTTTTTTTTCAGCAGCTGATCGGTCTGTCGTCCTGTTCATATTTAAACCATGCACTCTTTCATTAGTTCTCAGATACGTTGTATGTGATTAATTGTATTTTAGATCTGACTAGCGAACACATAGATAAGACCTGTTCAAAACACTGAGGGAACAATACATTTATTTGTTTTCATATGTTTTTAAATCTTATTTACACAAACTCGAATAATCGTTTCGTATAATATAAATTTGTATTACGATTGACATTTGCTAGTTATATATTTCATGACTTTTAGTAAATTGCTTTTCTCAGATAAGTCTGTCACTAAGTTAAAAGTTTATCATTTTTACGTTTTCTGTAGTTCATCAGACTGGACTCATAGTGCCGCTGTTGGTCAATATGTCAGTTTAGAGAGCAGATCTGCTGCAGTTCCACCCTCATCATCACCATATTATTAGAGAGAGACAGAAGCTGAGAGCACAGTCTGAGAAGAAGAGAGAATACAAATCACAGCGATACTGTATTCAATATACTTCTGGAATTACAGACTTTCTTAGTCTTTGTCACTTTGGATTTATACATGATTTCCTCCAGCTTCTTGGATTGACTTATTTGTTTTCTGCTTCAATCTTCATTCGGTCCTCTGCAAAATGTCGGACAGGACAATGGCGCGGCAAGTACTGCTGTTTATTTGGTTTCTCTCTCTCAGTTTGGCTTTCGGGCAAGTCAGTTACTCCATTCCTGAGGAAATGGCCAAAGGCTCTTTAGTCGGGAACATAGCGCAGGATTTAGGTTTAGATTTAAAGAGACTGAAATCGGGTAAAGCGCGTATTTATACAGGAGACAGCGCTGAATACATCGAGCTGAATAAAGAAAGAGGATTCCTCCTTATCAAAGAGAGAATAGACCGAGAGACGCTATGCGGACAGACAACGCCTTGCGCGCTACATTTTCAGATTATTCTTGAAAACCCGATGCAACTATACAGAGTAACAGTTGAGATACAAGACATTAATGATAACGCCCCTATTTTCAGCCTTAATGAAATGAAATTTGAAATCAGCGAACTGGCTCAGACTGGAGCTAAATTCGATTTGGAGACTGCGGTTGACACCGATGTGGGTTTGAATGGTCTTCAAAGATATACTTTGAAACCAAGTGACAATTTTGTTGTGAAAACTCAACGTTTGGCCGATGGTAGTAAAGCGGTAGAAATGCTTTTACAGAAACCACTAGATCGTGAAAAACAAGACCATATTTCTTTATTGTTAACAGCAGTCGATGGCGGCGAGGTGCAAATGTCAGGCACAATGCTGATACACATTACAGTTTTAGATGCGAATGATAATGCGCCTGTTTGCAGTCAGTCTGTATACAAAGCCAGTATAGCCGAGAACTCCGCAAAAGGCACCGTGTTGACCACAGTCAGCGCTTCAGACGCAGATCAGGGTTCTAATGGTGTCGTCACTTATTCGTTATCTTCAGCAGCGTCTGCAAATCTATTTGACATTGGCCAATATGACGGCGTTCTCAGGATAACTGGTAATGTTGACTACGAAAAAAACAAACATTATCAAATAGCGATTCAAGCCAGTGATCAAGGAGGACATTCTGATTCTTGTAAAGTAATTATTGACGTCACAGATACAAACGACAATAAGCCAGTTATCAGTATAATGTCAAAATCAAATGACATTTCTGAAAATTCCCCACCAGGGACAGTTGTAGCGATGATGAACATACAAGACGCTGATACAAATGAAAATGGAATCGTGAAATGTGAGTTAAATGAAAACATTCCTTTTGTCATCCATTCTTCATCAGACGGGTTTTACAGCCTCGTTACAGAAAGTGATTTAGACCGAGAGCTCGAGTCTGAGTATAATATCAGTGTTACGTGCGCTGATGAGGGCGTGCCCTCTCTCTCCAGCAGCGTCACTCTCTCCTTAGAGATATCAGATGTGAATGATAACGCGCCTGTCTTTGACAAGAGCTCATATGAGGCCTCTGTTCAAGAAAACAACACACCGGGTCTTTCCATATTCACAGTCAGAGCCAGAGACAGAGATTTTAACCAGAATGCCCGTGTGTCTTACATACTGGAGGACTCGTCGGTTAACGGAGTACCCGTCTCCTCGTTAGTGTCAGTTAGTGCTGATAGTGGAGTCATACACGCAGTGCGATCTTTCGATTACGAGCAGATCAAAGATTTCCAGTTCCGCGTAAAAGCGCAGGACGGAGGCTCCCCTCCTCTCAGCAGCAACGTGAGTGTGAAAATAATGATTCAGGACCAGAATGACAACGCGCCTCAGGTTCTGTATCCGGTCCAGTCAGGCGCTTCTGTGGTGGCTGAAATAGTGCCTCGTTCTGCAGATGTGGGTTATCTGGTAACTAAAGTGGTGGCTGTTGATGTGGACTCTGGACAGAATGCCTGGCTCTCATATAAACTGCAGAAAGCCACAGACAGGGCACTGTTTGAAGTGGGCTTACAGAATGGAGAAATAAGAACTGTGCGCCAAGTGACAGATAAAGATGCTGTGAAACAAAGACTCACTGTTGTAGTGGAGGACAACGGGCAGCCCTCTCGATCAGCTACAGTCAATGTTAACGTGGCGGTGGCAGACAGCTTCCCTGAAGTGCTCTCGGAGTTCACTGACTTTACGCACGACAAGGACTACAACGACAGCCTGACTTTCTATCTGGTCTTGGCCTTGGCTGTTGTTTCGTTTCTCTTTATCGTGTCTATCATCGCCATACTGTCAGTCAAATGCTACAGATGGAGACGCGAGCGGATTTTTTACAAATCTGGAGCGAATCTTCCAGTTATTCCGTATTATCCGCCTCTTTACGCAGATGTAGGGGGCACAGGAACTCTACAGCACGTGTACAATTATGAGGTTTGCAGAACCACTGACTCCAGAAAGAGTGATCTGAAATACGGCAGACCTTGCAGTGAAAGCATCATTAGTCTGGACAGCAGCGGAACACAGACACTCACGCATGCGCAAAGGGAGACACTGAGCTTTGATGATTCTGATAAGGTGAGGTTGACTGTTTTTGTATAGTAGGTATACAATAATTTCTCCCTGGAAATTCATACACATATTTACGAAAACAGTAACGGTTTTATGTTTTTGTTTGCTATTATTGTTGTTGTTGTTGTTGTTGTTCAACATCTCTCAGCGAGTAGTGAATAAGCAATCAGCGTTCTGTAATGAATAAGCGGCATTCTTTTCGCTGTCCAAGGTGCTGAATCAATATCAGTTGCCTTCGTTTCATCTTCCCTCTACGCAAACATGTGCTTTGGCATACCAAATACAATTCATTAATTATATGCTGATGTCCTGTAGTGTAAAAATTGTATTATTGAATGTGCATTGGTTTTGTCTGCACTGGATAATTTTGTCAGTTTGATTAAATACCAGACCTTTTAATCATTCTCAAACCAACACTTTGTGATTGTTAAACAGATTCCGTTACAGTTACGTATATTGGCAAATTTTCATTATAATTACACAAACAAAAATTCAGGATTTAATTTTGTGTTTTTGATTATTCTATTTCGCTGCGTATATATCTTTTAAGTATGTGCATTTTATATATAATTTAGATGTATTTTTGCAGTAACTCTGAATGGTCTCAGAGTGCCGCTGTTTGTTAGGGGGATGCGACTGAGAGCGCAAAAGTCCCCTAATACCGCCTTGTCTAACTGCACTTTAAGAAGGAGGAGACTGAGGCGTCTGCATAATGCACATGCGGGGGCATAACACAGAGGACATCGACGCTGTAATAAATAGTCACCTATAGATCCATGTTTAGACGTTGTCTTAGAAATTATCCACTAGTTTTAGATTTATTCTATTTGGAATCTGGAAACATTGAGACTCTGAACTGGATACACCGTGACCTCGTTTATTTGCACTTAAGCAAAATGTCGGACAGAACAATGGCGCGGCAAGTACTGCTGTTTATTTGGTTTCTCTCTCTCAGTTCGGCTCTCGGGCAGGTTAGTTACTCCATTCCTGAGGAAATGGCAAAAGGCTCTTTAGTCGGGAACATAGGGCAGGATTTAGGTTTAGATTTAAAGAGACTGAAATCGGGTAAAGCGCGTATTTATACAGGAGACAGCGCTGAATACATCGAGCTGAATAAAGAAAGGGGAGTCCTCCTTATCAAAGAGAGAATAGACCGAGAGACGCTATGCGGACAGACAACGCCTTGCGCGCTACATTTACAGATTATTCTCGATAATCCTATGGAATTGTTTAGGGTAACTGTTGAAATCACAGACATAAATGACAATTCTCCTCTTTTTAAAAGAGATGAGAGACGATTTGAGATAAGCGAATCAGCAGTTGTAGGATCAAAATTCATGCTGGAGAAAGCGATAGATGCAGACATTGGCGCAAATGACCTACAAAGCTATTTTCTGCAACCTACTGATCATTTTAATTTAAAACTTCATGGTCAGAGTGATGGAAGTAAAAAGGTTGAAATGATTCTACAAAAGCCTTTAGACCGAGAAAATCAAGAAAACATGTCTCTGATATTAACCGCAATAGATGGTGGAGAACCACCAAAATCAGGAACAGTTCAGATTCATATTACAGTGCTTGATATAAACGATAATGCTCCAGTTTTTGCTAAGCCTGTATATACGGCGATGATTACAGAAAACTCCCAGAGTGGCACGCCACTCATAACTGTTAGTGCTTCTGATTCAGATAAAGGGACAAATGGAGATGTCAGTTATTTAATTGCAAACAGTGACGGTGTATCTGACATTTTTCATATTGATGAAAATGGATTGGTGATTTTAGTCGGAAAAATTGACTTTGAAACGGCTAAACATTACCAAATTGATATAGAAGCAGTAGATAATGGTGGACTGTCTGATTCTAGCAAAATAATGGTCGATGTGATTGATATAAATGATAACGCGCCCGTCATCACAGTTATGTCAAAATCTAATGCAATTCCTGAGGACTCTCTACAGAGTACTGTGACTTCCATTATCAATGTTAATGATCCGGATTTTGACAGTAATGGACTAGTTCATTGCAGTGTAAATGAAAACATTCCTTTTACAATCAAATCAACTTCTAATGGATTTTATAGTATTGTGACAGACCGTAATTTAGACCGAGAGCGCGAGTCTGAGTATAATATCAGTGTTACTTGCGCTGATGAGGGCGTGCCCTCTCTCTCCAGCAGCGTCACTCTCTCCTTACAGATATCAGATGTGAATGATAACGCACCTGTCTTTGACAAGGGCTCGTATGAGGCCTCTGTTCAAGAAAACAACACACCGGGACTTTCCATATTCACAGTCAGAGCCAGAGACGCAGATTTTAACCAGAATGCCCGTGTGTCTTACATACTGGAGGACTCGTCGGTTAACGGAGTGCCAGTCTCCTCGCTAGTGTCAGTTAGTGCTGATAGTGGAGTCATACACGCTGTGCGATCTTTAGATTATGAGCAGATCAAATATTTCCAGTTCCGCGTAAAAGCGCAGGACGGAGGCTCCCCTCCTCTCAGCAGCAACGTGAGTGTGAAAATAACGATTCAGGACCAGAATGACAACGCGCCTCAGGTTCTGTATCCGGTCCAGTCAGGCGCTTCTGTGGTGGCTGAAATAGTGCCTCGTTCTGCAGATGTGGGTTATCTGGTGACTAAAGTGGTGGCTATTGATGTAGACTCTGGACAGAATGCCTGGCTCTCATATAAACTGCAGAAAGCCACAGACAGGACGCTGTTTGAAGTGGGCTTACAGAATGGAGAAATAAGAACTGTGCGCCAAGTGACAGATAAAGATGCTGTGAAACAAAGACTCACTGTTGTAGTGGAGGACAACGGGCAGCCCTCTCGATCAGCTACAGTCAGTGTTAACGTGGCGGTGGCGGACAGCTTCCCTGAAGTGCTCTCGGAGTTCACTGACTTTACGCACGACAAGCACTACAACGACAATCTGACTTTCTATCTGGTCTTGGCCTTGGCTGTAGTTTCGTTTCTCTTTATCGTGTCTATCATCGCCATACTGTCAGTCAAATGCTACAGATGGAGACGCGAGCGGATGTTTTACAAATCTGGAGCGAATCTTCCAGTTATTCCGTATTATCCGCCTCTTTACGCAGACGTAGGGGGCACAGGAACTTTACAGCACGTGTACAATTATGAGGTTTGCAGAACCACTGACTCCAGAAAGAGTGATCTAAAATACGGCAGACCTTACAGTGAGAGCATCATTAGTCTGGACAGCAGTGGAACACAGACGCTCAGGCATGCGCAAAGGGAGAGACTGAACTATGATGATTGTGAGGATCAGGTGAGAATTATATTATAGCCAAGTTCCTCATATGTGTTA
Source organism: Cyprinus carpio (assembly GCF_018340385.1). Classification (NCBI taxonomy): domain Eukaryota; kingdom Metazoa; phylum Chordata; class Actinopteri; order Cypriniformes; family Cyprinidae; genus Cyprinus; species Cyprinus carpio. Next base: position 7,006,469 of record NC_056610.1, on the reverse strand, counting down.
TCTTTATTTCCGTAAAAATGTTGACAAGGTCGTGTCATGACTGCTATACTATGAAATCTTTAAATATATTAATTGTTACATTATTATTTTTTTTTTCTGTTGTTTGTATTGAACGGTTGTTTTTCTATGCTTGACTTTCCCTGTTTTTGTTGGTACGCACCGTAAGAAATTGTTTCATTTAACAATTTGTAAGTAGAAAGAAAGAAAGAAATGGCATTGCACCCTGTGGTTTTCAGGTACGACTTTTTTTATCAAGTAATTTTTTCACACCTAAAATCATTCTGTGCTGCAAAATGCTGTATAAATTTAGACAGAAGGAAGCACGAATGAGTCCCATTGCATTAGTTTCATAAATGGATATTGTATTTGTTTGTTGTGTTTTGACGTTTCCATTTATCATGCTTGAGATCCTAGGTTAAAAACATACACACACACACACACACACACACACACACACACACACACACAAACACCACAAATATATATATATATATATATATATATATATATATATATATATATATATATAAATGAGCAAAAATAATTTTATTTATTTATTTATTTGTATTTATGTTTATCAAAGTTTTAATGTAATATCTGTCTGATGCTCTAAGTGCCGCTGTTGGTCAGTGTTTCTGTGTAACAGGCACTTGTTTTTAGATACGCCTCCACTTTCTGACATCACATTCCGCAGAATCTCTTCCATTCAGACGGTCTCCCCTTTACATTAAAGCATCTAGAGATTCGCTTCCATGCGTTTTCGGATGAAGATTGATGTTTTTCAAGCTTTGAGAACCTTCTGTTCTTCGACTTTTTTTCTGTAGTGGAATAGAAAATTCGGATTATGTCGGTTCTTTGTTGTTCTTTCGCCCAAAGAGGCGCATCTTCGACGCGGATTTCATCATGGCTAATGCAGCCTCTCTTGCTGTGCGTCTTTGTCATGACCGTTGCGCGCGGGCAGGTCCGTTATTCTATTCCAGAGGAGATGACAAAGGGCTCGCTTGTGGGAAATATTGTTCAGGATCTCGGTTTGGATGTAAAGAGGCTGAAATCTGGTCGAGCGCGGATCTTTACGGAGGACAGTCGTGAGTACATCGGTCTGAATGTAGATAAAGGGACTCTGGTAGTGAAAGAGAGGATAGATAGAGAGGAGCTGTGCCCCCAAGTGTCTCCCTGCTCCTTACATTTTCAGATCATTCTAGAAAACCCCATGGAGCTGCATAGAATTGATGTAGAAATATTGGATATCAATGATCATGCTCCTGTTTTCTTAAAAAAAGAAATAAACTTCCAAATTAGCGAATTAGCGTTACCTGGAGCCAGATACTCAATAGATAGCGCTAAAGATCCAGATGTAGGTTTAAATTCACTTCAGACGTATAAATTAAATCCGAACGACCATTTTGTGCTCAAAACATTGTCTCACGCTGACGGTACTAAATATGTCGAAATGGTCTTACAGACTCCATTGGACAGAGAAAAACAAGAGGAGTATAATCTGATTTTAACCGCCTTTGACGGTGGGTCCCCCCAGAAAACTGGAACCTTAAAAATTAACATTATTGTCTTGGATGCAAATGACAACGCTCCTGTTTTTAGTCAGTCTGTATATACAGCACTTGTAGCTGAAAATGCGCCGATGGGATCATTAGTCTTAAAGGTTAGTGCAACTGACGCAGATCAAGGAACAAATAAACAAGTTTCCTATTCATTCTCGGAAAGCAGTGATAGTATCTTAGATAAATTTAATATTGATCTAACAAATGGTGATATTACAGTTATTGGCCCTCTAGACTTTGAAAAATCAAAGAAATACGAGCTAAATGTGGTGGCGACAGACATTGGTGGTTTAACAGATACTGCTAAAGTGATGGTGGAAATTACAGATGTTAATGACAATGCCCCTGTAATTAATGTAATATCGTTCTCAAACCCTTTGCCAGAAAATTCCGCTCCTGAGACTGTGATAGCGATGTTGAATGTCAAAGATTTAGATTCGGGGAAAAATGGACAGGTGATATGTTTAATTAATTCTAGTTTACCATTTCAAATCAGACAATCAACCTCAAATTTCTACAGTCTGATTACTGATCAACTTTTAGATCGTGAAAAAATGTCTGAATATAATATCACAATAACTGCTATTGATGAGGGTTCGCCTTCTTTCTCTACTAATAAAACACTGACTCTGAGAATCTCTGATGTCAATGACAACGCCCCTGTGTTTCAGCGTCAGACATACACCGCATATGTGAAGGAAAATAATTCACCTGGAGTCTCTGTTTTATCTGTTAAAGCGCATGACAAAGACTCGGGCAATAACGCACGTATTTCATATTTTTTGGAAGATATTCTTGTGAATGGCGTCTCTGCCTCGACGTTTATTTCAGTGAATGCAGAGAGTGGAGAGATTCTTGCTGTTCGTTCGTTTGATTATGAGCAGACAAAAGAATTTCGCATTCGCGTAAAAGCGCAGGACGGAGGAAATCCTCCACTTAGCAGCAACGTGAGCGTGAAAATAAAGATTCAGGACCAGAATGACAATGCGCCTCAGGTTCTGTATCCGGTCCAGTCAGGTGCTTCTGTGGTGGCTGAAATAGTGCCTCGTTCTGCAGATGTGGGTTATCTGGTGACTAAAGTGGTGGCTGTTGATGTAGACTCTGGACAGAATGCCTGGCTCTCATATAAACTACAGAAAGCCACAGACAGGGCGCTGTTTGAAGTGGGCTTACAGAATGGAGAAATAAGAACTGTGCGGCAAGTGACAGATAAAGATGCTGTGAAACAAAGACTCACTGTTGTAGTGGAGGACAACGGACAGCCCTCTCGATCAGCTACAGTCAATGTTAACGTGGCGGTGGCGGACAGCTTCCCTGAAGTGCTCTCGGAGTTCACTGACTTTACGCACGACAAGGACTACAACGACAATCTGACTTTCTATCTGGTCTTGGCCTTGGCTGTAGTTTCGTTTCTCTTTATCGTGTCTATCATCGCCATACTGTCAGTCAAATGCTACAGATGGAGACGCGAGCGGATGTTTTACAAATCTGGAGCGAATCTTCCGGTTATTCCGTATTATCCGCCTCTTTACGCAGACGTAGGGGGCACAGGAACTTTACAGCACGTGTACAATTATGAGGTTTGCAGAACCACTGACTCCAGAAAGAGTGATCTGAAATACAGCAGACCTTGCAGTGAGAGCATCATTAGTCTGGACAGCAGCGGAACACAGACACTCACGCATGCGCAGAGAGCAAAACTGAATAATGAGGATTCTTTTGATCAGGTGAGCTCGAGTGAATGATCATTATTATGACTTACTGGTATCCATTTATTTATTTACTTGTCTTCTCTTTCTGGTTTCATGGGTTTCATGGTTGTGCGCTGTATAAGTATCATTTTATTTTTTAGATATATAACTGAAGAAATAGCAGCTATAGTTCAAATGTTCTTACCCGATAACAATTTGGTGTCTATACATTTTATACATTTTATATTAAAACCATAACTTTTCGGTGTTTTGTAAAAAAATAAAATAAAAAAAAAAAATAAGAAAAAAGGGAACACAGGCTTTTTTTTTTTTTTTTTTTTTTTTTTTCAGTTACACTCAGTCAAGTAAGAGTTTTTTTTTTTATTTATTTATTTATTTATTTTTTAATTGTGGTTATGTGTGTGCGCATGAGTGAGCCACAATGAATCTTACCAGATTTACTTAAGAGCTAGGCTATATAATATTCTCTTCTTTGCTTTTGACCATTTTCCTTTCATCATATTTTAAGTGTTCATTTCAAAACATCATTTATTTATATTTCAGCAAAATTCTGCCTTAACGCAAAGTTAAGTCAGAGTGACTATATGGTCGCAATTCATGTCATTATCTGCATCGCTCCTTAGTAGTGTTTTTTTGTTTTGTTTTGTTTTTTTGTTTTGTTTTTTTTTTCATTGTAATATTTCTTTAATGCACTAAGTGCCGCTGTTGGTCAGTGTGTTCGGGCTTTAAACACTCAATTTTAGATCCTCCTCTTCTTTCTGACATCACATTTTGCAGAATCTCTCTTTCATTCAGTCGGCCTCTTCTTTACACTGAAGCATTCAGACATTCGCTGCCTTGTGTTTTCACATGAACTTTTATTTATTTTTATTTTTTTTTCTGAATCATTTTTTGTTTGACTTTTCTTCTGTAGTGGAATAGAAGACTTGGATTATGTCAGTTCTTTGTTGTTTTTACGCGCAAAGAGGCGCATCTTCGACGCGGATTTCATCATGGCTAATGCCTCCTCTCTTGCTGTGCGTCTTTGTCATGGCCGTTGCGCGCGGGCAGGTCCGTTATTCTATTCCAGAGGAGATGACAAGGGGTTCGCTGGTAGGAAATATCGTTCAGGATCTCGGTTTGGATGTAAAGAGGCTGAAATCTGGTCGAGCGCGGATCTTTACGGAGGACAGTCGTGAGTACATCGGTCTGAATGTAGATAAAGGGACTCTGGTAGTGAAAGAGAGGATAGATAGAGAGGAGCTGTGCGCCCAAGTGTCTCCCTGCTCCTTACATTTTCAGATTATTCTAGAAAACCCCATGGAGCTGCATAGAATTGATGTGGAAATTTTAGACATTAATGATAATGCTCCAGTTTTCACACGCCGAGAAATACAGTTTCAAATAAGTGAATCTGCTACACCTGGGGCCAAATTTTCTTTAGATAAGGCGCAAGATTCTGATGTGGGTTTAAATACCCTTCAGAAATACACACTCAATCCGACTGATCATTTTTCTCTGAAAGAACAGATGGGCAATGATGGATTGAAATATGCTGAAATGATCCTACAAAAAACACTAGATAGAGAAACTCAAGAGGAGCATAAATTAATATTGACGGCGTTTGATGGCGGCAGTCCTCAGAAATCAGGCACTATTAAAATAAGTGTTCTTGTAATCGACGCAAATGACAATGCTCCTGTGTTTGGTCTCCCCGTGTATAGAGTTTCCTTATTAGAGAATTCAGCAAAGGGCACTGATGTTGTGAGCGTGACTGCAACTGATAAAGACAAAGGCACGAATGCTGAACTGACGTATTCCTTCTCACAAACATCAGGAAAGGCTTTAGAACTGTTCAGTATAGATTCACAAAGTGGTGACATTATTGTTAACGGTGACCTGGATTTCGAAAAGTCAAAACATTTTCAATTAAACGTTGAAGCAACTGATACAGGTGGCTTAACAGATTCCAGTAAAGTTATTATCGAATTAATGGACGTTAATGACAATGCACCCATGATAAGCGTAATTTCATTTTCTAACCCAATACCCGAGGACGCAGCGCCGGAGACTGCGATAGCGATGCTGAATGTCAAAGATTTAGATTCAGGGAGAAACGGACAGGTTAAATGTTCTATTGCTCCAAATTTGCCATTCAAAATACAGTCATCCACCTCAAATTTCTATAGTGTGACAACCGATCAATTATTAGACCGTGAAAAAATATCCGAATATAATATCACAATAACAGCTATTGACGAGGGCTCGCCTTCTTTCTCTGCTAATAAAACACTGACTCTGAAAATCTCTGATGTCAATGACAACGCCCCTGTGTTTCAGCGTCAGTCATACACCGCATATGTGATGGAAAATAATTCACCTGGAGTCTCAGTTTTATCTGTTAAAGCGCATGACAAAGACTCCGGCAATAACGCGCGTATTTCATATTTTCTGGAAGACATTCTTGTGAATGGCGTCTCTGCCTCGACATTTATTTCAGTGAATACAGAGAGCGGAGAGATTCTTGCTGTTCGTTCGTTTGATTATGAGCAGACAAAAGAATTTAGTATTCGCGTAAAAGCGCAGGACGGAGGAAATCCTCCTCTCAGCAGCAACGTGAGCGTGAAAATAATAATTCAGGACCAGAACGACAACGCGCCTCAGGTTCTGTATCCGGTCCAGTCAGGCGCTTCTATGGTAGCTGAAATAGTGCCTCGTTCTGCAGATGTGGGTTATCTGGTGACTAAAGTGGTTGCTGTTGATGTGGACTCTGGACAGAATGCCTGGCTCTCTTATAAACTGCAGAAAGCCACAGACAGGGCACTGTTTGAAGTGGGCTTACAGAATGGAGAAATAAGAACTGTGCGCCAAGTGACAGATAAAGATGCTGTGAAACAAAGACTCACTGTTGTAGTGGAAGACAACGGGCAGCCCTCTCGATCAGCTACAGTCAATGTTAACGTGGCGGTGGCGGACAGCTTCCCTGAAGTGCTCTCGGAGTTCACTGACTTTACGCACGACAAGGACTACAACGACACCCTGACTTTCTATCTGGTCTTGGCCTTGGCTGTAGTTTCGTCTCTCTTTATCGTGTCTATCATCGCCATACTGTCAGTCAAATGCTACAGATGGAGACGCGAGCGGATGTTTTACAAATCTGGAGCGAATCTTCCAGTTATTCCGTATTATCCACCTCTTAACGCAGACGTAGGGGGCACAGGAACTTTACAGCACGTGTACAATTATGAGATTTGCAGAACCACTGACTCCAGAAAGAGTGATCTGAAATATGGCAGACCTTGCAGTGAAAGCATCATTAGTCTGGACAGCAGCGGAACACAGACACTCACGCGTGCGCAGAGAGCAAAACTGAATAATGAGGATCCTTTTGATCAGGTGAGCTCGCATGAATGGATAGAAATATGACTTTGTCTTCCGTTCAATAGTTTTTCTTTTTGAAGTTTTTCAGTTTTTTGTGCAAAATGGCAAACAATTACAAATGTACTGTATCGACAGCATTTTTGTGACTATACATTTTTCACAATTTTCATATTAAACTTATTACTTTTAATATTTTACACAAAATTATTTGTGTGTGTGTATGTGCGTGCGTGTGTGCGTGCGTGCTTGCGTGCTTATGTGTGCGTGCCTGAGTGAGTCACAGCGAATCGTACCTTCGTTGCTTAAGGGCTGTTTTATATTCTCTGCTTTGCCTCCGGTTGTTTCCTTTTGTCATATTTAGGTCTTTGGTTAATATAATGTTGTTATTGGTATTTTAGGAGAAACCCCGTTAACGCTATATGGTACGCATTATGTTCTAACCATGAAATATTTTTTTTTAAATAAGTTTTTATTACATGAAATAGCTTCAATTATACAAATCCAAAAAAAAAATGTAAAAAATTTTTTATGGGGGGGTATTTAGGAAAACGTTGCCATATGGCAACAGTGTACCACAATGGAAAATGACCAAAAAAGTAGTTTTTCTATTAAACTATGATTATCTTTTCTATTTAAATTGACATTTCTTTTAGATATTGATAGATTTTTATACTTTGAACTCATGCAAACCAAAAGTAAGTAGGTTCCTATCATTTAACCTTCAAAATAGTACTTAAAAGGTTTATAATAATGCTTGCAAACGGACAAAAAAATTCGCTTTTGTACCATATATGCATATCAAATTCATCAACTTTTTATTGTTTTACATCCACAAAGATTCCAAAAACAAGTCTTTTTGAAAGTATTTTATACAAGTTAAGTAAATGTATGGTAGCATGGAAAAATGCACTAATACCATGTAGAACATGAAAACATAAAATTCAGGTATTACGATAGGGGGCTCCCTGAAGTAAAGTGAAAAGTGAAAGTTGTGACATTTGCCAAGTGTGGTAACCCATACTCGGAATTGGTGCTCTGCATTTAACCCATCCAAGTGCACACACACAGCAGTGAGAAGTGAACACACCGTGAACACACACCCAGAGCAGCAGGCAGCTATATCCAGCGCACAGGGAGCAACTGGGGGTTCAGTGCCTTGCTCAAGGGCACTTCAGCCATGGGTATTGAGGGTGGAAGAGAGCGCTGTTCATTCACTCTCCACCCACCGGCAACTCCTACCAGCACCGAGACTCAAACCGGTGACCTTTGGGTAACTAGTCCAACACTCTGACTTTTAGGCCACAGCTGCCCCTCACTGTGGGTTTTCCCAGTCCATCACTGTGCACATGTCTCAGTCCAACTCAAGTCACAATTCATGACATACCATGAAACTGCAAAAAAGCAGTTCCTTCCAGCTGTGATGCAAAGGTGCAAGTCACATTTGCTGCACTTCATGCGGACGATCCCCCTGCAGCCAGGGTATTTGCACTTCCCTTTATTCTCCATGACAGGCCAACTCTGCACTCTTCCTATTGCCCTTTCCATAAAATATAGCTATATTCATTTTCTGAAATGAAGACATAATTTTGTTATTTATACATAAATACAACTATACTACAATAAACACTTCAAATCATTAAATATACTGTGATAATTTTATTGATGGTACTATCTATAAAAAAAAATCCCAATGGGGAAATACATTCCTGCAATTCCACTGTGGTACAGTGTTGCCATATGGCAACACACCTATTTTTCCATAGTGGTACAGAGCTGCCATATGGCAACCTTGATATTTTCTTAATTTACAGTAAAACTATGTTAGACAAAATGTATTTATGATTGAAAATATCTAATTTACTTACCAAAGATGTTGCAAAAAAATCCCCCTTGAGAAAAGATGTTTAGAAATTAGGTTAATAGAGCAATTTCTGGAGCACTTCAACAGGTGTCTTCTGTGTGAGGGTGACAGTGGGAAAAGGAGTTTTGGGAGGACATTCAGTTGTCATGTGACTTAAAAACAGCACGTCATTGGCTACCTTAAGGCCTAACCTTTTAATTCCCATAATGTGATATATCGTAGTTTTTTTCAAAATAACAAGGAAATGAGTATAAATTAATTGTTGCCATACAGCAAATCACTACCATATAATGTTAACGCTAAATGTATATTTTGGTTGCAGTTAATGACGTTTTTTTTATTATTACTTTATTATTTCTCTTTAACAAAAAAAAAAAAAAAAAAGTGGTGGGGGAGGGGGTGGGGGTTCTTCTTCTGTGTAATGTTTCGCTGATGCACTAAGTGCCGCTGTTGGTCAGTGTGTTTGGGATTTAAACACTGTTTTTTAGATCATCCTCGACTTTCTGACATCACATTCTGCAGAATCTCTCTTTCATTCAGACGATCCTTGTTTAACTCCGAAGCATCGAGACACTCCCTGTGTTTTCGGATGAAGTTGATATTTTTCAACCTTTCTGAATCTTTTGTTTGTTCGACTTTTCTTCTGTAGTGGGACAGAGGATTTTCAGTATGTCGGGTCTTTGTTGTTTTTACGCGCAAAGAGGCGCATCTTCGACGCGGATTTCATCATGGCTAATGCAGCCTCTCGTGCTGTGCGTCTTTGTCATGGCTGTTGCGCGCGGGCAGGTCCGTTATTCTATTCCAGAGGAGATGACAAAGGGCTCGCTGGTGGGAAATATCGTTCAGGATCTCGGTTTGGATGTTAAGAGGTTGAAATCTGGTCGAGCGCGGATCTTCACGGAGGACAGTCGTGAGTACATCGGTCTGAATGTGGATAAAGGGACTCTGGTAGTGAAAGAGAGGATAGATAGAGAGGAGCTGTGTGCCCAAGTGTCTCCCTGCTCCTTATATTTTCAGATCATTCTAGAAAACCCCATGGAGCTGCATAGAATTGATGTAGAAATATTAGATATAAATGATCATGCTCCCGTTTTCGTAAACAAAGAGATACATATTCAGATTAGCGAATTAGCGTTACCTGGAGCCAGATACTCAATCGATAGCGCTGATGATGCTGACGAGGGTTTAAATTCACTTCAGACGTATAAATTAAATCCGAACGACCATTTTGTGCTCAAAACATTGTCTCACGCTGACGGTACTAAATATGTCGAAATGGTCTTACAGACTCCATTGGACAGAGAAAAACAAGAGGAGTATAATCTGATTTTAACCGCCTTTGACGGTGGGTCCCCCCAGAAAACTGGAACCTTAAAAATTAACATTATTGCCTTGGATGCAAATGACAACGCTCCTGTTTTTAGTCAGTCTGTATATACAGCACTTGTAGCTGAAAATGCACCGATGGGATCATTAGTCTTAAAAGTTAGTGCAACTGACGCAGATCAAGGAACAAATAAACAAGTTTCCTATTCATTTTCCCAAAGTAGCAAAGGCATCTCGAATATTTTTAATGTGGATCCTTCTAACGGTGATATATTACTCACTGGACCTCTAGACTTTGAAAAATCAAAGAAATACGAACTGAATGTGGTGGCGACAGACAATGGTGGTTTAACAGATACTGCTAAAGTTATGGTGGAAATTACAGATTTTAATGACAATGCCCCTGTAATTAATGTAATATCTTTCTCAAACCCTTTGCCAGAAAATTCAGCTCCTGAGACTGTGATAGCGATGTTGAATGTCAAAGATTTAGATTCGGGGAAAAATGGACAGGTGAGATGTTTAATTAACCCTAGTTTACCGTTCCGAATAAGACAATCATCCTCAAATTTCTACAGTTTAATCAATGATCAAATTTTAGACCGTGAAAAAATGTCTGAATATAATATCACAATAACAGCTATTGATGAGGGCTCGCCTTCTTTCTCTACTAATACAACACTGACCCTGAAAATCTCTGATGTCAATGACAACGCCCCTGTGTTTCAGCATCAGTCATACACCGCATATGTGATGGAAAATAATTCACCCGGAGTCTCTGTTTTATCTGTTAAAGCGCATGACAAAGACTCGGGCAATAACGCACGTATTTCATATTTTCTGGAAGACATTCTTGTGAATGGGGTCTCTGCCTCGACGTTTATTTCAGTGAATGCAGAGAGCGGAGAGATTCTTGCTGTTCGTTCATTAGATTATGAGCAGACAAAAGAATTTAGCATTCGCGTAAAAGCGCAGGACGGAGGAAATCCTCCACTCAGCAGCAACGTGAGCGTGAAAATAAAGATTCAGGACCAGAATGACAACGTGCCTCAGGTTCTGTATCCGGTCCAGTCAGGCGCTTCTGTGGTAGCTGAAATAGTGCCTCGTTCTGCAGATGTGGGTTATCTGGTGACTAAAGTGGTTGCTGTTGATGTGGACTCTGGACAGAATGCCTGGCTCTCATATAAACTACAGAAAGCCACAGACAGGGCGCTGTTTGAAGTGGGCTTACAGAATGGAGAAATAAGAACTGTGCGCCAAGTGACAGATAAAGATGCTGTGAAACAAAGACTCACTGTTGTAGTGGAGGACAACGGGCAGCCCTCTCGATCAGCTACAGTCAATGTTAACGTGGCGGTGGCGGACAGCTTCCCTGAAGTGCTCACGGAGTTCACTGATTTTCCACACGACAAGGACTACAACGACAACCTGACTTTCTATCTGGTCTTGGCCTTGGCTGTAGTGTCGTTTCTCTTAATCGTGTCTATCATCGCCATACTGTCAGTCAAATGCTACAGATGGAGACGCGAGCGGATGTTTTACAAATCTGGAGCAAATCTTCCAGTTATTCCGTATTATCCGCCTCTTTACGCAGACGTAGGTGGCACAGGAACTTTACAGCACGTGTACAATTATGAGGTTTGCAGAACCACTGACTCCAGAAAGAGTGATCTGAAATACGGCAGACCTTGCAGTGAGAGTATCATTAGTCTGGACAGCAGCGGAACACAGACACTCACGCATGCGCAAAGAGCAAAACTGAATAATGAAGATTCTTTTGATCAGGTGAGCTCGTGTGAATGATCCTGAATGTGACTTGATAATTATATAATTATTTATATTCATATAATTATTTATAATTATTATTTTCTCTTTCTGGCTTCATCGCTTTTTGGTTGTGCACTGCTTCATTTATTTTGTATTTATTTATTTATTTATTTAACTTTTATTTGTAATAGATAGTGCTGTAGTTGAAATTTACCCTATAATATTTTAGTGACTATACATTTTTCACACTTCAAATCAAAACCATAACCTTCTATGTTTTATATATAAAAAAGAAATAAATAATACAGATACAGTCATGGTGTCATTTTCATTTTGCCAGTTGTTCTTAAAGTTTTTTTTAATTTTTCCAAATTTGTGCACACAATGAATCATACCTGATTTACTTAAGGGCTATATAATATTTTCTGCTTTGTTATTGACTATCTTCCTTTCATCATATTTTAAGTGTTCATTTCAAAGCATCATTAATAAATATTTCAGCAAAATTCTGCCTTAACGCAATGTACGTTTATACTAATATGGCCGCAATTCATGTCATTATCTGTATTGCTCCTTATCAGTGTTTATTTATTCATTCATTGTAATGTTTCTCTGATGCACTAAGTGCCGCTGTTGGTCAGTATGTTCGGGCTTTAAACATTCATTTTTAGATCCTCCTCTTCTTTCTGACATCACATTCTGCAGAATCTCTCTTCCATTCAGACGATCTCCTCTTTACACTAAAGCATCGAGACATTCGGTGCCTTGTGTTTTCGGATGAACTTTTATGTTTTTCACACTTTCTGAATCATTCGGTTTTTAAGATTTTCTTCTTCGGTGAATAGAACAGTTGGATTATGTCTGTTCTTCCTTGTTTTAATGGCCAAAGAGGCGCATCTTCGACGCGGATTTCATCATGGCTAATGCAGCCTCTCTTGCTGTGCGTCTTTGTCATGACCGTTGCGCGCGGGCAGGTCCGTTATTCTATTCCAGAGGAGATGACAAAGGGCTCGCTGGTGGGAAATATCGTTCAGGATCTCGGTTTGGATGTAAAGAGGCTGAAATCTGGTCGAGCGCGGATCTTTACGGAGGACAGTCGTGAGTACATCGGTCTGAATGTAGATAAAGGGACTCTGGTAGTGAAAGAGAGGATAGATAGAGAGGAGCTGTGCGCCCAAGTGTCTCCCTGCTCCTTACATTTTCAAATCATTCTAGAAAACCCCATGGAGCTGCATAGAATTGATGTGGAAATATTAGATATTAATGATCATTCACCAGTTTTCATGAAAAAAGAGATTACTTTTCATATAAGTGAATCTGCTTTGTCTGGGGCTCGATATTCAATCGATAGCGCTGAAGATCCTGATGTAGGTCTAAATTCTATTCAGACATATAAATTAACCCCATCTGATCATTTCACAGTTAAAATACCTGCTCATCTCGACGATACAAAATATGTAGAAATGATTTTGCAAAAACACCTTGACAGAGAAACTGGAGAAGAACAGAAAATGATTTTAACAGCCTTCGATGGCGGAAACCCTCAAAAAACGGGCACTATCAAGATAAACGTTATTGTTTTAGATGCAAATGACAACGCTCCTGTTTTCAGTCAGTCAATCTATAAAGCATCTATTCCAGAGAATTTTCCTAAAGGATCCTCTGTCTTAAGGGTGAGTGCAACTGATAAAGATGTGGGATCTAATGGAGATGTTACCTATTCTTTTTCACAGAGCAGTGAACGGTTATCTAACCTTTTCCAGATAGATTCCAGTTCTGGAGATCTTATAGTTAATGGTCAGTTGGATTTCGAGAAATCAAAAAAATATGAATTATACGTTGAAGCAACAGACAAAGGAGGATTAAGTGATACTAGCAAAGTACATATTGAAATTATTGATATAAACGACAACGCTCCTATAATAAGCATAATTTCATTTTCAAACCCAGTGGCGGAGAGTTCAGCACCAGAGACTGTAATAGCAATGCTGAATGTCAAAGATTTAGATTCGGGGAAAAACGGAATAGTCAAGTGTTACATTGCTCAGAATTTACCGTTTAAAATAAAGTCATCAAGCCCAAATTTTTACAGTTTAGTCACTGATGAGCTTTTGGATCGGGAGAAGGTCTCAGAATATAATATCACAATAACAGCTATTGATGAGGGCTTGCCTTCTTTCTCTACTAATAAAACACTGACTCTGAAAATCTCTGATGTCAATGACAACGCCCCTGTGTTTCAGCGTCAGTCTTACACCGCATATGTGATGGAAAATAATTCACCCGGAGTCTCTGTTTTATCTGTTAAAGCGCATGACAAAGACTCGGGCAATAACGCACGTGTTACATATTTTCTGGAAGACATTCTTGTGAATGGCGTCTCTGCCTCGACGTTTATTTCAGTGAATGCAGAGAGCGGAGAGATTCTTGCTATTCGTTCGTTTGATTATGAGCAGACAAAAGAATTTAACATTCGCGTAAAAGCGCAGGACGGAGGAAATCCTCCTCTCAGCAGCAACGTGAGCGTGAAAATAATGATTCAGGACCAGAACGACAACGCGCCTCAGGTTCTGTATCCGGTCCAGTCAGGCGCTTCTGTGGTGGCTGAAATAGTGCCTCGTTCTGCAGATGTGGGTTATCTGGTGACTAAAGTGGTGGCTGTTGATGTGGACTCTGGACAGAACGCCTGGCTCTCATATAAACTACAGAAAGCCACAGACAGGGCACTGTTTGAAGTGGGCTTACAGAATGGAGAAATAAGAACTGTACGCCAAGTGACAGATAAAGATGCTGTGAAACAAAGACTCACTGTTGTAGTGGAGGACAACGGGCAGCCCTCTCGATCAGCTACAGTCAATGTTAACGTGGCGGTGGCAGACAGCTTCCCTGAAGTGCTCTCGGAGTTCACTGACTTTACGCACGACAAGGACTACAACGACAACCTGACTTTCTATCTGGTCTTGGCATTGGCTGTTGTTTCGTTTCTCTTTATCGTGTCTATCATAGCCATACTGTCAGTCAAATGCTACAGATGGAGACGCGAGCGGATGTTTTACAAATCTGGAGCAAATCTTCCAGTTATTCCGTATTATCCGCCTCTTTACGCAGACGTAGGGGCCACAGGAACTTTACAGCACGTGTACAATTATGAGGTTTGCAGAACCACTGACTCCAGAAAGAGTGATCTGAAATACGGCAGACCTTGCAGTGAAAGCATCATTAGTCTGGACAGCAGTGGAACACAGACACTCACGCATGCGCAGAGAGCAAAACTGAATAATGAGGATCCTTTTGATCAGGTGAGCTCGAGTGAGTCGTTATAAATATGATTTTCTGCTTTTCATTTTAACTGTCAATTGCTTTTTAGTGTATGTGTTTACAAACACAAACGGACCTTAACTTTTAAGTCGTTAAGTAAACAAGTCATCCAAACAAACATTTGTTAAAAATGTTTTTTTTTTTTTTTTTATTATTATTATTAATATTATTTCTTAAAATTTTTATTACGATTTACTTTGTATCAAACAATGTTTCAACGCAATATTTATGTTATACTCTAAGTGCCGCTGTTGGTCAGCATGTGGAGCTTTTTAAACAGCCTTTCTTAGATCCTCCTCCACTTTCTGACATCATACAGTCAGCAGAATATCTCTTTCTTTTCACACGGTCTCTTTCTAACATTGGATGGTTGAACCATCGATTGATTCTACTTTTAACATCACTGAAATTTTACATCCTTTCTAAGTCTTTTTGTGAAAGAATATTTGGATTATGTGGGTTCTTTGTTTTTACGCCCAAAGAGGCGCATCTTCGACGCGGATTTCATCATGGCTAATGCAGCCTCTCTTGCTGTGCGTCTTTGTCATGACCGTTGCGCGCGGGCAGGTCCGTTATTCTATTCCAGAGGAGATGACAAAGGGCTCTCTGGTGGGAAATATTGTTCAGGATCTCGGTTTGGATGTAAAGAGGCTGAAATTTGGTCGAGCGCGGATCTTTACGGAGGACAGTCGTGAGTACATCGGTCTGAATGTGGATAAAGGGACTCTGGTAGTGAAAGAGAGGATAGATAGAGAGGAGCTGTGCGCCCAAGTGTCTCCCTGCTCCTTACATTTTCAGATCATTCTAGAAAACCCCATGGAGCTGCATAGAATTGATGTAGAAATATTAGATATAAATGATCATGCTCCTGTTTTTAATAGAAAAGAGATCAACTTTCAAATTAGCGAGTTTGCCGTTCCCGGTGCTCGCTTTTCATTAGACAGTGCGCATGATCCTGATGTTGGATTAAATACGATTCAAAGGTACACTCTAATGCCAACTGATTCTTTTTCATTGAAAGAACAATCGCGCAATGATGGTACAAAATACGTTGAAATGGTTTTGCAATCGCCGTTAGACAGGGAGAGAGAAGAGGAACTTAAACTGATCTTGACGGCGTTTGATGGAGGGAGCCCTCAAAAATCTGGTACAATTAAGATAGATGTTACAGTAATTGATGTCAACGACAACACACCCGTGTTCAGTCAGTCAGTGTACAGAGTTTCTTTACCAGAAAATGTAGCTATAGGTACAGGAGTGCTAACAGTACGTGCTACAGACAAAGACAAAGGAGCGAATGGTGAGGTAACATATTCATTTTCACAAAGCTCTGGGAAAGACTTAGACCTTTTTAGAATTGATCAGAACACTGGGGAAATTTCCGTAAATGGCTTGTTGGACTATGAAAGATCGAAGCATTATGAACTGAATCTTGAGGCCATAGATAAGGGAGGACTGACAGATAATAGTAAAGTGCTTATTGAATTGACTGATGTTAATGACAATGCACCTGTTATCAGCATTATCTCATTTTCCAGTCCCATTCCAGAGGACTCCACTCCAGACACAGTGATAGCGATGCTGAACATTAAAGATATAGACTCCGGTAAAAATGGGCAATTTAAATGCTTGGTTAATTCAGATTTGCCATTTGGCATTAAATCTTCCTCCTCAAATTTCTACACTTTAGTTACTGATCAGAATTTAGACCGTGAAAAAATGTCTGAATATAATATCACAATAACAGCTATTGATGAGGGCTCGCCTTCTTTCTCTACTAATAAAACACTGACTCTGAAAATCTCTGATGTCAATGACAACGCCCCTTTGTTTCAGCGTCAGTCATACACCGCATATGTGATGGAAAATAATTCACCCGGAGTCTCTGTTTTATCTGTTAAAGCGCATGACAAAGACTCCGGCAATAACGCGCGTATTTCATATTTTCTAGAAGATATTCTCGTGAATGGCGTCTCTGCCTCGACGTTTATTTCAGTGAATGCAGAGAGTGGAGAGATTCTTGCTGTTCGTTCGTTTGATTATGAGCAGGCAAAAGAATTTAACATTCGCGTAAAAGCTCAGGACGGAGGAAATCCTCCACTCAGCAGCAACGTGAGCGTGAAAATAATGATTCAGGACCAGAATGACAACGCGCCTCAGGTTCTGTATCCGGTCCAGTCAGGCGCTTCTGTGGTGGCTGAAATAGTGCCTCGTTCTGCAGATGTGGGTTATCTGGTGACAAAAGTGGTTGCTGTTGATGTGGACTCTGGACAGAATGCCTGGCTCTCATATAAACTGCAGAAAGCCACAGACAGGGCGCTGTTTGAAGTGGGCTTACAGAATGGAGAAATAAGAACTGTGCGCCAAGTGACAGATAAAGATGCTGTGAAACAAAGACTCACTGTTGTAGTGGAGGACAACGGGCAGCCCTCTCGATCAGCTACAGTCAATGTTAACGTGGCGGTGGCGGACAGCTTCCCCGAAGTGCTCTCGGAGTTCACTGACTTTACGCACGACAAGGACTACAACGACACCCTGACTTTCTATCTGGTCTTGGCCTTGGCTGTAGTTTCGTTTCTCTTTATCGTGTCTATCATCGCCATACTGTCAGTCAAATGCTACAGATGGAGACGCGAGCGGATGTTTTACAAATCTGGAGCGAATCTTCCGGTTATTCCGTATTATCCGCCTCTTTACGCAGACGTAGGGGGCACAGGAACTCTAAAGCAAGTGTTTAATTATGAAATGTGTGGCACTACTGACTCAAGAAAGAGTGATCTGACATTTGTCCGACCTTGTAGTCAGAGCATCATTAGTTTGGACGCCGATGGAACGCAGACACTCACGCACATTCAGGAACATAAACAGATATCCAGAGATACAGAAAATCAGGTGAGGTGTATGGAATGAGATTGTGTTTAGTTTAATTGCTTAATTTAGTTTTATCAATGCTGCATTTTGGAAATATTATCTTATTTATTAATGTTTGGAAATATACACATAATTAAAACATCGCGTAAACGAGTTTGTGGAGTTTTGAGCATTTTCCTTGAAATTTCCACAAAATACTTTTGTCTGTTTAAAAGTGATTATAATTATTTCACCTGCTTTGAAAAGAAATGGTGTGCTTTTAATTCACAATGATGTGCGCAAAAGTTGATGTTGCAGCTTGCACTCTGCTCCAGTACCACTGTTTTTATAGATAGCTCTAATAAAGTACCTGTGACAAGCATTTTGCAGTTCGTGGATTGAACCCTAAGAGTCGCTGTTGGTTGTTAAGGTAGATCTGTCTGATTTTATGCATCATACACGCCTTCCGTGCCACTTTCGTATGAAAGGGCTGTGCATTTAGTACAAAGCCGTGCGCACCGCAAATACTTGAGGATGCTTTTGACACCATGTTCTTGCTGTAACATTCACTTTAATATTCTAGATTTTTAAAACCTTTACTGCGCTGTCGAGTGGATATTGTATATATTTTTGTTGAGAGATTCATCGAAGCACCGCCATCAACATGAGAAAGAAGGATTGTCATTCTGCATGGCCGCCGTGTGCTCTTCTTTTCTTTGTACACTTTCTCTGTGGCGCATACGGACAGGTCCGTTATTCCGTGCCAGAGGAGATGACATCTGGTTCCTTCGTCGGAGACATAGTTAAAGACTTAGGTCTTGAGCTTAAAAGGCTGACAACGGGGAAAGCACGGATCTTTACAGCAGGTGGCCGCGAATATGTTGCGCTGGACCGGGAGAAAGGGCATATCGTTATTAAGGAGAGAATCGACAGGGAGCTTTTGTGCGCTGGTGCTGTATCTGCGTGCAGTCTGAGCTTTGAAGTGATCTTAGAAAATCCCATCGAGCTCTATCGCATCACCATAGAAATACTGGATGTTAATGACAACAGTCCTGCGTTTCCAAGAGGTGAAATTACATTAGAAATCAGTGAGTTTGCTTCAACGGGAGCGCGTTTTACTGTGGATAGCGCAGTCGATCCTGATGTCGGCATTAACAGTATTCAGAGTTATTCAGTTAATCCTACTGATCATTTTACTGTAAAGAAACAAAGTCGATCAGGCGGCAGTAAAAACGTAGAGCTTGTTTTGCAAACACCTTTAGACAGAGAGAAACAAGAATATTTATATTTAACTATAACTGCTACAGATGGAGGCAACCCCAAGCGATCTGGCACGGTGAAAATACACGTTATTGTTTTGGATATAAATGACTGCTCCGGTTTTCCAAAAGGACACCTACAAAATATCTATCCCAGAAAACACCGCAAAGGGATCGTTGCTGGTTACTGTTAATGCAACCGATGCGGATACTGTCTCAAATGCACAAATTGGATATTATTTCGAGCACACCACACCCAAAATCCGAGACCTGTTTTCTGTCGATCCATCCAGCGGTGAAATAAGATTGATTGGTGAGCTTGATTTTGAGGAGTCTGCTATTCATGAGTTTCAAATTCAAGCTAAAGATCAGGGGGGGTTATCAGATTCCTCTGAGGTGATCGTAGAAGTTACAGACGTAAATGATAACGCGCCAAAAATGACGCTTATGTCTTTTTCTAACAATATTCCAGAAAATGCACCTCTTGGAACGGTTGTGGCCATGATAAATATACAAGACAGCGATTCTGAAGAAAATGGAAAGATTACCTGTTTTATTGATAGGGACCTTCCGTTTAAAATCGAATCGTCTTTGACTAATTATTACAGTATCGTCTCGGACTCTGAGCTAGACAGAGAAGACATACCTGAGTACAATATTACCATCACAGCCAAAGATAGTGGCAGTCCTTCATTGTTTAGCAAAAATATTTTGAACGTAAAGATCATTGATGTAAATGATCACGCTCCGCAGTTTGAGCAGGATTCATATAATGCTTATGTGATGGAGAATAATTCGCCTTCTCTGTCTTTGTTCAATGTTAAAGCGCACGACGCAGATTTGGGGGCAAACGCACGCGTGTCCTACTTCATTTCAGATAATGATTTGAACGGTACACCAATTTCGTCATTAGTTTCTATCAACTCTGACAGTGGGACTGTTTATGCAACAAAATCGTTTGATTATGAACAATTAAAATCTTTTACAATCACAGTGAAAGCGCAGGACGGAGGCTCCCCTCCTCTCAGCAGCAACGTGAGCGTGAAAATAACAATTCAGGACCAGAATGACAACGCGCCTCAGTTTCTGTATCCGGTCCAGTCAGGTGCTTCTGTGGTGGCTGAAATAGTGCCTCGTTCTGCAGATGTGGGTTATCTGGTGACTAAAGTGGTGGCTGTTGATGTGGACTCTGGACAGAACGCCTGGCTCTCATATAAACTGCAGAAAGCCACAGACAGGACGCTGTTTGAAGTGGGCTTACAGAATGGAGAAATAAGAACTGTGCGCCAAGTGACAGATAAAGATGCTGTGAAACAAAGACTCACTGTTGTAGTGGAGGACAACGGGCAGCCCTCTCGATCAGCTACAGTCAATGTTAACGTGGCGGTGGCGGACAGCTTCCCTGAAGTGCTCTCGGAGTTCATTGACTTTACGCACGACAAGGACTACAACAACAACCTGACTTTCTATCTGGTCTTGGCCTTGGCTGTAGTTTCGTTTCTCTTTATCGTGTCTATCATCGCCATACTGTCAGTCAAATGCTACAGATGGAGACGCGAGCGGATGTTTTACAAATCTGGAGCGAATCTTCCAGTTATTCCGTATTATCCGCCTCTTTACGCAGACGTAGGGGCCACAGGAACTTTACAGCACGTGTACAATTATGAGGTTTGTGGCACTACTGACTCCAGAAAGAGTGATCTGAAGTTTCTGCGGCCCTCTAGTCAAAGTGTTTTAAACTTTGACTTGAGTGGCACAAGAACGATGCCAAAGCAAAACAGGAATACAGAAGATGTTAGTGCAGAGGTGAGATTTCTTAATGTGACTGCTACAGTATTGCTTACAAGTATTTATACAGAATTTTTTTTTTATTCCTTTCTAAAGTTGCCTTTCTTCATTATGTCTCCTTAGTGTGCTTGACACTACCGTCAACTGCTGTTTTTGTGATGTTTAGTGAATGTGTGAAGTTGGTTTTCCTCAAGTTCACACAGGTGCGCAAGTAGAGGAACCACAGGAATAGAAAAGCACATTAACTGTGAACATGATCCACTAATGCTTCACAAACACAAAGTTGTTTTTAACAGTAAATCTATTAATTTAATGTGTGCTTGTGCTATTTTATTTTTTAAATAATGATATTTGTGTAATTTAGTGTATTACACATTTTTGTGAAACTTTAGTGTCTAAATACTTCTGTAGCAACTGTATTCTATGTGTTCATAGAAACATTCAGTGGCATATAAACACAATCACTCCTTTAGAATGTGTCAGCTGTTGTCAGGAGGAGAAAACAGGAAATGCGCTCTGATCTCACAGACTGCAGAGTCGTGGGGGAGGGGTTGTGTGCTGAGAGGCGAGTCGAAGCTAATGCAGCAAAATCCAAACTGAATCTTTGTTGTCATCAGATGATGAATAACTTGAATGCCAGCTCTGATATTTTGCATTCTCAAATATATCAGTTTTGTGTCATGCAGGACATTCTGATGGTCCAAAGGGCAGTAAAGCAGAGGAAAGAGAGAGATGCAGGAGGAGGAGGACTAGTGCTGCAGAAAGAACAGGGACACTGCATACTATTTTTTCCCTCACTGACCCATTTTCTGCTTCACACACATATTATTGCCCTGATCATACAGTGGCACTAAATAATATACTGATACACAGACCGTGTAAACTATTTTCAGGAGAAAAGGCAAATATTCAATGGTAAACAAGCTGAAATAGGGATGTAGAGAGATGCACTTTATATAAAACCACTGCAGTGTGATGCGGGTAGACATTTTGAGACAGAACAACTATAAGGACATCTATAAAGCTGCACAGTCCTGTGACTACAGGCAATGCAGACAGACGGTTTAGAATATGAAGATGATGACAAATAAATCATATACAGGCCATTGTGACAGCCTTGTAAGAGCTTATATAAAAGATTCAATTTTATTATACATGTAGGAAAAAGCTGAACTTGTTTAACATATAACTATCACAAATGAGCTATCACAAATACAGAAACACACTTCGAGACTTGCCCATGTGTTTCTACAGTAAACAGTCATGCACATAATGAATTAGCTGTAGCTTCACTTGAATGTTCTGTTCCACTCTGAAATGCGTCATTTTACGGAAGTAAAGTGCTTCTTGGGAGTCATTTCAGGTTGACTTCAACTTTATAGCTTGTATGTTTTAGTTTATTTTCCAGCGTACCCTACTGGCTTCTCTTTAATAGACTCATTTTCAGTTGTGGAGCCTCTTTTCTCTGCAGCACATTAAAGAAGAGACATGTGGTAGTCAGATGTGCTGCTTGCGTATGCAAACTGCTAATATGGAAGTTGCTACTCAAAATAACCATTTTAGTGACATTCCCCTGTCATTTTTCTTAAATGAAAATAAGTCTTAAATGACTTTTTTATTGTCTACCATAATTATATGCAAAGTCAATCATGCACACAGACTTTTTCTGTTGTTTGTTTGTGGCGGGCACATCTGCATTTCTTCAGTTGTGACTGTGTGAACTGTTACCCTCTTTGCCTTTGGGTGTCCCACATCTGGCCTTCATTTCTCTAATCTTCAGTTCCTGTACTTATTAGTGCCTTTTCTTTAATGTACATCATAAATCCACATGCTCTTTAGCTTTGGGAGCTGTTTCCTCACAAATCACTGAAATGGGCTTCTTGCTTCAAAGCATTCTTAATTGGCACATTGCCGTTGTGTAAAAGCCAATATGAAAGGTCAAAGACACTGTTTTATATGTAAAACGGTCAAGATCGCCTTTGTATTCTATATTTCACTTTACCTGACTGGTTGTACAGTGTTTTTGACTGTAATGCTTCCTTCAAGACGTATATGTTTACTTAGCTTTATCTAGAAAAATGTTATTCCTAAAAAAAATTGCATATAGCTATCAAAGTCAGGTGTTTAAAATCTTAAAATGTCTTTGTGGTGGTTATAGCAAAAAGGAAGCATTTAATGTCCTTATTGCTAGAAAAACAGTTTATGTTTCTTGTCTCTTGAGCATCTTTAAATTAATTATTTTATTTTCTGTCCTATTTTGCTTCTCACTTTGATGCAGCAGTGCATCTCTCCTTAAGAAATCTGTCTCACGTGAGCTTGTGTGTGTCCTCATCCTGCAGCACACTGATCCTCTGAAAGGATTAAACAGGGTTTATCAAGGCCAGTGAGACAGTAGGGGACACACACACACATACACACACACATATACAGTGACCTGTGTCTACAGACAGTAAACTAAAACCACGTGGGCGCAAAGCCATTTATACTAGTTGTTTTTGTTCTGTTTTTTCTGAATGTGGGTCATATCTCTTGATGGTTGACTTTTTTTCTGTGGATTCCAGATAAAACACAAAACTAAATTTAATCGTATGTCCTAATATATAATTTGTGTACTTATAGCAAAGGAATCATCCCTATACAAGGGAAGCTGTCTTTCCTTCACATCTTTTTCTCTCATCCTGTCTTTTATTTCTCCCCTCCCCCTCTCCGCCTGCTCCTCCCTGCAGTCTTTGTCTGATATATGTATGGGTTATGCACAGATAGTCAGTCAGTGCGCAAAAAAATAAATAAATAAAAATGCACATCAAAACCATGCATATTTTTCACCACAAACCCTTAAATTTTGGCCTTGGTCACACTGATTATATTTCTTGCTTTGTTTGGTATGATATATGAGAGGTAATGTTTGTGCCTAAATGAGATATGATGGTCATTTCCTATGTTGTTTTTGTGGAGGATAAATATGCCTTGCTCTGTGTTTATAAATGTTTACAAAAGCCCCTCTTATGGTGCTTTTCCCTCATTCCTCTTCTGGCCCATTTTCCATCCCTTGGTGGGTCTTGTTGTCATGGCAACAGGCTGACTCATGGGTAGGGCTGTACCATTATTCTTGAGTCCACAGGGGGGCAGTGAAAGTTTCAGAGCTGGATGTGATGTTGTGAGGTGCTGCTGAAGCCCGTTGACACCCCTGTTATAGATGGAGGCATGCAATGGCCAGAGATTCAGGTTTAATGAGTTGGGGGAAGGAACACGTGTATATTTTTATATAGAGCATGATTGTCTCAGTGAGAGTTGGAATTCTGTTCTTATTAGTTAGTGTATTTTCTTTATGGTTCTTTGATTAATTCTTCTACAATAATATTTTATTTCCATTTCATGAATATAATCCATACTTAAAACATTAAAAGTTTCTAACTAATGCTTTTGAAAAATAATAATAATAATAATATTTGTGTGTGTGTGTGTGTGTGTGTGTGTATATATATGTATATATATATATAAGGATTATTTTGATTGTTTAATTTTTATTAACACATAATATCAATATTTTGAAGGTTTGCACAAAAAGAAAATCAATTTGAGCACCTTGTCAGCAATGTGCAATGTCATCTGCAGTTATGAAGGATGAGATTTGTGTGTGTGTGTGTGTGTGTGTGTGTGTGTGTGTGTGTGTGTGTGTGTGTGTGTGTGTGTGTGTGTCTGTGAGAGTGAGAGAAAGAGAGAGAGAGAGCAATATGAAGGAGGTTTGAATTATTAATATCTGAACCTACTATTCATCAGAGATATTTCTTTACATGTTCTTTCTTTTCTTTTTTTCTTTCATTATGATCTCTGTCTAACTAACAAATAAATAATCATGTATTTCTGTCCTTGCTGAAGTGTCTTAAGACCTGTTAAAAGTCACAGACTAAAAGGTTTGGTAAGTATGAGGGTCCTGCACACATATGCTGTTGCGTCACTCTAATGAAATCTGTTTTTTCTTTTTCTTCTTCTTTTTCATGTTCATGTTGCTGCTGATGCTGATGCTTTGGTATCTTCTCCTCCTGCTCATGTGTCTGATCCATACCTGTGTCTGCAAATCAAGGTAAGAAAACATTGGAGAACACACAAACACACACATTTCTCATCCAAACAGTGTTTGAATTGTGTTTCTTTTATTTAGAAATAGTCTAATCAAACACACATTTTATTATTCCACTTCTAAAGGTAAAAACGTAGATCTGTTTTCTATAGTATTTTGTATTCTTTAATATATGCTGCTAGCCATCAGTTTAGATACACTTAAATCAATTTGTTTCTTATAATCTTACAATCTTTATTTTCTAAAGGCTTTTACTTAAAAGCTTGCAATTACTTTGGTAGACAAATGGTCTATGTATTGTCTTTACAAAACATTTGTGTTTCTTTTAGTGCGGTTTGTCTGGTGTTTTTTAATACTGTACTGTTGTATTTTAAAATTGACACACCTACATCTGAAACTGATTTAAAAATATGGTATCTTTAAGATTTTCAGCGTCATTGTAGTTTGGTACTGTTGTATGTGATAGAGCTGTCTAAGTATGTTGTATAGTTAGTCTGTGATACCAAAAGACTGTACTGTTGTTTGGATCGAGCTTAATTTCATTGTATGAAGAGGTTGCTGACTGGTTTACTGGGAGCTGATTGGATTACAGATGGAGCCTGTGTGTGTGTGTGTGTGTGTGTGTGTGTGTGTGTGTGTGTGTGTGTGTGTGTGTGTGTGTGTGTGCTGGGTTGGCTGCGTGCAGCAGCAGGCGTTAAACTGAGTGTCGCTGTCCGCCGCTGTAGTGCTGAAACGGGCTCTTGCATCACCCTCCTTCTCAGTGTCTCTGTTAGCAACATTTCAGATCCGCTGTCTTTTAGCCTTTCAGCTTGCTTTTTAACAGTAGTTTGAGGTTTTTTTTTTTTTTTTAATGTTCATTTGTCATTTTTTATAAGTTTAAATTAAAAGAAAAAAAGGTTTGTATTGTTTTGTGTCATTTATACACAGGCCTGTATATGCGGTTGTACTGTACTGTATTTTCTGCTATTGAAGGCGTGCGCTCAGAGCTGCAGTTCATGAAACTCACCACAGGGCGGCAGTAAAGATAACACACAAACACACGTGCAGCTGTCAGTCACATGGTTATAATTTAACATACATTCTTAAGAGGTCTACAAATATGTCATCCGTGCGCAAATAAAGATTTATTCACACCAGGTGGCATCAGTGATTTACTCCATTATATTTATAGAAACTACAAAATACCAAAATAATAATAATGATTATTGACAAATACTAGGAATGTTACCATGCAGTTTATTTAAACAGTTTTGGTATCTTTAAAGAATCACATTTTAAATCACACAATAACAACAATTAAATTTAAAATGTGTTACAGGTGTGATCTGCATCATTCTAAAAATAGACTTTTACAGTGAAAAACTTATAAACTACTATGCAGTTTCTGTATCTTTAATACTTATAAATACATTATTGTCATTATAAAGAAATTAAATATAATTATAAATATAATACAAATGAATATACATATAATTGTGTATAATTATAAATACTACACAATAGCAACATTTTTGTTTGTTTTCTATAGGACAATGTTATCATCCATTTAAATATACAGAAACTGTATAAAATTATGGCGTATAAAATTTTGCATGTTTATTACATTATCATTATATATATATATATATATATATATATATATATATATATATATATATATATAGTATTTTTTGCTATTATTGACTACATATAATAACTAAATAGTTTATACAACCACCACATTTTTTTCATATTTAAATGGTTAAAACTCTGAATCAGCAGAACTGCACAGACCAAGACATTCATCCAGTCTACTTTCACCAATAGTCAGAGGGAGAGAGAAAGATATGCATTATTCTGCATAGCATCTGTAGACACAAAGCTGCAGTGGAAAAAAAATGAAAAAGAAAAATGTATTTTGATCCTTTTGAGATTTTTAACGGGTGAGATATAGTATGAGTACCCATATGACTAAGCTTAATGTATTTGATCAACTGGAATTATGTAATGTTTTGACAGATAAGTAATTCATCTGTAGTAAGGTCTTAAAGCCTGTAGGAATTGCTTTCCTTTAAGCCTAAAAATATGCATTTGTATCCTAATAATCTGCCGTGAAATAAAAACAATATTTAGAACATTTCGGGCACTATTCAAATATTATGAGATAGCAAAGAGGGGAAACTGCGCCGTCTAGTGGCGTGTCGTTGTAATTCTCTTTTGACTTGTAGAATATTGTTTTGTATAATACTGAATATAGAATATTGTATGTGTTAAATGGCTCTCGTATTTTGTCTCGTCAGTATTTTATCATTATAAAATATACAATTGCATATTTATTACCTTGTAATGCAACATTGCCAGAGATGTCCATAGAAGTTTTCAATGGTTTTGTGGTCTGTGGCCGTGTTCACAAATTGGCAGCGTTCCTTTGAGTCTCTAATGTTCATTATCTCGACTCGTAAATGTTTTAAACCACATGGGATCACTGGCATGTGTGCTGGAAACAGGTTGACCTGAGCAGTGAAAGTTTCTCCAAGCGCTAGGAGAAGTGTGTGGGTGTCTCTCTCGCTCTGTGTGTGTGATCCGTGTATGTGAGTGTGTGCGAGCACTAGGACGGGCCACTTTGTGACTCAGTCTCCGCCCTGTTGCGCAGCGGAGGCGCAGCTAATTCAGGGAGTTTTGGAGAAAGCTAGATGGAGGACTGTTTTTCCTCTCTTGTGATTTCCCGAAAGGTTTACAGACGTCATGAATTGTGTTAAACTTCTTCCTTCACTCCGCGCAAATCGGATTGCGTTACGCGCGACATGGTAGCGCCACTTTAATTGGAATATGGATTCTGTAAGACGAAAAAGTTAATACTTGTCCCCTCCCCGGATCGCACATAATGGAGAGGAGACGCTCGTGGCCCGTGCTCTGCCTCGCGCTCTCCCTCATGCACCTCTCAATCGCGTCCGGTGAGCTCCATTATTCGGTACCGGAGGAACAGAAACCTGGGTCTGTCGTTGGGAATATAGCGAGCGATTTGGGTCTCAGCGCGATGAGGATTACTGAAAGAAACCTAGAAGTCGTGTCGGGATCTAACGCGCAGTATTTCGAGGTAAATCCTAACGGTGTCTTAGTTATTAGAGAGACTATAGATAGAGAGCATATTTGCGCTTTAAGTTCGACTTGCTCTTTGCACCTTCAAATTCTTCTTCAGAACCCTTTAGAAATTCACAGAGTTCTTGTTCAAATTGATGATGTAAACGACAACGCGCCGCAGTTTCCAAACGTGAATTCATCAATAGAGATTTCCGAGGCGGCCGCTCCAGGAACGCGGTTCCGTCTGGAGAGCGCACGCGACCCCGATGTGGGCATTAACTCCCTACGCACATACAGCCTCTCCAGCAGCGACTATTTTGTTTTACACGTGGAGACTAAAAGCGACGGTAGTAAGTTTCCAGAGCTCGTCCTGGAAAAGGCTCTGGACCGGGAGGCGCAGGCCGCGTTTCGCCTCTCGCTCACGGCCGTGGACGGAGGACAGCCGGAGAAATCAGGGACCACCCTCCTGCTCATTAAGATTCTGGACGTGAATGACAACGCGCCGGTGTTTGATGAGCCGGTGAAAAGGGTTAGTCTTTTGGAAAACTCTCCTCCGGGAACGCTTGTGACTAAACTGAATGCCACTGATGTGGACTCTGGGATAAACGGGAAAATATCTTACTTATTCAGTAAATATACAACAGAGAGAGTACTTAAAATGTTCAGTGTTGATTCTCAGTCGGGGGAAATCCATGTTGTGGGGGATGTGGATTATGAGGAAGCTAATATGTATGACATCACAGTTCAAGCCAGGGATGGAGGCTCTCCCGCCATGGAGGGCTCATGCAACATTAAAGTGGAAATAATCGATGTGAATGATAACACTCCAGAGGTGACATTAACCTCCCTAACCAGCTCCATCCGGGAGGATGCTGAAACCGGCACTGTTATTGCATTAATCAGTGCGAAAGACTTAGATTCTGGGGATAATGGAAAACTCACACTTAGAGTATCCCAAGGGCTTCCGTTTAAACTAAAGTCGGTCTTTGGAGAACACTACAAACTTGTGACCGACGGACGTCTAGATAGAGAAGTCAATGATGAGTACACTGTTGTTGTCACTGCGACAGACTCCGGCTCACCTCCGCGATCCTCTCAGAAGACTTTTGCGGTCCATTTATCAGATGTTAATGATAATGCTCCAGTGTTCTCACAGAACTCCTACTCAGTAGATGTAGCTGAAAATAACGCTCCTGGTACTCCAATAGCAACCGTTTTGGCATCAGACCCAGATGTCGGAGACAACGCCCGATTGTCATACTCCATCCTACCGACCATCATCCACGGCAGCCCCATTTCCTCATACGTCTACATCAACCCAGAGAACGGGAACATCTTCACCATGCGCTCTTTGGATTATGAGCAAATGAACGCGTTCAAGATCGAAGTGCAGGTACGTGATGCTGGAGCGCCGCCACAGACATCTAACGTCACCGTTCATGTTTTTGTGGTCGACCAGAACGACAACCCACCCGTCATCCTTTACCCAACCCACTCTGAAGACACAGGGCTCCAGCTGACCGTCCCACATGGTGCCCCTGTCGGTCATCGTGTTAACAAGATCGTCGCCGTTGACCCCGACAGTGGCCACAACGCTTGGCTCTTCTACAGCATCGCTCCAGGAGACGATTCATCACTGTTTCACATCGAACTTCACACGGGTGAACTGCTTACCGCACAGAAACTCATGGATGATGAACAGGGTGGTAAAACCCACCCAGCTTATAACTTCATAGTGGTTGTGCGAGACAACGGCCAGCCAGCTTTGTCCACTAGCGTTTTGGTTACAGTTACCATAGAAGAAAAAAGCCCGGACAAATCTACAGACTTCCATATAACGCCACACAAGGGGGCGGGAATGACGGACGTCACTCTGTACCTCATCATCTCATTGGGCTGTGTGACGTTGGTGTCACTCTTGACCATGACGGTGCTCTTGGTACGGTGCATCAGGCACAAGGATGGTTCGATGTGCTGCTACTCTAGAACGGGCTTCCGTTCCAGGCACTCCTATCAGCAGAGAGTCCATAAGGACCTTCACCTCCAGCTTAACACTGATGGACCCATTAGATATATGGAGGTGGTTGGAGGGCCTCAGGAACCTCACATGAGGACCTACAGGCCCTGCTACTCAACGCTCTCCAGCAGGAGTGATTTTGTGTTTGTCAAGACTCCCATGTTGAGTCATAACAACACACTAAACATGACTTTGACTAGGAAGCACTTAATGAACTCAACCAATGAGGTGAGAGCATACTCATCCCTACAGCCAATCAGGTTCTTCACTGTGGAGTCACTAATGGTTTTTTTTCACTACCTCTCAAAAGTTTGGATTTATTTATTTATTCATCTAATTAGGCTTTTTGCTGTTCGTTTGCTTATTATTTACTCATTTAATTTAAAATTACTTTTTTAAATTATTTAAGATAGAATTTATTAATTTGATGCAAAGCTGAATTTCCAGCGTCATTACTCAAGTCTTCAGTGTCACATGATCCTTTAGAAATCATTCTATGCTGATTTGGTGCTGTATTATCGAGTTGATGTTGGTGTTGAAACCTAATTGTTCTTATTTTCAAAGTTGAATTTTATTTATTTATTGTGTACATTTATTTTTACAGGATCCTTGGATAAAAAGAAACTTCAAAATAACAGCATTTATTTAAAATATAGATATTTTGTCACATTGTAAATGTCTTTATGGTCCTTTTGATCCGTTTAATATATCCTTGCTGAATAAAGTATTGATTTTTATCTTAACTACCCAAAACATTTAAATGGTAGTGTATCACAGTTTCCACAAAAATATCAAGCAGCACTGTTTTCAATTCTGATAATAATCAAAAATGTTCCATGTCAAAATCAGATATCAGAATTATTTCTGAAGGATCATGTGACACGGAAGACTGGAGTAATGCTGAAAATTCAGCAGTACATCACAATAATTAATTACATTTCAAAATACAATTTTTAAAATTGTAATAATATTTCACAATATTACTATTTTTTCTGCATTTTTGATCAAATAAATGCAGCCTTGGTGAGCAGAAGAGATATCTCTCAAAAACATTAAACAATTGTAGTTAATCCAAACATTTGACTGGTAGTACAGGTGGAAAAATATATCAGGTAATGTTTCAGCCTCAGAGCTGGTTAACACACGTTGATGCCTATTTTGTGTTTTGTTTTCTCTGGGTTCTCTGATTTGTTGATGTTTTATGAGCATAGTTTTGTTTCAAATGAAGCAGCTGGGTAATTTGTTAAATATGCTTCAACTGTACATCATAGTGCCATTATTATGATTTAGTAACTGGCTTCCAAAAGCAGCAACAGACTGGCAGGGTGTGAGTCCTGTGACTAAACAGGAAGAGGGAGTTAGAAGATGTGGGCTCACAAAGGAAAAGGCTGCAGACATATTAAGAACAAAAATGAAAGCATTTAGAAGAGTCTGGATGGTTTCAGACAAGAAGGGAGGAGAAAATTAAGTCAAAGTAAGGAAAGAGGCTTAGAGAGTATTGGGATAACATGAACTTTGGGATTTTAGACTTGGAAACATGGTTGTCAGAGAGAAAAACATCTAGATTAGTGGTTCTAAACTATTTTTGCTTCAAGACCCAGATTGTGAATTCAACATCAAGTGGAGACACCAAAATTGTTTAGTGTACAAAAGTAAACATTAATGACTTTGTACTGGAAAACAAGACAAAAAAAAATCTGAGTAAGGAAACATTTTTGGAGTGCACTGGTTAAAATGAAAGATATGAACAGAAATAAGGAGCAGACATAGTGAGTGCACAGAACAGAAACTCTGAAGTGAGGTTGAAAGAGACATGGATAACAGATGGACAGGAAGAGGAACAGACTGACAGACAGAAATGAGGATTTGGATGGGGGAAGGAAAAGGCGGGAATATGAGGGATGGAGAGAGAGAAATAGGAAGTAGGTAGTGGAAAAAAGAGGTGACGGAATAACAGGATTCCAGAGGTCATGCATTGACCCCTGACTTCCTGTTGTGCTGAACTCATGTTATTGCTTCCACACGTCTGAGTCATGTGACCCACATCTGGGATATCCCATAGTGAGTCAATTCTCATTTACATGAGCTCTTGTGTAGGATTTGCCAGTTTCTTATTGCAAGTTCCTTCTGTGTTTCTTTAGCATGTGAAGCGGTTATTTGTAGAGTTTTAGTCAAATGTTACACAAGTTTGCTGTTTATTGAAACTGAATTCCTCCGTAATCTCATGTGTTTATGTCTGTAGGGGATGAGCCTGAGAAATTGAGTTTTTCCTCTTTCTTTCTCCCATTCTCTCTGTTCGGGACCTAATGTCCTATCTCTAAGTCCCTTGAGAGTCGTTCTGTCTCTCGGGTCGCTGGGCTTCCATCTGGCTCTGCTATCATGACACGTGTTCTCTCTCTCTCTCTCTCTGTGTGTGTGTGTGTGTGTGTGTGTGTGTGTGTGAGGAGGCGGGCATGTGAGTTTCAATAGAGATGAAAGAATCACTAATGGACCTGAGGACAGAGAGATGGGGGTGTTCACCTGTGTGTGTGTGTGTGTGTGTGTGTGTGTGGTCCTTTTCTTTTTCACCTTGTCAAAAACATCTTTTGACTTTCACTTTACTTTGAGCATCTTTCTTTCTAACTTTTTTAAAACGGAATCTCACGTAATCTGTCCAAAAAATTACTAGATCATATTGTGCTTAATGAAAACTTTTAGAATTTAAGAAATTAGAATTTCTTGTCTTTTCTTGACAATTGTGCACAGTCTACATCATTTTTTATTATTATTATTGTATTGCTTAAAACATGCAGTAAATTGTATTTTTAAATGTAAAATATTGAATAAGAATCTAATGAGAATGACTCAGCTCAGCTCAGAATTTAAAAGTTACAGTAATTTGTATTTGTAAAAATGTCAAATGTTCCTAAATAGTCATAAATTGTTATTTTTACCTTTTCTTCTAATTTTAGAAATCAAATCTCTTGAAATGATAGACTAATGAGAATTTTAGAAATCAAATCTCTTGCATTTTCATTACAATTAATGCACAACCTACTACAAGTTCTCATTATTGTAATGCAAAACATATGCATGAAATGTATTTTTTAAATATTGATTCAGACTTTAATGAGAATAATCACTATAAAAATATCCAAAACAAATGATAGTAATGATAAATCTGTAGGAAATATGTTTAATTTAAAAAAATATATATAATTTTCCATCTTTACCTTTTGGTTTAAAGGTAAAATGTGGCCTGGACAAATTTATGGGAAATTAATCTGTTTATATGCCAATATTTATGTTAAAACGCCAATTTAATACATGCCAGACAGTTTTATGAGCCAATCTGTTGGAAAGGCTCCAAACTACCAGTGACCAATACTCTGTAAAATTTGTTACTTTCTGTATTTGTTGACTTTCTGCGGTCATGTTATGACAGTAAACACATTTCATGACTTTCTGCCAAATTTGTCCATGTTTTTAGTTTCACCCATTTCACTTTGATCATGTTGCCATTGCGTTTCTCTGAAGCTCTTGTAGTGTCCTACATTTATTCTATTCAGCTGTGACCATCCTGATCAGTACAATCAGACTCTGGTTGGTTGGACTAAGTGGTTTTAGCATTTTGCTGTGTGGTTGCTAGGGAGTTTTGGGTGGTTGCTAGGTGGTTCAAGTCAAAAATGTACACGTTAAGTCTGTCAGGGTTTCTAGACATATGCATCTGCCCTTCTGTTTCTAGTGATAATGTGTGTACAGTTTACAGAGAGCGGCCTGCAAAGTGTTTACAAGTTATACAAAGTAAAATAGATCTTTCTGGAATCAGGTAGCTTCCTGTTCAGTGTGTAGAAAATGCTTAGGGATGTTTCTATTGTGTGATCAGGATATATGTCACATACAGATGTTTTCCATGTGATCTATGTCTTATATAAATATAGTTTGTTCATTCACAGGATCTTTCAGAGTTGATATACTGACCCAGATACTTCTGGTTCATATGTGTGTGCCAGATGTAAAGCTACAGATTAAGACTGAAGGGTTATGAATTATAGTTATAATAAGAACATGTAATTCATCTATGAAAGCTTATATCTGTAAGCTCAATGTGTTAATTTATCGCAGTCCAGTGGCTTTGAATGTGGCTCATTCAATTAGAATTAAGAGTAAGTATGATTCCTTTTATTTGCTGCTCAAGTTTTATCATGACAGATTTGATACACATGTTTTGCAATAGTTCAAATGTGTGTATTTTCATACATACAGTAGGTGTGCTTCATCCTGCTTCAGCATGTGTGCAGAGCATTAGTGTGTTTACAGATGTCACACAGACCTTTAGGCGAATTTGGTGTGTGTGTGTGTGTGTGTGTGTGTTTGGGAGCGTGACACATCTATTGTATGTTATTTGTATAAATATTCAGTATGTAAATAGAATTTTCTGAGTGGACAATTACCACCTGCAGTTGTGACCTTGAGTTAGTGTGGCAAGGTCAAGTTGTGTGACCTCATTCTGATCACCATGGCTGTGGTGAATCTTGAATTAGAAAGGGAACATAGTGAAGTCTTATTGCAGCAATGTAACTGTTGCTACCTGGTCTCATGGCATAAATGTACTATTTGAAAAACTAATTGTTTTAACTGCATAATGTTTTAAAACATATGCTCATAAGAAAGCCAGATACCTCATTATGGAAGATTTGACTTTATTTCTGACATTCCTGACCTTCATGCTCACTCGCTCTAAACTCTTTGTGTCCTTGCCCAATGAGTGTTTTGTACACATGAGGATATGCAGGAATCATTATTGTCTGAAAGACTCTGACCCTGAATCTGACTAATATTGTGATTGTTCTGATTAATCTGATGTGGTTTAGTGAATAATGTTCTGTGTGCAAAGTTATGTGTTTTTATGTTTGGGTCAGAGAAACCTGTGCTCTGTTTGGCTATTTGGCTTTACATTGTGAATAAACATGTTCACAGATATTACCTAAATGGGTGCAAATTTAAAAACTATGTAAATAATTTTTTTTCATGAACTTAAATACTTACTTTTTTCATACAGGTTGGTTTAGGTTAGTCTTGCAGTTGTTGTGTTTACGATTGTGTGTTTATTGAATTACCTGGCTATACTTTGTGACCAAAATTGTCTCCAAAAGTAGTCTAAATTGGAGAAAAGAAGGGGGTTTATTTATTTATTTATTTTTATTTGTGCCTAGTTTCATAGATTTTCATACAGTTAGGGTTTAGGTTGGTAGTAATTAGTCTTAATTCAGGAAAAATCGATATTGTATACTTTTTTTTTTGTCCCCAAAATAAGTAAATAACTGTTGTTTAGTTTAGTTTAGTTTAGTTTAGTTTAGTTTAGTTTTTTGTTTTGTTTTTTTTGTGTTGTTTTGTTTTGTTTGAAAATGCATTTGTAACATTTTGTTTTCATACAGGCCAGGTTACTTAGGTTGTCTAAATCATACTAAAAGGAAAAAGTAGGGATGTTTACAAATGTAAAAAAAAAAAAAAAAAAATGTTATAGCTAAATGCTTATTTTGCTATACTTTAAGACCAAAATTGTCCCCAAAAGTTATGCAAGTTGGGCAGTTTTTAAATTATTATTAATGTATTTTTTTGCAATAACTGGATTACTAAAGCTGACCTGTATGAGATAACATTTAGCACATTTAGAAAAAATAAACATTTTATATAAAACAATATTTTGTATAAATGTATATAAAACAGTCGGCCCCCATTTATATAGTTCATTAAGGATATGTGTATGTGTTGTGTGTATTCTCTGAACTCAGCTGATGTTTGCATTTGTGGGTGTTGCTTTTGATGCAAATATTTACTGTGTGTCTGTGTGTGTATTGTTTGTTTCTTGTACATGGTCTTGCATTTTTTATTGTTGAAATATGTGCGAATATGGAACTAAATGGGCTTTAAGTTCAGTGTGAATTTCTAGTTACAGTTAATTTACGTAAGACTTCAGTTGTTTGTTAATTTGATCTTGATTAGCTAATTTGGCAGTGCTCCATTTCACTGCACAATAAGAGCATGCAGATGAAAAAGGATCCCAAATTCTAGAACTGAAAAGGCTTTTATCATTGCTGTTTTTTTTTTTTTTTTTTTATCATATAAGTAGTTTTATTTTGTGTGTTTCTGATGTGTTAAAGAGATAATATGCAGTGTGTGAGAGGAGTGCTGTCCTGAGGATGGAATCACAATGGTCTTTCTGTCTTTGGACCAATTAGTCACAGAGCTTGTTTCTTGCTCACTGGAACAATCAAGTGTGTGTGTGTGTGTGTGTGTGTTCAGACTGAAACGCTAGAATTCCTGCTCATCCCAGCCATCTCTCAGACACGCTATCATTATTAATTGTATATTTGTGTATGTGAAGCACCCATCTTTTTCAAATGAAACCTCTCTAGAAGTCATTTGTCAAAGCTGCTTCTGACATTCATTTAGACTTTATCGTACTCATGTTTCCTTTGGCACTATGTAATAAAGTGAACAAGTCTCTTGTTCTCGTGGTTTGGTCACATGCTGCGTCCTCAAGGTCACACTGACGGCCGTCACCGCATACAGGATACGCTCTTACATCACTTCTCTGTCCTCATGGCAACAGCGAGGTCACACAAATAGACTTGCAAATGAATGGTGCTGTACTTTTCTTTTCTTTTTATATGTCATTACTCATGCTTTCCTTTTGTCTCGTTACAGCAAAAACCACCCAGCGCTGACTGGCGTTTCACCCAGAACCAGAGGCCCGGGCCCAGTGGGTGAGTAACACACACACGTTCACTAAGATTTGCATTATGCAAAGGCAGAAAGTCCCCTCTTTTGAGAGCAGAAACATTTGCATTGAATAAATGGATAGCACACACACTGAGGTGCATATACACTGTATATGTGTGTGTATAGAATAATAGAAGACATACAAAAATTAATTTGCATGTAGATTTGCTTGTGTATAAGAAATATAGGCTGTTAACGTAAATGTAAGACAGGTATAATGCAATTCCAAATAGAAAGCGAGAAGCCAAAAGAGAAAGAAACTAGCTGTGCTGAATCTTAATGTTCTTTTCTTCTTAACAAAATGGCTGCTGTTTTTCAAGCACTTTCCCCTCCACCCCCAACACTTCAATCTGCCAAGAGAAAGAGAAAGAGGCCAGAAAGAGAAAAAGCGGGACAGTGAAGTTTATTGCCATGCTAATGCCTGTTATAGTCATGCATTGTGCTGAAACTGATTGGAACTATTAAGATGCCAAAGAACTTTGACTATTTCAGTGTGATTGACAGCGAATCGTCCAATCAGATGCTCTTTAGGGGGAGGGGGAGGGGTCGACCACAGGCAGCCAATAGTGTCCAGATTCTCTTGTGTGCCAGTGTTCACGGCGCATCGGTTTCCATAACAGACGTTACACAACACATTCCAGCCTGACAGGACCCAGTTTGAAAGAATCCATTTGGAAGAAATTAAATATTTTTGTTTAGTTTAAATTGGCAGCGCTATTTATATCGCAGCAAGCCCAAAGATCTGTGTGTTGTTAGCAAGGTTATGATACTGTAAAAGATAATTTTTTGAAGTTGTAAATAAATCAAAGGTAATGGGAGTATGTTTATATGTTAATTATTTGGGTATTTTCTTGCAATTTTGGAGTGAAAATAGTTTCAAAGTTTCAGGGTATAGGCAACTAAAACTAAAACCATATAAATCCCCCTTGAAAGAGTGAAGTAAATACTGAATACTTTTTTATTTTCATTTGACGTACTAAAATAGGTAAAAATAAATAATGAATATAAATTTTAAATACATATAAATCTAAATACATAAATATCATTACAAATTATATAGATAGATAGCTAGATAGATGGATAGATGGATAGATAGATAGATAGCTAGATAGATGGATAGATGGATAGATAGATGAAATAATAAAACTAATAAATAAAGAACTAATAAAAATTACAAAAATAAAATAAAAATACACAAATTTAAGCTAAAAATATAATACAATCTAATTTAAAATATTAATTAAAACAATAATAGTATCTCAAAGATACTAAAAAAACACAGTGCTTCAGTTTTAAACTTATTTTACCTTAGTTTCTGTCAAAATACCATAGTTAATATCAGTCTTTTCTTTCAGTTCCTTCAAGCTCCAGCCTACACATGTAAGGTGGACGCCGCCGAGCAGGCTGAGGTATTGAAGTGTAGCTAGAGTCCCTGCTCGTTCCTGTAGGATCAGGTTCCTCATCTGAGGCTATTGGTGCTGTGTTAGTGTCCAATAGTGATGCTGGGGCCGTTCTGCTCATAGAATAGAATAGAAAACAGTGTGTAGAGTTGTGTACGTTAGTATCTTCGACCTTGTTGCAGCGCATCCCACGGTTTTGGATTCTTGAAGGGAATTGCACAATGTCCTTTGTGTAAACATTTGTAAGGGGTTTTATGAATGAACAGCTACAAACAATGACATCTTGGACTATAACATTCACATTTTTTATACAACTCACAATCTGGTCCACAGGAAGTGATTATCTGACCACAGGATGTGATAATGCTGACCACAGGAAGTCTGATTTCCTGAAAGTGTAATTAGACGCTGATTGTAGAGAAATGAGGCATTTAATTTTCATGCTACTAAACAGGAAATCTTGACTGTTGTCCTGAAGTGTTGTGCCAGGATATGGCGAGTTAACCCGGTTTGCTTTGTTCTGTGTTTGAAAGTAGCGATGGTTAAGTGGTTAAGGATCTGAACTGGTGGCCCAAATGTCTCAAGACAGTTTGATCTCAGTATTGTCAGTATGAACTGAATAGATCATTGCTCTGGTTCTCATAAGGGTTGATCACTTTAAAACATCACCCTGTTTTTCCCTCATCTTGGCACTGTGAGTTCATCTCTTTTGAAATGCTTGGCAAAAACAAGTCTTTCCCTCCTCAAATGTGTTTCTGCCCTTCATTCTTTCTGTCACTCTTTCCTTCACATGCCCAAAATTTCAGCTTTCTTTCTTTCTTTCTTTCTTTCTTTCTTTCTTTCTTTCTTTTCTTTTTTTTCCTTCTTTCTTTCTTCTCTTTTTTCTTTCTTTCTTTTTTTCTTTCTTTCTTTCTTTCTTTTTCTTTTTCTTTCTTTCTTTCTTTCTTTCTTTCTTTCTTTCTTTCTTTCCCAGTGTCTTTCCTGTCTTTGGGTCTGTTTTAGCCTCCTCTCCCACCCGTCCTGTGGTTGTGTCTTGTATGCAGATGTTGTGCTGTGCCGCTGCGGTTGATTGTCTGGTGTATGTGGTGATAGACAGTTTTACAGCCGCTGGGCTCATTTAAGACAGGAAGTGAGACCCCACGAGACCCCGACTTCAGAGACAGATGGCTTTTAGCATTAGCATCACATTCTCTCTCTGTGCTAGAGGAGCTTGTTAGTAATTCATACTTATTTGAATTTTGTCCATACAGACTGTGAGATGGTGGGTTCAGTGGTTTTTTTCCTGTTCGTTGTGACCTGATTTTTCCAGCATCTGTGTTCATTTGCTTTCAACCAAATGAAAGGCTTCAGAACAGTAAACAGGCAGCAGTAATAAGCTAATTATTTAGCCCAGTGATTTATTTATTGTTTGTTTATTGTTAATAACTGTAATTGTTAAGCATTGTTATGCATTTTAAGTTTCAAGTTCCTGCAATTTTTTCCCCAATTTGAACTGATCTAGATTTTCTCACACTGAAGCTTCTTGAAGCTTGTACTTTTTTTTAAGAAATCAAAACTTTTATTCAAGATTGCATTAAATTGATCAAATGTGACAGTAAAGACATTTATGATATTACAAAAAAATAAAAAATAAAACTACTTGATGTTATTTAGAATTTTCTATTAATCAAAGAATCCTAAAAAAAGTATCATTTTTTCCACAAAAATAGTAAGCAGTACTTTATACTGTATATTAACTCTTTTTGAAATTAATAACAGGAAATGTTTTTTTAAGCAGGAAATCAGTATATTAGATTGATTTCTAAGGATTGTGACACTGAGGACTGGAGTAACGATGCTGAAAATTCAGCTTTGTATCACAGGAATAAAGTATATTATATAATATATTCAAATAGAACATGGCTATTTTTAATTTTAAAAATATTTCAGTTTTTACCATATTTTTTGATCAAATAATTGCAGTCTTAATGAGCAGAAGACATTTTTTTTTTCCAAAAACATTTATATAAAAAACTCTTTTAAAATTTTGAAGAGGAAATGTGTTTCCTGATGTTACTGGGAACAGGATGAGGAACCTCCATTATTCTTCCCACACGCAGAGAAAAGACATCCGGGATGTTTTTTTATGTGGAACAGCGATTTTGTCCTTTGTTCACGTAGCCTTTACTAATTAAGGAAAGTTTTTAATGTTTTAATTAACGCATTATGTGCTGTTTGTGGTGCTGTAATCTTCAAAACTAAACTCCTGTGTTTGTGGGGAATTAATGGAAGTAAATTGGAAGCGTATTTGTTGCTTTTCCTGGTTACCGACAGCGAAGCAAGCTTGGTGCGTGTAATGAGTTGAATTTTAGTGCGATCAGGGCTTTTGTTCACCGTGGATGCAAAATGCAGAGTTTTTAAAACAAGCCTTTGATGATCAAGTAGGAGCACATGGAAGTGTTCAGTGGTTTTGTGTGCATGTGCTGTAGTTTTCAGCAGCTGTTACTGCTCATTCTCCGCTCGTTTTCGTTTTCCAACATGGTGTAGTTAAAAGTAACATGGAGGATTTTGTGTGTGTGTATTAAATTAGGGCACAAAGCGCCTCACACTCACTGCAGCTGTTGCTGATAGCAGCATTACAGAACGGCCTCTGTTTTGCTGACTCTATTTCCTTTTCCTCTCTGCAGGGCTGCTGCCACTCCTGAGGTTGCCATGGGAACAGGACCCTGGCCCAACCCCCCAACCGAGGCCGAGCAG
This sequence comes from Cyprinus carpio, assembly GCF_018340385.1. Lineage (NCBI taxonomy): Eukaryota > Metazoa > Chordata > Actinopteri > Cypriniformes > Cyprinidae > Cyprinus > Cyprinus carpio. Next base: position 6,965,610 of record NC_056610.1, on the reverse strand, counting down.
CTCCAGGCTCTGATGGCCGCTGCTAATGGTGAGAATCTCTCACTTGCTCTTTAATGGTGTCAAGCATCTAGCATTCTAACATTCTAACAGTCAACATTGACTTTATTGCATTGCTATCTGATTAATCAGTCATTTACATCTTAATCAGACAAATTTTTGCATATATGCTTGCATGCATGATTGACAATGAATGAGCACAAGCACAGTCACAGTTCAGTGGCCCATATCTATACAAAGCAAATCAAAGCTGTTGACACACAGCAGCATGACGTCAGCCTCTCTCATGTTTCCTTTATTTTCACTGCTGCTGTGACTGAGCAGGAATAAAAAGAAAGTGACTCATCGCACATTCACGTTGCTGTGCATTTCTTAATCATTTTGACGAATGCTGCTGCTATAAAAGTCTTTGTCTCTTTTCTTGTGGAATTTAATTCATTCTTGCTGAATAAAGGGGAAAGAAATCTTACTGACCCCAACGTTTGAACTGTAGTGTACATTAGCTTATGTAAAAGCTAATTAGAGCAGATTGTTTTGGCCAGATCCTGAAGCCATTCACACAGACAGATGAGAACAAGTGGAATCATTTTATATTTGTTCACAAAGACTCTGAGACAAACATTATTGAGTTATTTGGTTCCCACTGGAGAGCGTCACTGTTTCCACTGTTCTGTCCAGCACTGTTCTGAGATCAGACATTCAGCAGTTTTCCACTAACACTCAGTTTGAATTCATCATTGTTCTTTTTTGTAGATTGAAATCTTGTAGAGTAAGCTTTGTTGCATAGATGGTTTATTGAGACTTAATATGTTAAACAAATAATTTGAAAAAGAGTTCAGGAGCTGTGTGAAATCCTCTCAGAATCACCTAACAGAAACCTCTCTTCTCTCTGCAGAAGTCAGCGAGGCGACCAACACTCTGGGTCCGGGCACCATGGGTCTGAGCACCCGCTACAGCCCTCAGTTCACCCTGCAGCACGTCCCTGATTACCGGCAGAATGTCTACATCCCTGGCAGCACCGCCACCCTGACCTCCAACCAGCAGCAACCCCAGCAGGCCCTGCCGCCTCCACAGGCCGCCATAGCCGCTGCCGCTGCCCAACCTGAGCCGCCCAAAGCCGCCCAGACGCCCGCCAGCAAGAAGAAATCCACCAAGAAAGATAAGAAGTAGAGAGTCGTAGGTTTAGGGAGGTTAAAATAGCTGGATGACTCTATTCTGTGCTGTTCTGAGGTTTGCTGGAAATCGGTAACTGTTTAGAGAAAAAAATTAGTGTAAAAATAAGACAGTATGTCAATGTAAACCCCCTTCTAACCACTTTGTCTATTTCACACATGCATTTGTTTTAAGTACTGTAAAATTGTTTCCTGATTCATTGGACGTTCACATATTTGGAGAGAAATTTGTTTTTCATTCTCGTGTTTGCCAAGTTTATGCAACTTCTAAGTGACACTATACTCCTGCGTATATCAAGCCAATATTGTATTTACCACAGTACTTTACCGTGATCATGTTAAACTGACATCTGGACAGGAAGAGGAAATGTATTCTTATAACAATCACATTCTTGTTTCTACAAAGACACAGTGTCCAGTGCTGTGGATGTTGCAATGTTTGTAAAATGCATCATGGTGATTACTTAACTTTTTGTTATTGTTTGCTAAAATACCACTATGGACTCTTTTTTAATTGATCGTTTTAGGAGAAGTGTTGATGTAGATGCAAGTCAGGTGATTATTGCTGCATGCTGTTTTTTGCGCTATAGATAATCTCCATATCACCTGACATCTATAAACACCCCTCTTACCTTCTCACAGTGGAGGTTAGCAGTTAAACCATCCGCTTTTATGATGATTTGCATTTGCTTTTAAAGAATGGATCCCCCTGTGTATCACTGAGCCTGAGTTTGGTTGTTGTTGCTTTTTTGTAATGTTAACGGAATGTTTATGGAGCATTAGTGAAGACCGAGCCATAATGAGAGCGTTGTAAAACCAGTCACAAGTCCACAAGTGCCCGCAGTGGCATATCATCCTTAGTATTCAGTATTTCCAGGTTATCCTGAAGTGTTGAAGCTCTTTATCAGCGCTGGTTGTACTTAGATGGGTTAGTTATGATACTTTCAGTGAGTGTCTGTTGTTTTCAAAACCTCCTGACTTTGTAATTTGCTGATCTAGGCAGCAATCAAGCTCAAGAAATTACGGATGGAATATGAATACTGTTAAAATCCAATACCAGTTAGGATTGATGCTGTTTTAGGAGGCAACTTGCCCTCATTGAATGTGCAACAAGCACAGTAACTGTCATTAGAGTCAGTTATTAGAACTTTGAAAGCTGGTTCTAGAAAATACTTATAGTGCTAAAATTTCATCCAAATGCTGGTTCCAGTTCACTTTCCCTCTGAATACAACAGTTCTCATACCACTGGCATGACGTTCCTTTGTAAATAGAAATTTGCCCTTAAAAACCCATGATATTCAGCTCAAAAGGAATGGCTTACTACTGGAATGTCATTTTATTTTACAAAAAGAAATGCACAAAAATATAAAAATGCAGAAAAAGAAGAAAAAAACAAACACTTTTGACACACTTACCAATGTAGTTCTTTAGTACTATGAAGGCCAACTAACGCACCTGTAAATAAAGAGTTTAACTTACTTATGAAAATAAATAGTGACACACTCTTAGTCTAGAAGTTGTGATGTTATGCATATATTTTTGTGTTCATCTTCCTCTTTTCCTGTCACTTTTCCATGAGAAGACACAAAAAGGAGGGCAAATAGACCTAAAGTCCTCCGTTATTAATTTTGTGCTCTCTGTCATGCTTACATGTGAAAATGCTTCTTAATGTCTATATGAAGAATCTGAATAGATCTATTATCTGTGTGTGTGCTGATGCTGTAATCCTGCTGTAACATCTCTGATAAGACGCTTTGAGTCCCGGCTCCTGTGTGCTACTTGCATTTTATATGCTAATATTTATATTGCTGTATTATTTTTTTGTTTCTTTTCCTGAACACTGACATTTCAAATAAAAGGTTCTCAAATTATCTGTTGTCTTTTTTTTTTTTTCAGTTGTAAAAGTTTGAATTTTTTCAGAATTTATACACCATAGCACAGTAAGGGTGAATCTAAGTTATAGTTTCACATGAAATAAAAATGTTTAAACAGCAATGTGTGTGTGTGTGTGTGTGTGTGTGTGTGTGTGTGTGTGTGTGTGTGTGTGTGTGTGTGTGTGTGTGTGTGTGTGTATATGTATATACACTCTCATGTTTGCCAAATTTATCCAACTTCTAAGTGACACTATACTCCTGCATATATCAAACCAATAAGGTATTTACCACAGTACTATACAATGATATATACGCACTCACATACATTATGCCATTTAAAAAAATGTATATATATGTTTTTCATGTAAGGCCATAAAAGATTTTCCCACCGACTTGTAAATTAAATAGTTTGCATAATGAATGTTCTTTGAAATCCTAATGCATTAAAAGAGTAAGAAAAATAGAAAAATTAAAAGAAAAAAAGAAAAGAGCAATAGTCTCCTGAGGGTTTGATTTGCATTAACGAACAACTGAACTTCAATAAACGTATGAATCTACTTCTAGTTCACTGTTCAGTCTTGAATAAGATGTATTTTCTCTACAGTGGTCTAAATGGCCTCAAAAATGTATGCAGTTAAAGGATTTGACCCTTGGTTCAGTGATCTGCATTTTCAGCTCTGTTTTAGTCTAACTAAAATAGATGAAACACTGTTCTCTTTCAGAAGCACAAAGACTTTGTGTTTTTCTCAAATCTCTGCTTCCTTTGCCAAAAATTATTCAATGTTTTCACAGCTGTGAGGTTTGACAACAAACGAAAGATTTTCACCAGGTTACAAACAGGTTATCAGGATCGGATCTGATTTAGGAGATGTGAAGATCAGCAGGGGTCCGAGGTCAAAGTTGTTTCTCTACAGTCAGCCTTATTAGGGTCACAGCCAGATTTTAGCCTGAGACAATTAACAGATGGCAATAAAAATCCAGCAGAGACAAAAAGAAAGTGTGCTTCATTTTCGCTGTCATAAAACCCTAGGGAAAAATCACTCTGTTGTCAAGCACAAAAAGAATACACAGAGAAGCCCATCTGTTCACCCAACACACACTGCATCAGCACCCTTACAAAAAAATGTCTTTTCCACTTCAGCTGGCATTACCATGGAAACCCCTTCCTTTTCCAAGAGTCTCGAATGGAAAGAGTGCTTAGAATCCAAACAGAGCAAAAAAAAAAAAAAAAAAAAAGAGGACAGACCAACAAAACATACAGACATGTGGAAAAGTGAAGGTGTGGGGGAAGGACTGAAATACACAGATCAGAGAAGACACACTTGAAGCTTTTCCTGAAGGATTATCGGGAATGCAAATCAGAGGAAATCCTCTTTTTAACAGTTTGATCACTACTTGGATCACAAAGTGGATTAAAGAGGCCACAATCTACACATTATTAACTCTTCAGTTCGATTTAAATATGTTTGATTGCTATGACAAATTTTAAACTGCAGCTATTTTAGTTAGCTATTTTAGACCTCTTTTAAACCTATCAAGTTCTTTCAAATAAATATCAAATTCAAAACTTTTACCTTCATATGTTCCTGATGTTATACTGAACCATTTAACTGTGCACCTTAGTCCAAAAAAATGTATTGCCTTCATAATCTTTCATCACAATGTAATAACTCACTCCACTGCTGAAACTGAAAACTATTAAAAAAGGCTAATGTCATGTAAAGAGAGTAACCAATAGCCAAATAGCTTTTTGGAGACAGTAGTTAACCTTATTTCACATAAACCACTTTTAGAAGTGGGAGATAAAAAGTCAACATCAAAACTCAAAACTGCTTCTTTGGGCACCTTTATTTAAAAAATCAAATAGTTTTAAACCTTAAATCAAGCTCTTTTGATCCACATTTATTGATCCACACATTTAAGTGCAAGTATGAACTAACATTCATAGTTACACAGAAACCTGGGAGAAAAAAGCAAACATAATAATAATAATAATAATAAAAAAACTAAATTTATCTAAAATATCTTTTTATATTAAATAAGAATTGTACACATCCTCATAACTCCCCATGCTTTGTCCAAACAATTATTTACATAAGATTTCTTCTTACCCAATGTTAAATTCTGTTTAGTCTCAATTTAAAAAAGACTTTGCTGACTTTCGTGGAAGTTGTTTTTTTTTTTTTTTTTTTTCAGTGTGCTTTATAATTTCAATTAAAAGTTTTAAATGTGAGAAATGTGAATGGTAGGCCATGTCTACATAGTACATCTAACTTTAATGTCAAAAGAGCAAGTACAATTTAGTTGTTTTCTCTGAGTGGAACTTTAGTCTTGCAGTGAACAGCATCTGGAGGACAGATTCAGGTCTGTAAGAACAACGATATTAATGTCACACAGAGAGTGAATAACCAGATCATTTGATTTAAGAACCATTGTGTGTGTGTGTGTGTGTGTGTGTGTGTGTGTGTGTGTGTGTGTGTGTGTGTGTGTGTGTGTGTGTGAAAGTGTGACATCCGAAGAACATTAGACACGCAGACTCAGACTTCAGCACTATGGCGACAGGTGTTGTCAAGGCAATAAGGCAGCTGCTTAGGATATTCTGGGATGTTGCCCTCATACTGTTTCCCAAATGGTTTGACAGAATTGTGAGGAATGCAACAAACAACCAATCACAGATCATCTGATAATCATGCTGACCAATCAAGCTTCAGTCTCATTTCCACCCAAACATAATGCCTTAACTATATATACAATTATTAATATCCTTATGAATATCCTATTAAATGAGCTATATCGCACGAGTAGCCATGTGATAGTGCTCTATGTTAGCACAGCAGTGATCCGAGTGCCGTAATAACAGCAGTGCTGATATAGAACAATGTCACACAGTATGTAAATAAATAAGATACAACCATAGAGTGTTTTTAAAAAAAAAAACATTTTGTGTTCGGAACTACTTCCTTCTGCAACGGATTCAAATCTGAAGTTGACAGATGAGCCCAAGCCTCTGTTACTGTTAATAAAAAAAAAAAAAAAAAAAAACACCTTAGAACTAGAATGAATGTTGAGCAACTTGAAAGATCATATTATGTAGAGAGAGATGGACTGAGCGAGATTACCTTTATCTGATACAGCATCAATCACATTCAAAACAAAACATTAGTTTGAATTTCCGCCGAGGAAAGCGATATCTTTGTCTTAGTATCCTTTCAACTGTTACAGGAATTTCCCATGAAAATGTGGTCAATGCATTTACAAGGTGTTTCTGAAAGTAAAAATAATATAAAAGTCTTTGCTCGTGACTCATAAAGACAGACTCTTGTCACCATCTAATGACAAAACATTGTAACCAAAATCACCATCACTAATACACAGACCGTTTCTCAATTCCAAATACTATTACTATTATTATTACATTTAATAAACCACAACAGCCATTTTAAAATTGCTTAGAAGTGACATGGCATACAGCCAAGTATGGTGACCCATGCTCAGAATTCATGCTCTGCATTTAATCCGTGAACACACACCCAGAACAGTGGGCCGCCATTTATGCTGAGGTGCCCAGGGAGTCTGCCCGGGGAGCAGTTGGGGGTTTGGTGCCTTGCTCAAGGGAACCTCAGTCATGGTATTGCCAGCCCGAGACTCGAACCCACAACCTTAGGGTTAGGAGTCAAACTCTCTAACCATTAGGCCACGACATCCCCTAGGAAGTCAGTTGTGTTGTCTGAATTGCTAGGCAATTCAGTCAAAAGTACAAAGACAGCCCACTGATCCAGCATCAAAGATATACAAAAATATAAAATTATGAAACTTTGCCCACAGCCAAAACTGTTTGCTCTGAAACAAATAAGAGATTAATGAGACCAAAGGCTGCCTGTTAGATTTACCCAAACAAATTACATCATATGTCGCTATAGGGACACCAGAGCCAGCAGCAAATTCCAGAAGATCAGGCTGATGTGAGGCTACTCACAGTGGGTACATGAGAGCTTAACAGCTGCTGATTCCCTAGAGCTCACATCTCCGAGAACAATGAAGCAAATTTTCAAATAGGTGCTATCTTTATTAGCAAACCACATATTTAAGTCTAAAAAAGAAGCTTGCGTTCTGCAGGTGAACATCACTTGATTGTGCCATCCCAAAGAAGCACAAAGTCACTTTTACAGACTTTTAAATTAAATGTTCCCTCCTGGTGGAATGACCTGCCCAACTCAATCCGAGCAGCTGAGTCCTTAGCCATCTTCAAGAATCGGCTTAAAACACATCTCTTCCATCTTTATTTGACCCTCTAACCTTTTCACTCACTATTCTAATTCTATTAAAAAAATTAAAAAAAAAAAAAAAAAAAAAAAATCTAACTACCTTTCTAAACTTTTTGTATTCTATCTATTTTCTTTTCATTTATTATACAATTATAAAAAAAATGACCTCTAACACTAGCTTGCTCTATTCTTTTTCTATTCTATCTGTTTTCTTTTTATTTATTATATTATTTAAAAGTCCTTGCTACGTGTACTGTGTTTAGGCTAACTGAGACTTGTTATAGCACTTATATATCATTGCTCTTTCGTTGTTTTTGATTGCTTCCATTGTCCTTATTTGTAAGTCGCTTTGGATAAAAGCATCTGCTAAATGACTAAATGTAAATGTAAAAAAGTACATTCTTGTCTTAAAAAACTCTTAAAACTACATTATGTGACCCAACAACAGTAGTATATAAAATAGTTCTCACTCAACTTAACTAAGGTTTCTGAATAACTTCGGCATACTTTGTGAATGATTTCTGCTAACTGTTGCAAACTGAGTAAGGTACTAAAATATTTTATTAACAACATTTTCAGGTTTTACAGAGTGGAATAACAGCTGCAGAAATGACACACAACAGCTGTAAGTAATGTGTGCTCAACATGACTAAATATATCAACAACGAATTCATTAGGACTCATGGTAAACATTGCCGAGGGTGTTTGCCTTTCTAAATTTTAAAAAAGAACCGTGGCAACATTCTGTCAAGTCAAAGATCAGCATGGGAATAATCTAAGAAAGAGACCTACAAAATATTCTACATTCTCAGAGAGGAATAGATACATTGATGCTGTTATTTTGGCGCATTTGGCTCTATATAGAAACATGGGCTGGTGCATGTTTATGGTGAAAACAGACTCAGGGAAAAAAGGGTTTTGTGGTTGTGGTGGTGCTGGATGGATTATTTTGGACCGTGTTCTTTCCAAATGAACTCTGACAGTGACTGAACACAGTCCAGCAATTCAGCAACAAAAGCTTCCTTTAATAACAGCAGGAAGTCCAGAGAAAATTCCTTTACAGTGTCAAGTCATCACAGATCTACTGCCCTACTTTACCCACAATCCCTCTGCCAACAATCCCTCCCTCTGAGTCTGTCCGGAAAGATTAAAGAACCGAGGAAAAGAGAGCCAGATGAAAAGGCACGTTTTAAATATTCATTACTCACAAAACACTTTAGATCATGTAAAGCTATACTAAGTATAGTGCACTAAGAGACAAAAATCACTCTGACTTGACACCAGCCACAATTGCATGCTGGGTAACCATCGATACCACAACAATTACTTCAAAAATAGTATAAGTAGTAGATATGCAATTCTAAACATAGCCACAGTCCCGCCCAACTACTGTAGGAAGACAATATGAGGGAAATCTGTATTTTGAACAATGACAGTGCAGGAAAAAAAGTTGTCCAAGTTACCAGGAGCATAAATAAAGCAGGATATAAGAGTGACTCAGTTATACACGTGTCAGCTCCCATGAAACACATACACACTCAGCCATGAACAAACAAGTGACTCACACTGATCTAAAGAGTTTTTTGTGAGTTTTTGGAGGGGGAATGATGAAATTATTGCAGAAATTTCACCTTTAGTCACCAAAAATCCTCATGCAAACGTCTGTGTGTGTAATAAGTTTAATTACACTGTCTGACTGTTGCAACAGTCCCCTGGGTCTCAGACTAAAGGGGTAACATCATGGAAAACTATTGATGAAATAACATTCCTGACTCAAAACTCCACCCCAAACATTTACAAACTAGCCTGCACCAAAACACAAAAAAAGTTTAGAAATACTCATGGTAATAAAATAAAATAAAATAAAATAAAAATTGGAAAACAATAAAGTTATAAGGAGTCCAAATCTCCAATAAATAAATAAATAAAATAATATAAAATGGTTTCATTTTAATTAATCTTGGAAAACAACAAAATTACAAGGAGTCAAAATGAAAAAAAAAAAAAAAGATAAGATAAGATAAGATAAGATAAGATAAGATAAGATAAGATAAGATAAGATAAGATAAGATAAGATAAGATAAGATAAGATAAGATAAGATACGGAAAACAAGAAAATGATAAGGAGCCCAAACTAAAAATCACAACACATTAAAGAAAAAATCTAAATATAACAATCAATCATTCAGACACTTCACATCACAAAACATACAATGTGTCTTTATCAGTCAACCAAACAGTCACTGGTTATTCACATGACATGTCATGTCCTCAGGCAATTGCCCTCTGCTTAGACGACCTGCAGTCTGATGAGGCTCACAGCAGCATGGACATAAAGAGACTCTCTCACTCACTCACTCACTCTCTCTCTCTCTCTCTCTCTCTCTCTCTCTCTCTCTCTCTCTCTCTCTCTCTCTCTCTCTCTCTCTCTCTCTCAATCACTCTCTCACTCAGCACTCACTCACTCTTACACAGGCACGCACACACACACACACACACACACACACACACACAAATTGGATCTATACTATCTGGGTCAAAAAGAGGACGTAGCATTCAGTATGTAAAGCAACTAAATCAGATAATTCATAAAAATAGTGTTAAGAGACACTATACTGAGAGAGAGCATTTGAAATCAAAATCTGTTGTAACATCAATATGAATGTCTTTGATGTCACATTTGATCAATTCTAATGTACTTTTGCTGACAAAAATATATGATTGTTAAAAAAATACTGACCTCAAGCTATATAGACTTGTCCCGTCTGCCATTTATTTCCTGTAAAAAGAGAGGAAGGTCAACATTGAAGACATCTAACTACTGGGAGAGATTTTCTCTTTCTCGCTGAAGAGCAGCAGGACTGATTGAGGTCAGTTTGTTATCTTCAGATCAGCTGTAATCAAAGCATCTCTGTCTCTCACCATAATCATCATCTCTCACACAGGACTGAAAGAGAAGATCAAGGCATCAAGACCGGATGATATTTAGTAATAAAATTACTAATAAAATAGTGTTTTACTAATAAAACACTAGTTATGATGACTTACTAGTTATGATAAGGTGACTTACTTCTACTTAATTCTACACAAATAAAAACAGGGCTATGAGAGACAATTCATTTTCACATCTAGTTTTTTGTCAGTTGCCTTTTGTTTCATTGGCTGAATAATTGAAGTCAAGTGTTTGAACAGACTGTCTATTGCTCTCACCTTGTTTTCATGTGGGTCAAATGAAATATGCGTCTGCCCTGCCTGAGGCTGTGCTCACATTAATCCAGATATATCTGAAAACAAATTTTTTTCTCTACATTTTGGCCTTTTGTCCACACAGAGACAGCATTTTTGCCCAGCTTTTTGAAGATGCTCTCCCAAACGGATATTTTTTTATTTTTTTTGATCACTCATCAGTATACTCCATACACCAGTACACTCTGAATTAGGGATTAAAACATTTCCTTCTATTTTCCATCACTGTGTTTCATATCCATCTTTTTGGCAGCCTTCATCTATATCCCCTGTACAGAGAGACTCAAGAATTTGGCAATACACACAAATTAGCAGTCCATCCTTCTCTCTCTCTGACTCCACCCTCCAAAAACAGCCACATACTCTCCCACATTCACTCGCTACCTGGAGACACCATGACACTGAGCCAGCCAATCAGCTGCCTGAGAACTCAACTCCTGCCTTCCGATTGGCCGGCCGCTCCAGCTCTCATTACAGCATCAATGCGGCCGTCATTGTGCTGTCTGGCCACAGCTGAGCCAATTACTGGCCAAGAGTCTTTCCTGAAGAACACAAACAACCAGATAATAAAGCAAAGCAGAGGGTGAAATATAACAAGAGCCATGTAACAAGAAACAAAGAGGATCTGTAATGAGAAACACACATAAACAAAGAGCTCTATGCCTTTATGTTTAAACAATGTGTTTAAATGAAAGCAAATGTGCATTGTCAACACACACAAAACACACAGCATCTCATCATGAACAAAATAATTCTGAGCTGCTTTTATCTTCTTTAAGAGCTCTAATCAGTTCATCGTGTTTATTTTTCTCTTCCTGTCTTTCACTTCACTTTCTCTCTGTTGAAAATCTAGGTTTCTACACTTAAAAAAAAATAGTGTACATATTCATTCAGGAATTGCTAGTACTGCACACAATGACAATGTTTAATGTTTTATGTTAAATGTTTTTTTTTTTTTTTTTTTTAAGTAAGACTGAACCTTCTTTCCTGTTTCTTTCTTTCTTTCTTTCTTTCTTTCTTTCTTTCTTTCTTTCTTTCTTTCTTTCTTTCTTTCTAATTTTAAATTAAATTAAATTAAATTAAATTAAATTAAATTAAATTAAATTAAATTAAATTAAATTAAATTAAATTAAATTAAATTAAATTAAATTAAATTAAATTAAATACATGCTTCACTTATCCTTATAAGGTTTTTTCTAAGTAAATGAGTGATTTTGACAGTTTTATTTCTGTATAAGTTATATACTATCATAGTAGATATTAATATTTTGTTTTTATTTTAAGATTTTCAGGCTATTTTAATTTTAGTTTAAGTTTTAGTAATTTTGTTATGTGCATTTGTCATTTTTATTATTTAATGTAGTTAATGTTAATAAATTAAAACTAATAAAAAGTATTATTTTAATAAATTATTAACTACATTAGTTGAACAACTAACAATGAGCATTCAATGAGCTTCAGCAGCATTTATTAATTTTAGTTTAATATTAATTTCTACAATTATAATATCATATTTATTTCATTTAACAATTTTTAATAGTTTTAATTTTACTTAATAACAAAGCCTGCGATGTGATGTTAGGGTGTAAGAATGTGGTGCGCCACTGTTTTATGAACTCCCAGAGAGGTCAGAGGTCAAGCTTTAATGAAAACCTGCCACAAAAGCAGAGACATGAAACACTCACATGCTTCAACACACTCCCATTCAACAACACACACAAAAAAAGGCTCTGAAGCACTAAAGACACAAACAGAGACACCTGAGTCAAACTCTTCCTGACAACTAGAACGTCAAACACTCCATTAAACAACTGTAATTCACAAAACAACATTAACTATTATTGGTCTTTATATTGAAGGTTAGAGATTTTAACAAACCCCTAACACCAAGTATAAACGATAGTAATAATGATGCATGTACAGAACAAACAAGCACATATATGCTGTCGGGAGTCTGTGAGTGAAACACATCCTGCATGAGCTGCTCTGTGGATGAGTCTGATTCTATTCTTGGAGGAAAAATCACTGTGGTTACAGGGAATGGAGGGATTCCAAAGCAAACATTCCACCCTTCTCCCAACTCCTCGTCTCATTGAACATCTCTTAAAAAACCCCACATACTATACCACTGAGAAAGACGGATGGACCTCGACAGCACATGTCAGAAACTGCTAACCCAATTAACCCATGTGCTAAACAACTCACAAACAGGAAATCAGATTTTGTGTGACTTCATGTTTTGTGTGTTTAATGTAAGAGACATTTCTCCCTGTGTCTGTATGAGCTGAAACAGAGAAGTGTGTGTGTGTGTGTGATTGTTAGTCTGGGATTTGCTGAGAGGAAATTCCAAATCATAGCTCCATTTTTTCTGCACTCATGAGACATAAAACCAGTGCACAGATGCACACACAGGAATGTCAAATAAATGCTGTTCCAGTCATACCAAATTAAACACACAAGACATGTTCCATAAACGTTAACACGCATTTGTGTTCTGTAGTTAAATTGACTTTGTGCAAGTTCTTTACATATATCTGAGGCACTAACAAAAACAAACAAACAAACAAAAAAAGTCATAAAATACCATAGTATTATCATGTGTTTCCAGAAAAGTGTACCATAGGGATAACATGATTATGGAAATTTACTATGGTATTCTGTAAAACCTCATACTTTTTTGGATGTTCTTAAACTGTACTTCTTCAACTGAAATAAATTGTAAATGTATATCACATTAAAAAAATTGTTCAGCCAGAAATGTGCTCACTTTCAGGTCATTTAAGATGAAGATGAGTGTTTTTTCATTTTAGATGAGTGTTTCATCGATTTGGAGAAATGTAGCATTACATCACTTGCTCAGCAATGGATGCCGTTATGAGAGTCCAAACAGCTGATAAAAACATCACAATAATCCAGTCCATCAATAAATGCCTTGTGAATTGAAAAGCTGCATGTTTATAAGAAACAAATCAATCATTATGGTGTTTGAAGTTGCTTCTAGCCAAAAATATGAGTCCAGAATCCAAAATAATGCTTGCTTTCATGAAAAAGTTGTCCTTTCACAGAAAAATCCCACCACTATATTTTTTAGAAGGGTATTGGCTTGATCTGTGCATATTTCTCTCCTGATTCAGACATTTTTACTAGAGGAAGCATTATTATGCATAGAGGACTTGTATTTTGCCAGAAGCAATGGACTGAAGTTAAAAAACATCTTGATGGATTTGTTTCTTACAAACATATAGATTTTGGCTTCACAACACATTCATTGATGGACTGGATTGATGTGGATTACTTGTTGTTTACGGTGATGTGTTTATCAGCTGTTTGGACTCTCAATCTGACGGCACCCATTCACTGCAGTGGATCCATTGCTGAGCAAGTGAAATAATGCTACAGTTCTCCAAATATGTTCTGATGAAGAAACAAACTCATCTACATCTTGGATTTTCATTCTTTTTCTTTTTGAAAGGTTTTGAATATTTAATACTTTTTATTGTAAGTGTCCAAATACTTTGGGGTCCATAAGTAAATTTCAGTTACTACAAATACCTTACAAGTACCATTTTCAAATATTTCCATCAATCCAATAATAGCAAAACCTGTCAAACAAACGAATATACATACACACAAACAAACACAAAATGTGGAATAAATTTTAAAGATGATATTTTAATGGTGTGGTTTTAGAGACAGCCAGAATAAACATCTCTACAGTCAAAATGCCATTTGACCAATTTGACCAAATGAATCCCACCAAAACAATCTCTATATTATTACATTAAAACAATAAAAACTGACAAAGAAAAACCGTGTTCTTAAAAACAAACAAACATCAAAACAAAGAAAACACACAGTCTCTTTGTTTTTCCAGTGATCTTTATCCAGCTTTTTTAATAAAGTGAAACTGACTTGCACAACCATCAGTACGATCAATCGGCTCTGAAGCAGAATCTGTTGGCTCCCAGTTCTCCAAAATTGCAGTCTACAAAAATTCAAAAATCGGAAATTTGGCTTCAAAAACTCAAAAAAAACAAACAAAACAAAAAAAAAAACAGGATGTTCTTAAGCTCTCTCGGACTTGCTGGTTTATAGGCATCATTTAGATACCGATTCACTGCCAAAACATTGACGTTGTTTTACACACATTACATAAATGCATATATATTTCTCAGGATTTCTTGACAAATGCAGTCCGAGCTATGGCTTTAAACAGTGATCTCTACCCTCAAACTTTCAGCCAACATCAACATTCAGGTAAGTCATATTGCAAAGCTGAAACTCTTGAGGTCATATTTCCCCGCGTCACTGACACAAACTCAGTTTACGACTCGAGAACAATCTCAATGCTCAACAGGTTAAACAGTATCTGCTGGTGATCAGTCGACATAAAGGCAGGGACATTCGCACACTGTCTTTTGAAGACTGCAATGAAAAATACTAAAGTTTAATAAGTATGTGCAGATATTTCAGCACCAATGACAGAAGTGCTCTGCTATAGTCCCTCAGATTTGTCTTGATCAAACTGTTTATCAGAGAAAAAAAAGCCAAAGGACCTGTCAATGTTACATTTGCCCAGTTCACAGTGACTTTTTACTCAATGTCTGCCAGAAAATGAAAAAATGATTTATCTTGTGATGGTGAAACGCCACTGAAAATTGTGTGATGTATGTATCAGCAGATTGGATCTTCATTGTGATGAAAACAGCATATCAACTATAGCACAAACACAAAAACACACAACTGACATTTATGAAAACACGCATAACTGAACAATGCCGTTCATGAAACACCCTATGAAAATGTAGGAAGTGCAGCAATCAACACACAAATTATTCATAAAACCACTGTGAAGTAGATTATTGCATTAAATTCAATGCAACAATTTATGCACTTTTTTTTTACTAATGTTTTATCAGTTCTATCTAAAACCATTTTTACATAAATTGTCACATTTAATTCCATGCAATGATTTATACAAGAATGGTTTTATGATTGAGGCTCAATAATTGTAGACCGTAAAAAATCCAAGTATTTTTGAGATTCAAACACCACCATTCACTTAAAATGACAGAATGAAATACCCATTAACAGGAGAGCACAGGAAGAGAGAAATAATCTTGTGAATAGGTATCAGGCCTCCTTGTGATGGCTACAGAACCTCAGTGAGAACACCTTATGTAATTGAACATGCATTTATGGGATCGACATTATTGGCACGTTGTGTTTCGAGTACAATAATGTAACTTATTTCAGCCATATGAAATCAAAGAGCAAAACAAAAAAGCTAAATGTTTAAGAGGAACAGATGTTTGTTTTAAAATGAATTTACCCATAAATTTGGAAAGGAACAAAATGTTCTGGAATCTATATACAAATCTTTGGAATCTTTTTAAATGCAGACAATAGACAGATGAAACCTTGTGTTTAGAGAAAGAGTGCTAGAAAATGACAAAACGACTGTGACAGTGATGAGATGAGGCCACTCCTTCAGTGTGACGGCCAATAGGAAGCCATGTAGGCTTACTCAAGGGGTGCGGTTTAACGAGAGCCCCGCCCTCGCAGACTTGGTCCCCAAACACAGTCTGTCTTTTAACCGGCAGGATCAGCAGAGGAAGTCCTTAATTTGACCGTAACGGCGCATCATCTAAGAGGTCCTCCAGTGAGCCCGTGTCTTCCGGAGAGGACTCCTTCCTGTCCTCTGTTTCCAACTGGGTCTTTTTCTTGGCACTGCGAGGGGCGTCCTCTTGAAGAAGCTCTTTGGCGAGAATGTTTGTCACGGCGTGACCAGCTCCTCTACGATTGTTGGCTGAAATGGAAAGGGCAATAGTAAATGAAGGGCAATTAAAAAGATATTCAAACAACAAGCTGGAAAGCTCTGTGAGGTCAGACACAGGTGTTAGAGTTCAACGGTCATTGTTTAAAACACTGCAGTCAAAAACAACCAACAACTTACATGTTTACATGAATATATCAGGTTATTTTCCACTTAATGATCCCTACAGAAAATTTCAGATTTCAACTCGTTCCTCAGTTAGAAAAACAGACCACATTTTACAATACAAAATAAGCTTACGGCTTGAAAGGTTTAAAAGCATAAATGTGAAGCTCACATAAATAAATAAATAATTAATAATTAAAATGTAAATGTATTAAAATGTAAATGTCTGAACCATTTTTTGAGGTAGGATTACTTTACAACACTGTAAACAATTTATTTAAATATCTAAACATAATGAAATCAAGACACATCTACTTGAGAAGGAAATTGACGAGGTATTAAGTCATGTTTTCTGGAAAATATCAAATTTAAGAGACGTTTTACTAAAAACCCGAAAAATATCAAGTATTATCGAGTAATTAACTTTTGCTTCACAATCCAGAGTTTATATCTTGCAAGTTTATATCTTAAAAAGTCTGAATTTGCAGTTGTAAAAAAAAAAAAAAAAACAATCACGGGGGAAATAAGCTGATTGAAAGTTTTGAAAGGTAATTTTTATGTATTTATTTATTTTTGCAAAAAAAAAAAAAAAAAAAAAAACGACGACTTTATTGATTAAGAAAATAATTTCTTGCACTATACGTGACTGGATGTGTCACAATCTAGCATGTTTCTAGTTTTATTATTTCAACATCAATACTATAAAAACCTTTTACAACTGAGGGATGAGTTGAAGTTATTGTCTGTGATAATCTAAAGCATGCCACACATGCTATTCATCCACATCAAGTTGATAACAACCTGGAATAATTCCTGTAAACACCATCAGATTGATATCCTGACATAAGAGACAGCTGCATAACATCAGATATGTGCGCTGGCAGTTATGTTGGTATATTTAGGACACTGTGAGAGAATCGAGAGTTTACACACAAGTTAAACACTCCAGTAACAGCTGCAAAACAAATCTCCTGTGGTGCGACATTCATAGGAAAATATTGTCATTGTCATATTCCATTCACATTCTCCAGCCTGTATGCAAAACAAGACCATGCAGAGGAAACCATGATCACACACGCACACACACACGCAGAATCCCTAGTGCCACTGATAACGATCTCTGAACAAACATCTGTAATGAAGCATGCGGAGGTGTAAAGAACACACACACACACACACGTTACCAAGCAGGTGTCCAGTGTGAGCTGTGATAAGGACAGTACAGAGTCTGTTGGGGAGAAAAAGTCGTTATGGGTGTGTTTGTAGCTTTGGGTTGTAAGTGTCAGACAGATGGGACCCTATAAACATTTATAAGAGTTGTTTCTGCTTTAAAATGATGGCCACTTTCTATTACTACACTGTGTCTAAACAGGTTTCCAAAAAGAAGTATTTTTGTTAGGTTGTTTCTTATTAAAATGCAACCATATGATCACAGTTTATTGGAAAATGTTTGATGTTTAATATACAGTCATGTGGATTTCGGACCAATGACATTTCACTGCAGCACTACAGAGTGACATGAATCAGAAACAGACAACACAAAAAAGTCAGTCAGTTGTCACAGTTTACTCTTTAACCTATTTTTGTCTAGTTTTCCAGGTCAAATATCTAAAACTTTTTAAATCAGGATGCATTTACTTGAGATGCACAGTGGCTTAATCTAGTAACATTTTAAGTCTTGTTTCCACTTGTATATAAAAGAAATGTATCAAAGGAATGTATTAGGAAAGTTTCCTCTTTAAAAAGATGGAATATCTGCTAATGTGGTCTGAAAAATAAAAATTCTAAATAACAACAACAACAACAACAATAATAAAAGGGTATATTAAAATGTAAAAATATTTTAAAAATAAACCTGTTTCCTCCCCCCTTTTTTTGTTTAGGCAATAAATAAATAAAAAAGAAAAAGAAAAGTCTTAAGATGTAATTTTGCATCTCTATGTATATAATTATATAATAATGTATAATTATATAATATAATAATAATTATTATTAATAAAAATTATACGGGAAATATTAATAAAAAAAGTTTTTCAGTTTTTTTTTCTTGTTTAGGCAATAAATATATATATTTTTTAAATAAATGAAAAAATATAAATAAAAAAAATTCAGAAAATAAGACTTATGATGTCATTTAGCATCTCAATTATGTATATCTTGATTTAAGAATGTGTTGGTATTTGTAATGGAAAATAAGACAAAATATTAAAGAACATTACTTTTAATAGTGTTGGTTAAGAAAAAAAAAATCAGATTGGTTATGGAAAAGGTAGTTTTTACTCAATTACAGTAAAACAATACAATGTTGACCTCCACTGTCATGCTAACTTAATAAATAAAAGATTGAGTCTTCTGAGACTTTGATCAGTGGATCATTACAGGGTTCGTACAGAAACTGCTAAATGAAATTCCAGGACTTTCAATAACTTTTCAAGCACTACTTTTTTGGTTTTCAAGGACTAAAATCTTAGAGATCTTACTTATCAAACTATGTTGTTATTATCTTTCAAATTCTAACAAACTAATAAAACTAAATGGCACAAATAAAGTGCAGCGCAAAAGCATGCAATGACTGTGGCAATTTAACATTTAAAGGAATACTATGGCAAAGTTATCGCTTTCCTTATTCAAACTGTCTTTTAATTTTTTTTTCATGAATATGATTGACCTGAAGAATGAAAGCTGTATCATACACTTGGGAAATCATGAGCTATATCCCCGCTAATCAACACTAGGGTGTGTGACAATACACTTAGCTCATGAGATATACAGATACTTGGTTCACTAGAATGAGACCATATATTTTTAAGATTTTTTTTTTAATGACAAAATTTATCTTTTAATCACACAAATCAAAACAATGCAGTTGTATTTTTAAATATTTTAACTAATCTAGGGTTGTAACTAATAATTGTTTTGGTAATCAAGTAATCTACTTATTATTTTGAAAATAGAGTAATCTGATATTTTTTTGTAATAAAAATAGACCTAATTGAAAAACAAGCTGTAGTATGACTATTTATATTTAAACTAATGATGATGCAATAATAATTGGTTCAAATAAAGTATCAAAACCAAGTAATTACATGGTTTTATTGAACAACTCTGATAAAATAGGACTACATAATGTAATATGCCTACACAAAATATGAACATAACCAACTTAAGTTAATTATGTATTATAACAAATATCTACAGAGGGCACCAACTTCCATGGCCATGCTTCACTTTACAGCGTGATTCGAGGATGTTTAAATACATGTAATATTAATATTTGGCCACCTGCAAACTCGGAGCTAGCGTTTGAACTTTTATTTTGAAATTGAGACATACACAAATCGCATACTTAGAAATATGTTGATGAATTCTCCTGTGTTTCAAATCTAGTGAGATAACATGCACTGTTTTCCTAGATGAATGTTAAGCAACACAAACTCACAGTATATGCGGAGGAAGAGTTAGTGTCCCGAGCGGCTGAGATGGAGATGCGCTCCACACTTATAAATGATAACGAACAGCACATGCAATAAAAGACCGAACAATATAATGCAAGCACTATCAAAAGTTTTACCACAACTTTTATTAATATCGCGAGACCACTTTTCACCTCAAGGAGTAATATCGCGAGATCTTGTGCGCTGCTAAAAGCCAGGCGAAATCAGACACAGTGCATCGTTAATTTTGCGTAAAAAGATTGTTTTATCAAGGGAAAAAAATACTTATTTCATATATACTGCCCTTTAAAAAATTAAAGTACTTTTCAAGTACCTTCTCAAAAATATGGCTGTTTTCAAGGGTTTTCCAGGACTTCAATTTCAAAAAGTCAAATTCAAGTACCTCAAGCACTTCAAGCACCTTGTATGAACCCTGTCATTAGGATCATGAATGCATCTCAAACTCTTCTGCATCATCGGAAGATGATGTGTTTCCTTTGAGATGTGTCACATGAGCAGCTGTGTGGTTGAATTAACTTCTTTAATTAGAGGAGAATGAACAAGAGACAGTAAACGTTATATAAACGGCCCACATAATGACAGATTCACATCTGAACCGCCTTTGCATTCTCATGGCTTTCATCTTTTCGCTCTTTTGCATCCTCCTTTGCTTCCTGAGGATCATTCTGTTGTTTTAATGCAAAGCTAAATTTAAATGTAATGTCATCACACTTTTTATTGCTGCTATGTGTGTGTGTGAGATTTAGACTGTCTTGATGTAAAAACAAAGCAGAGATAATTATCACCAGGGTAATGAAGCTAAAAATAAGCAAGTCTTCACACAGTGTCTGGAGGTGTTGAGCTCCCCCCGAGTCAGAGCATGTGACTGCTGTGTGTGTGTGTCTAACATGATTAAGTGTGTGTGGTATTGTTCCTCCAGCAGCAGCAGTGTGTGTTGCTCTTTTGGTTGGATGGTCAGAGGGTGTGTCCTGCCACAATGTTTGTGAGCTGGACAAAAGAGGTGTGTGTGTCTGTGTGTTTTGTGGACATCTGGCACACAGTGTGTATCTCTGTGGGTGTTTGGGCTCTATGAAGTGATATTGTGTGTTCGTGAGTTTTGGGCACAGGGTGTGTCTCTGTCTCTTTGTGTGAGTCTGACTGTGTGTGTCTTTCATGGAAGAGTCAAGAGTGTGTGTGGGGTCACGACACGGCAGATGTGTGTATATTAATGAACAGCCTAAAAACAGACACACCCACACCAGCTACATCTTCATTTGCATACTATCAGTCCTAAATAGGTTGCAAGATTAGGATTTATGAATGCCAAATCATATAGCACATTAAAAATAGTAGTCAAACAGCATACGTGGATATTCTTTGACCTAGCATGGACCTTAGTGAATGTAGATAATATATATATTTTTGTAATTATAATCAGGTTGTGAAGGACGAAAATTACCACTGGAAAGTTCCTGGAAACTATCAAAGCCTTGTTTGAATTCATTTCGAATTGAATATGGTGTCTACCCTGACTAAGATCCATTACCCACTATTGCACGATTAAAAAAAAAAAAAAAAAAAAAAAACTACTTAAGATACTGTCTATAAAAAAATATATATATATTATATATATATATATATATATATATATATATATATATATATATATATATATATATAAATAAAGATAATATATTTTATTTTATTAATTAGCATTTTTTCTACCTTGTGTTTTTTTTTTTTTTTTACATCACACACACATATTTATACACACACAGGTAAATTATTTTGTATATATATTAAATAATATCAGTTATTATTATTACTAGAATAAAAATGAATAAATACCAAAATAAGAACTATTACTTTTGTAATATTTCACTGTAAAAAATAAAAATAAGGTCTCATTTTATATTAAGTAATTACATCAAAAAAATGTACAATGTACTTATTGTTTTCATATTGTATTGCAAAATGGGTAAGGTTAGGGACAGGTTTGGTGGTAGGTTAAGGTGATGGGGATCGGTCAACAGTGTAATTATAAATGTAATTACATTAAGGTATTTTTAAAAATATAAGTACAATGTATGAATATGCGCATTGTACCAAAGAAATAATACAGTATTACTATTCATGGCTATCTTAATTTATTCCCATACATTTATTTAATTAAATTATGGCATTAAATTATGGCATTTGTGATTTGAAAATCTCACTAAGCCATATCACTCGTTCGGTTTTATGTTGATTATTGATGCAGCCCTACTAAGGAGTTTTTAGATGTAGATAAATGTTAAATTGTTATAAATGTTCAAGTTAAATAAGAAATTTTAAGTTAATTAATTTAGCTAGATGCAAACTATACAAGACAAAGGGGAATATGCCAAAGATTTTAATTTCACGAGGTAGTAATATGCCTCAGTACTGATGTACTGTTTAATTATGTACTAAGTATGTACTTTCATAATCATTATGTAGTTTAATGATCATCATTCATTTTGGCGTGAAGTATGTAAGTTAAATGCAGCCACAAGTTAATATGAATCTGTCTAACAAAAGCCTTGTGAAGCTCAGAGATTTTAGCCCAATTATTTATATTTTTTTTTTTTAAATGTCCATGTAGTTTCCACCAGATATTAGGCAGCACAGCATATTTTTGTGTGTATTTGTGTCTTTGTAAGCATGTGATTAAAGCAGCAGCTGCCATCTGTCGCTCAGTATCTCTCTGATTGGCTGATGAATAATTATGCAGAGGGTAAGGGGTCAGAGGTTACAGGGCGTCTTCTGTCTCCACACTGCATGCCTGCGGTCTGTCTAAAGGCATCTAAACTCTCTGTGTGTGTGTGTGAGAGTGAATGCATCCATATGCAGAATGGGTGTGTGTTGGTATGTATGAGTGTGTGTGGCATATGTTGAGGGGTTGAGTCACAGGCGCCATGTGTAGCTCCGTCTGTGTTGTCTGCATTGTGAGCTTACTCCAAAGGCAGCATCCTAACTGATTTGGAACGTCTACAGAGGCTGTAACATCATTTCACAAACAAGAATACACCAATGATGCCTTAATATGCTGTCTAGGTAGGGAGCTCACTAGGTTTTGGAACAGATCTTGTGTGTGCGCTAATAAAGAAAGGCTAAAAATACAAAACACACCACTGATGACTCATGCTACACACACACTGAGATTTAGACGCCCTTCCAAGAAAAATACATAGTCTGAAGCAGCAAAGTAAACAGAGTAAAAAGTGAAAAGAAAAAAATAAAAAGAAAATAAAAATAAAAAGTAAAAATTGGAATAGGAAAAGGAATGGAAGGGGCAAAATGAGGGAGAGTATGTCATGGAACTGAAAACAAAAGATAAAAAGCACGGGAATGCGGAGGCGGAGGCGGAGAGAAAGAGAGAGAGAGTGAGTGAGTGTATGGTCATTATGCCACATAGCAGCACATCTGGATCCATTCAACGACAGATCCAGTTACACACACACACAGCACTGCTCCACACTGTTTGTAAGTCTAAAATACAGCGAAAACAGGGGAAATTAAGCACACATGGTTTACTATTGTGTGCAGTTCTGATCAACATCTCAGCTGAAATATGCTTAAGTCATAATCTGCATTTTTCTTGCATTTCAAAAGTTTGCGACTGGTAATTTTTTAAACGTTTTTAAAGAAGCCTCTTTTGCTCACCAAGGCTGCATTCATTTGATCAAAAATACACTAAAAACAGTATTATTCTGAACTATTAATATTTTTTAAAATAATTTATATTGTAATATATTTTAAAATGTAATTTATTCCTGTGATCAAAGCTGAATTTTCAGCATCATTACACCAGGCTTCAGTTTCACATGATCCTTCATTCTAATATGCTGATTTGCTGGTTAATAATCATCGATGTTGAAAACAATTGTGCTGCTTAATAATTTTGTTGAATCTGTGAAAACTTTAATACACATTATTCTTCAATAAAATAAAAAGAAAAAAAAAACACAAATTAACAGAAATATACAAAACACACTTTTTTTGAAATAGAAACCTTTACTGCCACATTTGATCAATTAAACACTCTTTAAAATAAAGGAATAAATATCTGACCCCAAACTTTCTGACACTGTGCATTTACATTAAGGAGATGCTTTTATTCAAAACACACTTTTTATCAAGATTTCCCTGGAAATCAAACCACAAACTTTGGTGTGTGTGTCATGTTTCTATGCTCTTCTTTGATCTGTTATTGTGTATCAGTTCACTATGGCAACTTTTAATATAGTGACTTTCTGCATTTTGTATTCCCTCAACACCAGCAATCCCTGCACATGATAAATCAACTTTAATCTGATGTGTGTTACCTGCTTGTCGTGGTCCTCTCTTCCTTTTGAAAGCAGCTCCAGACTGCAGCGCCTCCAACAAACCATCCATGATACCAGTCTCATCATCTGAAATACACAAACACACACAGACAATTAAAATTATACACAGATAATACTCTCATTGCTATTTGAAACACATACATGAAGTGTTATTGAAGTATTATTTGTACACATGAAGTATTACTGCTGAAACACATATGTAGAATCTCAGAGCAACAGTCTCAGCCACAGTGACATCAGAAGAGAGAGAAGCAAAGGATCATGGGAATGTGAACATCCTCTGAGACACAAGTTAAAGCAGACGGCGCCCCCTATCTTTCACACACTGATGCATTAACCTACATAACAACTGAACCAAGAGCAATACTGTACCCCACACACGCATATGAGGGGAAGGACAGCGTGATTTAAACATATTTTGTCTGTGCAAAATAGTTTTTTTGAAAGTGTGTGTGTTTTCATATGGTGAACGGGTTTCAGGTTTGTTTTCACGTGTGTGTAGACAGATGGTTTCAATCAGGTCCTCTTTGTACAACATGAGGTTAAAGATTTATGGGTCTAATATCCCCTCCCCCACAAACACATACACACACACACTCCTTCATAAGCTAGCACACACATAATGGACCAAAGACCTCAACTAACAAAAACACTGTGCAGTCTAAACACACACACACACACACACACACACACACACACACACACACACAGAGAGAGAGAGCCAGACTCACTGTAATCCCCGCAAAATCTGCAGCCAGATGGTTTTGCCCTACATCACACACACACACACACACACACACACACACACACACTCCGAGCTGTCGGCACAACACACACACACTGTCACACACACACACACACACACACACACACAAATAGGCTGTCGGCACAGCATCTCCCTGCTGCTTATTATATTTTAAATATATTAAAACGGGAGATTTTCTCCCTGCTGCTTATTATATTTTACATATATTATAACATGTCACATCACTTAAAAAAAGAAAATCAAAATTAAGATTTCTTTTTTTATAACACATAATAGGCATTTCACTCCTATTTTCCAGTGTCCACCAAAATATCATGGTTGCATTCTCCTGTTTGAAGAGATATCATATTTATTTATTATAGATTTACAGTTGTAACATTAACTGCACTACGCAAGTCGATATTACAAATCAACAAATATAAATAATACACAAATAAAAAATTTACATAAAATAAACATTTATATAAAAAACCCATTTAAACTTTTTTTTTTACAACATTATTACAATTTTAAATACTAACTTATATCAGTATAATATTTTATTACTGCTTATTTATTTATTTTTTTACAAATATATACAGTATTAATAATCTTATGAATTAATTTTTTATGAAATTATACATATTTAATAAGAAATATTATTTTTTAAACTAAAATGAAAAAAAAGCAACATGGCTTTATGAATATACTACAAAAATGTATTATATAAATATGGTATCATATATTAGAATTACTTCTATTTATAATAATGATGACATAATTTAGGAGATTATTATTTTATAATAAGGCCCCATTATTTAGGCTTGATGCATTAACTACCATTAAATATTTACCAAGGATGGTACATTTTTTATTGGTATTTGTTTTAATTTTAAGGTTTGAGTTAACACTAAAAAGTAAGGATTCCATTAGTTAGTTATTAACAAATAAGATTTATAAATGCTTTAGAAGTATTATTTTAAGGTTTGGTTTTTATAATGTATTAGTCGGTTGAAATTAACAAATAAGATTTATAAATGCTTTAGAAGTATTTCATTTTCAGTTTATGTTAACCAATGCAGCTTATTTATTTTAACAAACAAAATCTTATTGTAAAGTGTTGTTATGATTATTTTGCATGTACTGTAGCTTTCATTTCAAAAATTGAAAGACTACATGAAATATTTCAACTTTTAAAACATTTTACATTCCAGGATCATTTAAAGAAACTAGTTTGATCAAAAATGTGGTCAAAAATTGTTACAGTGTCTATAAACGTACACAATTTTTTTTTTATATTGAAACAGTTCAATTCTATGTCATTTGTCAATTAACTGTAGTATTTTGGTGGAAACCGTGTTTCATAATGTTCCATCTTTGAAAGGGACACACAGACTGTTAGTGAAGCTCAATAATTCCCATCACAGACACATTCTGGATTAATATCTTTCCTGATTCAGCTGCCTCAGACCATAATCAGCCATTAAACTCACCCACAGTCTCTCATCTGAAGATTACAAACACATGAGCATCATCACAACACAGACCAATCACATTGTGACATCTGTTTCCACACACACAGAGTATCTAACACACAACACTGACACCTATTGATCATCCACATCAGCTGCTGTGGTTCAGTGATATGGAGTGTGTGGAACTGTAATGTGGGAAATACTTATGTATCTAATTCTCATTGCCTGCCAAACCAAAGTAAACTAAAGTGTGTGTGTGTGTGTGTGTGTGTGCGCGCGCGTTTCAGAACGTGAGAATGTCAAGGACAAACATTTCAAATATTCAGCCCTGAGAGTTTCAATGAACCCTCTGTGTGTGTGTGTGTGTGTGTGTGTGTGTGTGTGTGTGTGTGTGTGTGTGTGTGTGTGTGTGTGAACACTCATATGTAAGACACACAGGCTTCTGTGATCTTCTAGAAAGAATATTCTGTGTTGCATGTGTTTTGCTCAAGTGACATTCAAATCTGTCACATGTATGCAAATCAAACCTCAAAAGTGACCAGTGTATTTGGCCACTTAATTCAGACTTTAAACAGTCTGATTGTGATTAGATAATAAATCACACTTGCTTTTAATTGTCTAATTAAATGACATCCAGACATTCTGAAGTGTTTTCAGTCCAGAAACACTCATTTGTAAGCTGCAAAAGCAACTATGCAGTAAACTATAGTAATATAATATAATTTTAAAAACTGGAAAAAAATATATAGCTATGTAAAACTAATTTTAATGGAAAAAAAAATATACAAATGTGTGTCTTGGCAATTAAAAAATACAAAATAAAGTAATATAACCACAATAAAATAATTTATATCTTAACACAATAACCACTTTTTAAAGGAACTAAAAACATTTCGAGCATTTATTAATACTCATAAAACATACAAATATCTACATATCCTAACAATAACAACTGAACAACTGCGTTTTTTAATAATTAATAATAATAGATTAATCAATCCTGTAAATATGTCAACGTTAGCTCATGTTAGGTAAAGAATTAACTAATGTCAACAAATGAGACTTTGTTTTTCTATCATCCTCCCTCAAACACACACACACACACACACACACACACACACACACACACACACAGGTCTGCAGAAATAATGAGAGTAGAAATTTGGAGCCCGAAAGTTTCAAACTACAGCCAGGCGAGAAAAGTAGGTCAGAGAGAGAGACAGAGAGAAAGAGAGAGACACACACATGCACATACATGCATACAAAAAGAGAGTGTGAGATAGACAAAGAGAGAGACACACACACACACACACACACACACAAGCAAGCATACAAAAAGAGAGTGTGTGAGAGAGACAGCTTATTTATAATACTTACTCAAAATTATCCAAAATAATCCACATTAAAAACATTAAATGTTAATCATTAATCAACGTGAAATAAAAATAAGGAGTATGTGTCAGTAAAGAGGTGAGCTACAGAGAATTTTTCATAATGGTCTAAATCTCAAAAGAGCATGCCAATGTCACATTTCACCCCAAATCCAAGAAAAGAAAGGAGAAAAGAAGAAAATAAATTATATTTGAAAATTTAGTTGTCTTGTTGTTTGGAGGAGAAATGTGACCTTGATATGTGTAACACACACACACACACCCATACACACACACAATGTGAATCTTTACCATCATTGATGTTGGGAATCTGTCCAGCGTTCATTCTCTTCTGTTTCTCCTCTTTCTCTTTTTCCGCTTTCTCTCGCGCCAGTTTGGCTCGACGAATCTTCTCCTCTGCTTCTTTCCGTTTCTGGTTCTCCTTCACCGCTTGCTGTAAAACAAACACACACAAGTTAAGTTGTGACATCAAGATTTCTGATTCACATCTTCTTGTGTTTGTTCAGCTGAAGGAGAATAAAGTTTATGAAGCGTTATGATGAATAGATAAGATAAGTGTGTTTTGACATGGAGTCTCTGGTCCTTTATGACACAGAGAATATGTCTAGGCAAAAGTCTGTTTTAATATACTAAACAGACTGATGACCGAACCATCTGCCACACACACACCGCACAGGTGTGTGTGCATAAATACTGTCCCTACACAGAAATCAAAATGTACTACTGTTCAAAAGTATAGGGTCTATAATATTTTATCTTTATTACTCATCCACTAATAGAGTTCTTTGAAGCCCATTTTAATTCTGTGCTAAAGTATGTTGCATTTCTGAACAGAAATAGAATATTAAAAGAAAAAAAAAACACTATGGTAGGACTTAATTTATATTATGAAGAACTGATTGGATGATGAAAAGTGACTAAATGAGGGTTTAAAAATAAGGGAGACTGCTGATGTCATGCACAAAAGCAGCAAAGTTTTTACATTTTGATGAAAAATTATGAAGACTTTATGTGACCCTGGAGCAAAAAACAAGACATAGCAAGTAATATTTGTAGCAATAGCCAAAAATACATTGTATGGGTCAAAATTATCAATTTTTCTTTTATGGCAAAAATCATTAGGACATTAAGTAAAGATCATGTTCCATGAAGATATTTTGTACATTTTATACCGTAAATATAACAAAACTTAATTTTTGATTAGTAATATGCATTGCTAAGAACTTCATTTGTACAGCTTTAACCCTCTGAGGTCTAAGGGGGTTTTGGGGGCCTGGAGAATTTTTGACATGCCCTGACTTTTGTGCTTTTTTCAGTTGCTTATAAACATATACATGGCTAAAGTCTGAAAACACTGTATTCAGTACAAACTGGGCTACAATAATATGTAAATTGCATATACGTACATGATTGTGTTTTTGAGAAAACAACGTTTATGCGTGGTTAGTGAAAAACAAAAATTTTGAAGTCACTGAAATAAGGTCATAAAACACATACAGAACATTTGTTCACAAGACTGTCAAACCTGGAGCTTGTAGTCTAGAATTTTTGCTTCAAAATGATGTGAAAATCATCATGTTTACTCGCTCACAGAAAACAATAGATTGATTTAAATTTTCGAAGACACTTTTGTTTCGAAGGGCATATCAGAGTAGGTTGTGATGTACCATGAATATTTGTGTGATTCACACCTGAGAAGACAAAGGCCCACATAATGAGCTGCATAATGACCTTTCAGCCAGGTGTGTGTGACCGAGAGGGAAGAGTTACAATAAAGAATGTGAGGAAAAAATAAATGTATATATTTTTATGTTTGTAGTTTATTTAGAATATATTTAATTATCTCACAAAATAACTTGAGATTTACTTGCGAGTGCAGTTAAACAGTTTATTAGGATCAATCAAAGCTGATTTTCAAAGATGAATTTTTAGCATCATTACTCCAGTCACACGATCCTTCATTCTATCTTAAGGTATTCTGATTTTCTACTAAAAAAAAAAAAAAAAAAAAAAAAACATTCATTGTTATTATTATTATTATTAATGTTGAAAAGAGCTGAGAATATTTTTTTCAGGGTTTTTTTTTTTTGATAAATTGAAAGAACAACATTGTTTGTAACATTTATCATAATAGTTGTTTTTATTTATCATCACGTGTGTGCTAAATAAAAAAAAAATATTTCTATATATACTGACTCCAAGCTTTTGAATGGTATAGTGCATATTGTTACACTTGGAGTAAGACTGGAGTAATGATGCTGAAAATTTAGCTTTGATCACAGGAATAAATTAAATTTTAAAATATATTGAAATAGAAAGCAGTCATTTTTAAATATTAAAAATATTTCACAATATTACTGCTTGGGCAAACTGGTATTGACTGGTATTGTGTAATGTTGAAATATATAAATGAACATCACATAAATAGCATTTCCAAAGTGTATATTGTTTATGTGCTCTCAAATAAACTAAATGATAAACTGCATTATTAACATTATTGAAAAAGTGATGGTCACTGATACTAGTAGTACAGTAGAACATTTAGATGTGAATGAAACTTCATAATGTTTAATTTGATTATACATTTAGTCAGGAATTATAGTTTGCAAAACGTCTAACTAGTAAAATGTGTACACGTTCTGTGAAAACTAATACAAGTGTGTCTGTGTATGTATATATATATATATATATATATATATATATATATACACACACACATACATACATATACATATATATATATACACACACACACAAAGTCTTACTCATGTTTATGATTTCTGCTGGATGAAGTGCTTCATTCTTTTTTCTGAGTAAATCCAAAACTCAAATCCTGAGGTAATCCTCAGTGCATCTTCTTGGGGTGAATTCCTCTCAACGCGAAGCAAACATTAAAATAAAATAAAAAAAAAACTAAAAAAAAAAAAACTTGTAGAACAGTCTCGCTGCTTTGTTTTCTGTGGTATGGGTGTTTACAGGCCACGAGATTCATGTGAAACATTATAATATCAAAAGCGCGCTCAGCGGATGGGCGTGGTCACATTAGATATAATGAAGCAAGACGTGAAAGACGGACATCGCATTGTTTTCATATGGATTACTTTATCACAGAATATTTGTTTTCGGTAGCACTTGCTTAGTTTAAAAGTAGACAAGCTTTCTATAGATCTCTCTCTCATGTCTCTGTGTTGAGTATTTGCTGAGTTACAGTTCATTTTAAATGACGAGTATGAGATCACTGAGACCAAGCAGCAGACAGTTCTTTATTTTAAATGCCCAAAGCGATGTTATCTGTCAATAAAAGTATTTGATATCAAACTTTTGCACCCTCAGATTCCAGATTTTCAATATTTTGTATCTTGGCACCCTCAGATTAACAAAATAGTTGTATCCCATAAATCAATTAAAAGCTTATTTATTCAGCTTTCAGATGATGTATAAATCTCAGTTTTAAAATATCGACCCTTATGACTGGTTTGGTGGTCCAGGGTCACATATAACACGCACTAATGATTTCTTCACAATAAGACCAGGAAACCTAGGTAAATATCAGTCATATTTTCAGTGGACTGCTGGTCGTGTACTGACCTGGAACATGTTCCTGAAGTTGTTGAGGTCACCGAAGAACTCTTCTGGACTCATTTTTTTGTGGTCGAAGACAAAGTACTTGGCCAAATCCTCATACTGCTTCTCCATGTTCTGATGCATCAGCTTGAGCTTCTCAAATTGCTCACTAGCCGTCGCTACAAAACTGTACACAACTTTGTCAAGGAAAATCACACGCTATTATTATGATTCACTATAACTCAACATTTATATTTATACTGTAAAAAATTACTAAATACATTAAATGAGTTGTTTTTTCCCTCGTCAGAGAGACAGTACTAGAACAAATATCCTCACGAACTTCCATTCATGAATTCATAAACTCATGTTTGTTCTGGAACCCAAACAGGAAGTGATGTCACAATGGGTAATCAACACTATTTTTTATAGCATTATTGTTTAAGGAAATGACTGTGTGGAAACCAAAGTGACACCTTCCTGTCATGCAACAGGCCCGGGAGGAAGTAAAGGATATGGTCATTTTCTCTACGAATTTGTCTTTGTCGCTCTGTGGAGGGGGGAACGTCTCGATGTCTTTCTCCAGGTTTTTAATCTGCTTTCCCATCTGATCTAGATTCTTCTGAAGCGTCTCTGCCGAAACTGAGAGAAAGAGAAAATGATGAATATTAATTCATAACTGTTTTGATTAGTAGCACACTACTGTTCAAACAATTTTTATTGATTCTGAAAGAAGTTTCTTCTGCTTAGCATGGGTGTATTTATTCTATCAAACAGCAAAAAAAAAAAAAAAAGCAAGTGAAATATTACATGATTTCTATTGTAATATATTTTAAATTGTAATTTATTATTGTGATCAAAACAGAATTTTCAGCATCATTACTCCAGTCTTCAGGGTCACATGATTCTAATATGCTGATTTACTGCTCAAGAAACCTTTCTGATTGTTATCAATGTTAAAAACAACTGCGTTGATTCATATTTTTGTGGAAACTTTGATACATTTTATTTTTCAGGATTCTTTAGAATAGACAGTTTACAAGAACAGAATTTATTTGAAATAGAAATCTTTTGTAATATCATGAATGTCACTTTTGATCAATTTAATGCATCTCTGTTGAATCTTTTTTTTATTAGTTTATATAAACTAATTAAAGAACCATTGATGAGATTGAGACAGACCTCTGCTGGCTTTCTCCACGTGGATGAGCTCCTCTGAGAAGGTCATGACCTCAGGATACTGCTCCTGACATATTTCCGCCAGGAAGTGCAGTAGAGTCTGTTTCTGATCGGCGGATTTAGTGTCTCGCAACTAAACACACACACATTTGTTTACTGCTAACTTTGCGGTGACCAACACATCAGGCACTTCCCACAAACAGACTACAAACTGTTGTCTCACTACATTTGAAAAGCTTTAAGAGGCACAAATCACCTGTTCTTTAGAAAGAGAACTATTAGATATGTTAGATAAGCTATTAACTAACAGGAAATGAAGTAGAAAAAAGTTACTCTTTAGAATGACATCAGATGCACACAAAATGTAGTAGTAACTCATTAATGTAGATGCTGGAAATGACCTTGCACAGGTAACTGATGCTGAAGCCGAAAGCTTTGGCGTTGCGAGATCCTGCGTTCATGAAGTTTCCCAGCAGCAGTGTCATCTCCAGCAGCTTGGCGAAGCTCTCGCTCTTCCGAAGCTCCTCGCAGGCGGCCGTCACCGCCACCACGTCCGGCTTGACGTTATTCACCTGCTCCTCAAACTGAAGTCTGAAGAGGATGGAGGTCAGACGAGGCTTCAAACGCTTCACTGAACTGATCTATAGAGAGATATACACATGTATCTGAGCAAGTCAGCCCCGGGCCCATATGCAAAAAAATTTAACAGCACAACCCCCACCCCACCTCACCCCAACATGTTATGGGAGCCTACGTTTTATTGCTGTTTTTTGCGTTAAATGTGAAGAATGACAGGTTTGATGCCACAGACTTGATGGAATTTTCACATTAACTTTATGAAATACGTATAACCTGATTTATCATCATATTTTTGACTCTATTCTTAAAACATTATGATATTAATCTTATCTAACGTGGCACTAAAATGCCACTGTAGGCTATTTGTACTGCATGCAAACACAGTCTTGGCACAGAAAGAACAATAAGGAGATATTTGAATTATTTTTTAAGAACTAGTGTTTTCTGAGTCAGTGTCGCAAAGAAGTTGAGACCCTGACTCACCATCTCTTCATTGGACGCCTTTATAGAGAAATGCAACTTTTACAGATTATTTAATGAAATAGTTTTTTTTTTATTCTTTGATTTGATTTATTTATTTATTTTTCTTTAAGTAGTAATTTAAAGCATTCTATAGATTTATTTATCATGCCTGTGAGAAAAATATTCTATGAGTTTCGATTCATTTTGGTAAATTTTTGTGAAGCGCTCCTGCTCAAGACCAATACGGCAGACAGCGCATCTTATTTGTTTTCTTCATTTAAAAACAAAACAAAAAAACAACAACATTTTGTTGATATTGGGAATGCACACAAATAAAAGTAGACCATCTGCAGTTCCGAATGATGTATTAACCTTACCTTCATGAGCAAAAATGACAGCGTATTTTAAGTTTCCACTGTTATTAAAAAAAATAAAATAAATATATATATATATTTTTTTCACATACATATATATATATATATATATATATATATATATATATATATATATAAAAACCACTTTACCATTAAAAATTGAAAACTGAACTATTTTAATGGCTGGAATAGGAAGTTATAAATGGGAAAAGAGGGAGAGAAAATAGACACAGGCTTTGGTTGGACAAGGGCTGGGTGGGGCCTGTGCAGGGCTCTGTTCGTTCCCTCGTTTTAATTCAAAGTCACCCCCTCGTCTCGGCATATGCACCTGCATACCCAGACACTACACTTGTCTATCTGAGTGAATGTTTGTGAGAAGTCACTGGAGTGCTAATGCATTTTTGTAAACAAAAATAAGTGAACCAAAATATTATGAAATTTTTTTTTTCCAATGGTTAAATGTCTGAAGTTATGTTTGTATACACTATAAATTTTTACAGGAGTGATTATAAGTGTGTTTCTCTCACCACAACTCCAAACTGTTCAGACTCAGCCAGCTCCTCATACTCATCTTTCATTTCTGATAATGTGTTCATCTGTTCCTGCTCCGGCAGCAGCTTCAGCAAGCTCTGAAAAACACACAGCAGCTGTTTAGCACAAGGTAATTACTCAGGAAAAGATGATGCCAGTTTCACTGTTTTTGTAATAAGCTTTGGTTTCGTTTTGGAATAACATACACTAAAGATTTATTCACAATAAGATCACAAAACTAAAGTAAATAGGAGGAATTTTGCTATCATTTGAAATGTCCTATATTTTAAAATTAAGGATCTCAGCACAGTAATCTTTAAAACATAGTCTTAAATAATATCAAAACAACAAACATTTATACAAGGTAATTATTGGTTGAATTTTCTTTTCAGTACAACATAAGTTGTTTTCTTCCATGCAAAATGAAACATGCATTATAACAAGTTAGGCTGGATTGCTTTTCACAAAAAAAAAAATCCACTTTTCTACCTGCACCATGTTTTCAGTGAGAACTTTCTCATTGACCTCCAGGAGAGTTTTGAGTAAACAACACTATAAATTACAGTGTTAAACTAGTGAGATATTTCACAAAACAACAAACACACACACACACACACACACACACACACACCACACACACACACACACACACACACACACACACACACACACATTCAGCTACACACACACAGAGTTTTGAGTAAACAACACTATAAATTACAGTGTTAAACTAGTGAGATATTTCACATCTGAATGAAGATTCATGCTCAGCTGTTACTCACAGAGATTCTGGGATGTTTTGGAGTCGAGCACCTTCAGCTCCTTTACCTTCTTCTTCTGACGTTTTTCTTATCCTCAGATGCCTCTTGATCCTTCTTACCTAGAAAAAGACAGAAAGAAAGAGAGAGGGTAAATACTCTTGAATATTTGAAACATCAATTTTGGGTTCAAAAATGTCCTGAAAATGATGTTTCTTGAAGGCTGGACATATCTCTCTCCCATATACACCCACACACAGTATTTCACTGTCTTCATAGAGAGTAAATGAGTTGCTATGACGCATCAAGTATAGTGACATCAGTGTCCAGTGGTTTGATTTGCTATACTAAAAATAAAAATACATTAAAAATTTCTATTTCTATTGTTTATTTGTATTTTTACTTCTTTATAACAAAAAAAATATATTAATAATTAAAAATTCATGTGTCACACCAAAGTGGTGTGTATTTAAGTATGCTATCCTTTTATTATGACATGATAATATTTGTGATCACATTTGATTTTAAGTTAATTTTAATTTTTTGTTTTAACAATTTGATGTGCTTTTGCCAATTTTATTAGTTTTTTATATTTCTATTTAGCTTGAGTTTTAGTACTAAAAGTAAACTTATTTGAGTTGCAAGGGTGACATTTCTAATTTTAGATTTTTTACTTATTTATTTAATTTTATTTCAGCACTGTTTTAATCATCAGAATATGATTTTTTAATAGTGTACAAATACCACTTCATTTCTAATTTTTTTAATCTATTGTTTATTTGTATTTTTACTTCTTTATTTCTTATTTTCTTTATTTTTCATTTAATAATTATACTTCATTAATCAAATTTCATTTCAGTTCTATTTTTTATGACAGAAAACAATTTTTAACAGTTACAATATCAACACTACATCAAAGCACTATTTAAGTGAAATACAAAAAAAAATAATCAAATAAAACACTTTTTTTCTATTAATTTAAAAAAAGGTCATGAACAAGTTATTTGTACTGGACATGATAGTTGTACAAAATGGCTCAAAATAATAATTATTATTATAACAAATAGCATAGGAAGTATCTAATATAGAAAAGAAAAGGATCTCTGTACACACACAGACACATAAAAATGAGTGTGCTGGCATTTCTGATCTAAAGACAGACTGTGAGGAGCAGGAGGAGGTCAGAGGTCATGGGTCAGGACTCAGGGTCGAGAGTCAAACGCCCAGCAGCTTTAATGAAACGTGAAGACTGGAGTTCACACTACTGACAAGTCTCCAGAGAAACCCCACGGACACACACAGCATCAGATGACCATCAGCTCGTGTGTGTGTGTGTGTGTGTGTGTGTGTAATAATCACTAAAACACACAATCAAGATCATATAAACATCCTCATCTCTATCTGCAGTCTGGCCTTTAATTCTCTTCCATCCTCTCACGCTCATGTCCACGTCTGTCTTTTATTCTTTCTCTTGTCTCTTTGAATAGTTTCTCTAGCCTCCATTTTCAGGCTCCTTTCAAACGGATTTTCATCACACTTATGTCTGACCTCATTTTCGAGCAGTACATTTGTGTCTGGCATCTCTCTCTCTGTGTGTGTATTGAGTTACAGCAGCATATGGAGCCGCTCAAGAGGGTGAGTAGCACTCAACAAAATCACACACACACACACACACACACACACAATTACCAATTTTACACATTAGGTCTTAAAGAATGGCTGCTCATGTTCACTTATGTAAGACACACGTGTACATGCATCAAACTCTAAATGAGATAATATTTACCTGATTTATGAATCATCAGAAAGTATAGCTAAATAAATCCTAAAACAATAAATGAATTCAAAAAGTAAAGCTAAATGTATTTTTTTCTGTGGTCAACTAAAACACATGACAACATCTCAATCAACCAAACACATTTAAAAAAATATAAATAATCTTTTGTATCTTCTCTGACAGCACAGCAGAGCCCTGACACTAAAAGTACAATGTGACTTTAGATCCTCAAAGATCCTTAAGCTTCTTACACCGTTTCATATGAATCTATAATTGGACAATAATAACTATGCGTACAGTGGTAATGCAATGGCCTCTTTTTAATGGTCCTGATATTTTTATATTATTTCTTATTTTCTCTTTTCTCTTATTATTTTTTTTACATTTTACATACTTTTTACATTTTTATTAGGCCTTTTCATTTAGCTTTAATAAATTATTTCAGTTAAGGCTACATTTCTAGTTTTAATTATTTTATTATTTTTTAGTATTTTTTGCTAAGGCTACATTTCTACATTTATATTTATTTATTTTTATTACAGTTTTTTTCCTTTTTTATTCTATTTTGTTAGATGTTGATAAAATTGATAAAATAAATTATGTTACCTTTATAACTCAGAATTACAAAGAAAACAGGGTTGACAACATCAAAAAAGGAAATATCTATTTCAGAATGTTTAATACATTTTAAATTGAATATTTATTTATTTTAATCCAGTTTTTGCACTTTGAATAAACAAAGAAAATTAAATTATAAACATCATAGCACTTTGAATTACCATTGTATATGATATGTGCTTCTGTATATGAATAAACTTGCCTTTCCTTACTATGCATGATTCTTACTTAAAGAAAGAAACTTAAATTATAAACATCTTGAATTTGTGACTCTTGCTTTTGCTTATCTATGGCACATTATGGCCTGAAATCTCATTAAGTGGGTGATTGATTCTGCGCTCAGCCAGAGAACACACACACACACACACACACACACACACACACACACACACACACACACACACACACACACCCTATAGCATCTGCTACTCACTGCCTGTGATTCATAAAATGGGATCTGTGTTCAAAATGGCTGCTGGTCTTTCTCTCTCTCTCTCTCTCACACACACACACACACACACACACACACACACACACACCGAGATGAGATACCAAAACTCATTTATGAGCCAATGGTGCCTCTGCAGGTCACAATGAGAACTGCAGCACAACTCCAGCACATCTGTGTTAATATTAACATTACATTTAAGAGTGCGTGTGTGAGATTGCACAATCACGAACTATCAAACACATGCTCTTTAATCTTATTGTTTCTGGATTGTGTTGTAAAACTCCTGCTGCCTTTTGTATTTTTGTATTGCCTGAGGTCTATTCATTCATTCAGGCTTTTATCTTCCTCTCATGGAATCCAGTCTCAGTACACAGCTGCTTCACAAAAGAGCTCCAACACACACCTTCCATTCAGGACATATCATTTATCATTGTTGCTTTTTTTTCTCCATAAAAACAAATATGACTACAGACAAAACCACAACATACAAGAGAATTTTTAGCACTTAAACACACCCGTAAAATATACAGTATTATATATGATACATATGGTAACATATCTTAATATACTGCATTATATTGTATATTATAGGTGTATATACTCACCAAATGACAAAATATCTAAAACGTTTTTAAAGGGAGGATTAGTTATATTCAGCTCACTTCTTGGGACAAACTATAAATACTTTAAACCAGTAACACACACACACACACACACACACACACACACACACACACACACACACATTTATTTCTGTAAGTGTCCAGCTGTTTTTCCATTTCTGTGTCCTGTCTCTGTCTCCTTGTCTGTCTTACACGAAAATCATTGTGTTTTTATGTATATTAGTTTAGCGTAAACCACAGCCATCATGTCTGCTGTTTCTGGAATTTCTGTTCTCACTTTAAACACAGACACACATACACCTACACACACACACATACACCTACACACACACACACAGCCGCTCTTCTTTTCCCATACAAGGCAAGAGTTTATGCGAGTGGAAGGTCACAGCAAGAGAGACAGACAGACACGTCCAGCATGTTAAAGTGAATGCGAGTGAACTCCAGCTCATCAGCAAACCACACACAAGCTCAATGCAATCCACTCGCACAGAGAGAAACTTTGTTCTTTCATCTGGCTCTTTTTCATTAGAGTATTTGTAGTTTAAAATGTATTGATGACAGCTTCCTTTGTTCAGTGTAAGTTTATGGTGGAGCGCCAGCGCCTCTAGTGGACAAACTAACACACACCACAACAAAAACACACATATATCAAAAAAACAAAAAACACCACATCAGAGATTTCTTCTTAAAAAATCAGTAAAAAATTATATGCTAAACTTTCCACTAGAACTTAAAATACATACAGTCTAGGGAACAGACAGTGTTGCAGTGTTGATGTAACTTGAATGTATCTGTCTTGGTGTAATGTCTTATATTTTACTGAAGCTTTTCTTAGATATATATTATATATATATATATATATATATATATATATATATATATATATATATATATAAATATAAATAACCTCTCCTTTGTGAATTTATTGTCCTGTAGCAACTAGTGAAGAATCTGTTACTTTTAAAATGCAAACTAAGCTCTATTCCAACATTCCGAGAATCTAATTTGAAACAGCTAAGTGTTTCATTACACATTTTTAAACACACGCAAGCACATTGGCACACAAAGTCTTCAAGGAAAGAATGTTTCTTCTCTTGAGAAAAAGGGAATGTACTTGTCAGCAAGTACACACACACTCCATACTTCAGTAATCTAATAGAAAACGAACTCGCTGCCTGCAGGAATGTAGGGAGTTCGACACAAAGAAAGAACGAGAAGAAAGAGGGACAGATGCTGGAGAGAGACAGAAAGAGAGCAGGTGGTCGTTGTTTGGGGCTTTAAATGTAAAACACAGCAGCAGCTGATGAGAGACGCCGTCCCTTTAAACTTTAAATGTTCATGAGTGTGTGTTTCTGGGAGTTTCCAGGGCTCTGGTTGCCGAGGGTAACCTCGAGCTGAAAGGGGCCCTTCATCCTGTTTTTGTGTGGAAAGGAAGGAATGAGAGCGGAGAGAATGAGGGGGAGCGGAGGGGTGACTCAGTGCCAGATGGCAGGGTGTGGTGTGACGGGGGCGGGGTGGACCCACAGGAAATGGGAGGGTCAGACACAGGGGGATGGACTGTGGGCGGGGTTTCGAGTGTGCTCACTTGCGCACCCCTGGTGCATGAACAGTGCAACAGCAGTGTAAAAAATAATAAGAAGAGATATTTAGTACATATTGCATAAAATAACTACCAAAAAGTGCAAAAGCAAAAAAAAAAAAAAAAAAAAAAAAAGGTTATTTAAAACATCCAGTTGCCTTTAATGTGTCCAATGCATTTTGAATACAGTATAATATAATAGTGAATCAGATATTTTTTTTGTTTATTTAAAACTAAATGTAAATTACAATTAATGAAAAAAAAGTTAAGAATTTGTGAATGTCATTGTCTTATAAAAACAAAAACAAAAAGAAAGTAGACAACATTTACAAAAAATATTTAATAACATCATTCAAACGGTACCATGTTTTTTTTACACAAAAACAATTTAAAATACTAATCGATAGATAGCATGTAAGATGTTAATAAATAGATATAAAAAGGAAAAAAAAAAAACATAAAAAAAAAAATAAACTAAAATATAAAAATAAATAAAAAAAAATAAAAAAATATAAACAAGGGGTAAAAAGAGATTATTAAGAGATTAATATTCTGAGATATAAACATAAGTAAATTATTATATTATATTAAACAAAATGCCAAAACAACACTCAATTGTCAGTTAACAATGCTCATCTTTACACACACAAATAGTGAAAATAATTTTTTTTAATAATATTAAAAAAATATATTAATAATAATATCATATATATGGTATAATTGTATTGAAATAATTTTGTTTAAATATTTAATTAAATACAACACTAACTCAAAGTCAACTGTCAGTTATATTGTTCATCTTGTACAGTTACAGGTAAAAAGAGAGAACATCATTTGTTCTAAAGATAGTTTAAAATAATTAGGTTTTATATTTAAAGTTCATTTTATTTAATCTATTTTTCCAAATCAACAACATCAATATTTCACATTAAAATGATATTGGTGTATAAAGGAAAAGCATATATTAGGTGTTTATTTTATTTTGTATGTCTGACTGTATTCTATTTGTGGTGTCATACTGCCATCTATTGGAGCAACTGTGAACTGCAGCATTTCACTTCTAAACATTTAGACTGATTTATTACAGAAAATTAAAAACTGACAAGAGTTTACCAATGGAAAAAAGTCTTCTAGCATGAGATTTCAGATTTTCCTCACACACAGACTCGTTTATTTCAATTAAAGTGTGTAATTACTTTCAACACTCTTTCAAAGGATGGAGAGTAAGTGTGATTAAGTTGTTTTTGGCATATAAATTTTAATGCGTTTTCTTGACTGTGACATTGGCACTAAGTGACCTCAGGAGAGAAAGAGTGTATGTGTGTGTGTGTGTGTGTGTGTGTGTGTGTGTGTGTGTGTGTGTGTGTGTGTGTGTGTGTATGTGTGTGTGTCTCCTTGGTGCCTCTGGCCATGAAGGTCTGTAGCAGTGACGCACAAACACAGTACGACCTGAATTACTGATCAGACACAAACACACAAACACACACACACACACACACTCTGTGGTTGAACACAATCATATTTTAACTCCCAGGAATGTGTGGATAGATTAAGAACGCACCACAGACACACACACACACACAGAGAGTAATGATTTTAAATCAATGCTCCATCCGGTCACACACAGACCCACGTCAAGATTTACTACAGCAATTACAGCAACCTAATTACACACGCACACACACACAGACACACACGTTTAATAAGTGAAACTGGTCTATGACTCAGTCAATCTGTCCCTCCTTCACAGCTCAGAGCTCCAGGGAGCCTG
Organism: Cyprinus carpio; assembly: GCF_018340385.1. Lineage (NCBI taxonomy): Eukaryota > Metazoa > Chordata > Actinopteri > Cypriniformes > Cyprinidae > Cyprinus > Cyprinus carpio. The sequence goes on along the minus strand of NC_056610.1, from coordinate 6,923,433 downwards.
CAGGACAAACACACACACACACACACACACACACACACACACACACACACACACACACACACACACACTCGCTGGATGTTGAGAAATTAATAAGATGCTGAGGTGACTGTGCGCACAAATCTGAAGGTCACACACACAGGAGGAACAAAACACATCGATCCACATCTGTGCAAACACAAACACACATTTCAATAAACAATTAAACACACACACACTCAAGGGCATCAATAACACATCTATCTAACAGGATTTAGTTTGGTCAGTGTGAATGCAGCAGATACGAGAGATACGCAAGCGTGTGTGTGTGTTAATAGATCAGTGTGTATTTCCAACATGTAATTACACACACTGACGGCTCTTAAACAACAACTGTTACAATTTACACTTCATCAATGTCACTGTGTGTGTGTAATGTACAGTCTAGTGTGATGCTTGATGAAAACACTGCCCTCTAGTGATTGGGTGAGGGAAAGAGAGAATAAGTAATTAATTAAAATAAAAGAAAAAAAATCAAAATAAAGCAGACACTGTATTTTATGTTCAAATTCTTGTTATTAACAAACCATTAACTATCACTTTTGCCTCAATAAACTCTGAACTTGCTGCTTATTAATAGTTATCAAGGTAGTTGTTAAGTTTAGGATTAGGGATGTAGATTACGGTCATGCAGAATACGTGCTTTATAAGTATTATTAAAAAGCTGATATGTTAATAATATGCATGCTAACAAGCAACTAGTTAATAGTGAGAATTGGTCCCTATACTAAAGTGTTACCTAAAGCACTTACTAAATATTTTACTAATATATGAAGCAAATTATCGGTTTTTTTTTTTGTTTTGTTTTGTTTTTTTCTCTGCATGCCATGTGACCAACATCAGAGAATCATCAGATTTGTTCAATTATGGAATATTGTCATTTGAAATATGAATTGGAAGTATACAATAATTTATAGAACTTAATGTTAACTTGGGTTACTAATATTATTTTGGAAATCTCTCCATTAACATTTTAAAAATACAGTAAGATCAATAATAGTCTAAAATTATTATTACCATTTAAAATAACTGATTTCTACATTAATATATTGAAAAATTAAATTTACTCCTGTGAGCAAAGCTGAATTTTCAGCATCATTACTCCAGTCACATGATCCTTCAGAAATCACTCAAATACAAATACATAAAGTTGGTAAAAATAAAGTCAATAGGATGTTGTACGAAACATTTTTTGTCATTTCATATTTTTGTTGAAATTGTGGTACATTTTATTTTGTTTAGAATTCTTTGATGAACAGAGTTCAAAAGAACATCATTTATTTGAAATAGAAATCTTTTGTAAAATTATAAAAGTGTAAAAAAAAAAAAAGTTTGCATACATATATATATATATATTTTTAAATAAAAAAAGAAATTGTTATTAAATTTAAGTTTGGGCTCAGTTGTAACTTATACCCATATAGTAATACAAAAGGGCTCAAACTTAGTTTTAGAGCATAAGCCGAGGTAGATTTTTATCTCTTTGAAAATTTTAATTGTATTTGAATGTATTTGAAAGAACGATCTGTTCAGTAAAAAGTGTTTAATTAAAAAAAAAAAAAAAAAAAAAAAACAAAAAAAAAAAAAAAAAAACATAGCGAAAACATACAGAACCGTGACGTCAAAACGTAGGTTTGTACTGAACCATCATGTTTGTGTACCATTACACCTCTAATGTGCGCACACACACACACACACACACACACACACACACACACACACACACACACACACACACACACACACACACACACACACAGATCATCTTCAAACTCTGTATCTGTGTTTGTTCTCTCATTCTCTGCTTTGGGCAAGACTTCAGGCATCTGATCCAAACAGAAACGCCAACAAACACACACACACACACACACACACGTACACACACACACACACACTGTATACAATCACAAGAGACCAGCTCAGGGTTCGCCCTACAGAAACACACAACAACATGATTTCTGCTTCTCTCTTGCTCACACACATCAAATGTCACTTCAAGGAGACTGTAAGTGTGTGTGCAGAGCAGGATGCAAGATTTTCAATCTGAGACAACCAAAAATGTCTGTCTTAAAGAGACAGTCACATAAAAATCAATGACGTATCCGAGTTCCGTTTTTCAGAAAACACAAAATAAGATATTTCTCTGAATGTTCGTGCAGTATTTTTCCATATAACATTTGGAAAAAAGATGATGATTTAATTCTTACTTTCAGGTCATCTGTCTCTTTAAATAATCACGTCACTGTGTGTGTTATTTATGCCTGTCATAAAGTCACATACAGTCTCTTTTTGTGATGTTCTCTCTCCGAGACACACTCACACACAGCCAGCATGCCGTCAGCCATCTCCTAAGGGTCTCGCTGTGATGGTTTGGTTTGTTTGACCTCTTTCTGTACTGGAGTTCACAGTGGACCATCCAATTAAAGACACCAGCGCCGCAGACACTCACACAACCTTCAGAAGCACATTATCTCTTATTCTGTCTTTCTCTGTCCATCCTCGAGGGATCTGGCCTCCTTCACTGGCCATAAAGGATAAGAACATCACTATTCTACTAGAGAGAAAGAAAGAAAGAAAGAGCGGTTCTTGGCTTAACTGACCGTCACACACATCCGCTGTATCATATGATGGATTAAAAGGATATTTCAGCCAAAAATGTCATCATTTATTCACTCTCATGTCGTTTCAGTTCCATTTGCCTTGTATTATATGGAACACAAATGATTGTTTAACTGAATATCCTGGTGATTTTTTAAAAGAATATTTATATGGACTACTTTTATTGTACATTTTTATTCTGTAAAACAGACACACAGTACTCTTCAAAAGTTTACATTTGACAAGAAATTTTAATATTTTTTAAAGAAGTCTGTTTTCGTCAGTTTGCTTAGAAACTGTAGCTGAAATAGTAGAGCACAATGCTGGCAACAGCAAGGTCATGGGGTTGATTCTCTATACCTAAAATGCAGTAAAATTCAAATGCACCAATAACTGAGGTTACCTCTTCAGCAGAAACATGGGAACTAGTGTGTGTGTGTGTGTGTGTGTGTGTGTGTGTGTGTGTGTGTGTGTGTGTGTGTGTGTGTGTGAGATAGCTGTAGGTTTAATTGTGCCCCTGTCGGAACTCATCTGAGTGGAAAACAAACCCAGCAAGATTTCTGACCAGGCCAAGCCAGGGGTGTGTAGGAAACATCATGCATGCATGCATGCAGTACACGTGTTCAAACACACACACATGCCTCTAGAAGCAATGGAGGGACGCAGCAAATTAGTACACTGACATGTTATTCACGTTTAACCAAACACAAATCCGCACATCTGAGCATCTGTCAATCAGATACTCTAAAACATCAGCAGAAACGCTCGCTGGGGTCCCGCTCATGTATGTGTGTGCAAACTGGTTTAGGACTGGTTAATCTGCTCAATATAGTTCAGGTTAAAAGAGACAGATGTTATATTCCTAAGATCTACAGGGAAATCAATGATTGAAGTAAAACACACCAGCTGCTCACATACACACACACAAATCAAATGTGAGATCCTCTTTCCAAGGATTAGGAACTTACAAATACGCTTAAAACAGAGACAAACACATATTACAAGAAATGCTAGCAAAAATGATCATTATACCTATATATTGACAATTAATAATAACAAATAAGGTATTTACACCTTTTTTCCCCATTTAATAATAACTAGTTTGATTAGATGTAAAAAATTTCTTGAAGAGCAATTGCTGTTTGATAATGGTGAAGAATAAAATATCTTAATTTATTTGTTATTTATAAATAATTATATACATAATTTAATATAAAAAATTATATAATATGAACATAAATGATTTTAACAAATATATTAATATACATATGATTTATAGTTTTATAATTGTTCTTTTTCTTTATTTTTATTCAGGCTTATTATCGTTAACTAAAACAAAAATTTAAACTTCAAACTGATTAAAAAAAAAAAAAACTGTTACTTAAAACTGTTACACAAAATAAGTTAACTTAAAATAAAATATTTAACTTGAAACTTATTTTATTTCAGCAAGTTGGCGAGGTAGCATTTCTCATTTTCATTTAGTTTAATTGAAGTACTAAAATAACTAAAATCTATAAATAAAAATTATATACATTTTTTAAAAAAAAGGAATAACTAATAAAAATGACAAAAACATAACTAACTACAGATGAAGAGAAAACTTAAAATCTAATTTAAAATATTAATAAAATTATAACAGTATATCAATTATAACAAATAAAAATAAATTTCTAAAACGCCATTGAAGAATTTATGCTAAAACACTAAAACATTATAAATAGATCTGTGTACTGTAGTACTTTAAGAACCTTACTACAAATTTATATAATCTTAAATTGGCGTAACTAGACTGATAATTGAATTAATAAAAAAAGAAAAATAATAATAATTCAAAAACAATAATGCTACCTGATACCAATATGGTTCGCTGTATGTTCTTACTCTTATCTTGAAAGCAAAGACCACAGTTTAAACGCAAACACGAATGAGACTGTGTGTGAGATCTGACCCTGATATGAGCACACACTGACTCTGATACTGTGCTGAAGGTGTGTGAACTACAGCTGTGCACCTCATGCTGTCCGCTGAGTCGTCACACATGGGTGAAGCACAACTATCACACACACACTTCAGAGCGCCTGTCATCTTCACTCACCCGCTGTAAAGAAAATCAGCGAGAACTGACAGCTTTATAAAACTTTAAACCTGCAGCTAACCACTCTAAACACACACACACACGGAAGCAGTCAAACGTGAGAGCTCAAGATGGAAAGAGTTGAAGCAGAAACACATAAAACCAGAGAGAATCCATCACACACACACACACACACACACACACACACTAGAGTGAAGAGCTCTAAAAGTAATGACTCTCTCTGCACTTGTTTTCTCACTCGGTGTGTGTCTCACTTGATTCAGGGGTCTGAGAGCGACACACAAGAGTTTGACTTAAAGGTGAATGCTTCAAACGAACTTGAACGCCTTCAAACTTTAGAATTGTGCAATTTCATTTTTATATATATCTTTTACAAGACATAGTGACACTTGTAATGAAGATGACAGAACAAGGGGATGGGATATGAAGAATGTTATAAATATATACATTACTGTTCAAAAGTTTTTGGATTTTTAAAAAGAAATTAATAGTTTTATTCAGCAAGGATGCATTTAATTTATTAAACGTGACAAAGACACTTAAAACATTACAAAGGATTTCTATTTCAAATAAATGCTGTTCTTTTCAACCTTCCATTCATCAAAGAATCTTTCAAAATAAAATGGATCAGTTTCCTCAAAAGTATGACGCAGCACAACTGTTTTCAACATTGATAATAATAGAAATGTTTCTTGAGCAGCAAATCAGCATATTAGAATGATTTCTGAAGGATCATGTGACACTGAAGACTGGAGTAATGATGCTGAAAATTCAGCTTTATATCACAGGAATAAATAACATTTCAAAATATATTTTAATAGAAAACTGTTATTTTAAATTGTAATAATATTTTACAATAATATATTTGGTGAGCTCAGGAGTCTTCCTTCAAAATCATAAAAAAAAAAAAATCTCACCAACCCCCAACTTTTTGAACAGTATATATCTGGTAATACAATACATAAATATATTTTTATACATTTTATTTGATTTTTGTAATATTTAATATAGTAAAACTATCATAAATATCTATAATTATTAATATACTATAAATTAAATTTGGACTGAAAATGATCAACACCAAAATGGATTAAATGGAATAAAATGAACAATAAAAGCTGTTAGGCCCCACCCACAGTGAAATCCCTTTGGTCCATAATCCCACTCAACATGAATTCATATTAAAAGTTCTCTGACTGACTGTGATCGATTCACATTGTGCAGCATTTTCACTTACGTTTTTTGGTTATTATTTATGGTTCACTTACAGGAGTTTGAGTTCAGCTCTATTCAAGAGCAAAACAGCCTTAGTATCGCTTTCTCTCTCTCTCTCTCTCTCTCTCTCTCTGAGTTCTGGATGAAGAAAGGACATTGAGTAAGAGTGTATAAGGGAGGCATTGGTCTGTTAATTAAGAGTCACTCCATATCGTGGTTCTAACGAGGTCACTCTAATGAGGTCACAGACAGGGGGCGGAGCTAGTCTTTCCTCAAGAGGACACACACACACACACACACACACACACACACACACACGGCTGAACAAATCAAACACATGTATTCACCAGTACACTAAAAATACATGATAAAAACAAACATGCAGGAGAGAAAGAGAAGGTGACTTTGGCTGGTAATTGGAAACACATACAAGCACCTCTCTCTTTGTCTGTTTCTTTCTCTTGTTCCTGTCTTTCTCTCTAATGCTTTTCCTCCCCCTACCACACCACCCCCCCCCCCCTCTACACCCCACACATTCTCCCCCCCTCTCCCACACATCCCTCCCTCTCACTAAATTATATTTTTGACAGCAGTGCCACACAAGACTGACTTGAAAAATTAAGGTAAAAAAAGACCACACACACACACACACTTGCCTTCTGAACTGTATCTGAGTGTGTATGTGTGTTTTCATAGGCTTTATAAAGCATGACAGATCATTTCACCACCATCAATATGGACACCATCACAATGACGCGTCTGAGACAGGAACAAGAACACACCGCCATGCAAGTGTTTGTGTGTGCGTGTGTGTGTGTGAGGGGACATGGGCCCAGTGTGCACAATTAAGACTGAAATACTCAGTGTCCTTGGGAGCCAAAACCACAGCTGATATGATTCACCAGACGGAGAGAAAGACATACTGTAGAAAACAACAGAGAGATAAAGAGGGAAAAAGATGACAAAATAAGGAAAGAATGAACTAATGAACGCCTAAAAACAACGAACAAGCAGAAAGAATGCATGAACACAGCAAGAGCGAGCAAAGAAAACAAACATAAACAAAAAGAAAGAAAGAAATAATGAAGAGAAATGACAAACAAACACCACACTTACTGAAAGATGAGCGACATCTTACAAACATGCAAAATATCAAGTATATAAAAATCGTCAATTATAGAAAATGTCAACGGAGAGAAAGACAGCTAGAATAACAGTGGAGGGAAAGGGAGGAAAAAGGAGGGATAAACAAACACACAGCGTGAAGGAGAATCCATCGAACAAACGACTGGAGATGAGCGTTTACAACAGCAACACAAATATAGATGATTACAATCAATCCCAGCATGCACTGCCCTTCATATGACCTTCACACACACACACACAGAGATGAAATCCGCAATTACTCTAGAGGTTTTCATGAGGGCGTTACGCTAACGACGGAGAAATGCCAATGGAAACTGAAACAAAGTGGAAGAACAAATGAAAGAGCGGATGAGAGAGAGAGAGAGAGAGAGAGAATGACTTGAGGTCACGAAATCTTCAGTTTGACAGATTGTCTGATAGACACAAGTGGATTATGAACACATAAACACACAAAGCTGGATTAATAAAAGAGTATTAAGGATATATACAAACAGAAAGACTTGTAATAATCATATCTGTGTATGATAAATCATGTCAAAATGTGTCATGTTACATCAGACATGGACTGAGCATTATCTCAAGCTACACTGAGAGTCTCCATCACTCTGACAGATGAGCAGTGTTCCACTGACATCCGAATTATAAAAAGACATCACCAATCATCAGAATCATAATTGATGTTCGCAAATATTTGGGTACTCAATTTTTGCTTGATTACAGTTTACAAAACAGGTTGTCAATTGAATTTGAATAAAAATGGAATAAAAAAAAAAAAAAAATTATATATATATAATATTTATATTACAATAATCAATTAAATTTAAAGTACCTGAATATAAATAAAAGAATAAATAATAATTTTATTACATTACAATCAATTCAATTCAATTAAAGATAAAGAATCAAACAAATGCTTTATTACAATTTTCAAATATATTAGTTTTAAAAATCAAGAATAACATGAATTACTTGCATTTAATTGAACACTGTAATATATTTTAAATACTTGAGCTTAAATACATTTAGATAAAAATAAATAAATACATTTGTTGCAATTTTATATTTAAATATTTAAAAATTGTGAATTGCCACTTAATTAAAAGATAAATAAATAAAAAACAAATGTCACGTTGGAATTTCTTCAAGTATTTCAATTTAAAAATTGTAAATTAACATTAATGTGCTGGATAAGTACCATTAATATAATCAACAGTGACTGTCCTAATGATTTCTGAACATAACCCACAGAAGGACAAACAGCAGTCAGTCCGCATTTCACAGCATCCATTCAAACAAGCTGTGACTATTGTACATGATGGTGGTGCGTCTGCATCACATGGCATTTAGAAGAAATATTCATTTGAGAAATCATTTCCAGAGTTTATTTTAGTGATTTTCCACACTCTTCTACACATGAAAACCCAGCACCCTCGCGCCCTCTTTCTCTGAACGACCAGTAATTGTGGTGATGGTGGCAGACGGCTATAAAAGTGTAATTTGTTCTTTTCTTTCTCTTTCCATCGGAAAGCATGTTCTCGGCTCTCCTCCCACCAGCAATCTGTGGACACGCGGATGATGAAGGTAGTGTGGGTGAAACTCTTCCTCACAAAACTATTAGTTCACCCTTTCACTGATGTGAATCTCAGAGGAACAATATCTGGAGGTGTGTGTGTGAGCGCTAAAAATAATCACACACTCGCACTCAACCTCCTGCCGAGAGACTGTAGTCGTTAGAGGACTAAAGGTCTGATCAACGGCTAATTACTGCCATCAGAGCGGACCCTACAATTAACACCCACCTTGCTGAGAGACGAGAGCGAGGAGTCAGAGGTGATGTTCAGAGCGCAGCGCCACATATGGGTCAATGCCGTACTTACACTCCCATATTCTCTGATACTAACTTTATGCAAGTTTCTATGTGTTAATCAATAGCATTGTACAGTATCAAACTAAATCAAACATGTTGGCATATAATTATGCCTTCGGAAACCGGCTTTACAGATTTACAGTTATGAAACTGCAAGGCAAATTTAATTCTGATATTGACAAATGTATTTTCAATTATAAGTAACAGCATCACCATTTTAAGATCATCCTCTAGTGACAAACCAGGATTATTATAGTTAACTAAAACTAACTAAACCTCCCCCCCACCCAGAAAAACAAAACAAAAAACAAACAATAAACATTAACTGTTATTAAGTTATTAAGTTATTAAGTTATTAAAAATGTACACTAATTTCATCTATTTGCTACGGAAACTTTTTTTTTTTCTTCCCATGTTAACATGACACAAAACTTAAAGGGATATTTCACCCAAAAATGAAAATTCTGTCATCAATTACTCACCCTCATGTAGTTCTAAACCTATAAGACCTTCATAACACAAATAAAGATATTTTTGATGCATTCTAGGAGCTCTCTAACCCTCCACAGACAGCAAGGATCCTTACACGATCAAGGCTCAGAAACGTAGCAAGGACATTGTTAAAATAATACATGTGAAATCAGGGGTTCAACTGTAATTTTACGAAGCAACAAGAATAGTTTTTGTGTACAAAGAAAACAAAAATAACGACTTTAATCAACAATTTGTTTCCTCCGTGTCACTCTGTTCTGTGTCAGCAGCACCGTACGCAAATACGTTGTTTACACTTTAACCTGCACGCAAACAACTTTTTCGCGTACATTTGTTGCATACGTTGTTTACTTATGAGAGGGAGCCACGAGAACAGAGACTATACTCACTGTGCTCGCAGAAAGAGATGGAAACAGAGGAACATTTCTTACTGCACTGTGATTACTATCACAACATTAGAGCTGCACATTTCCCCAAATTCCAACAAATTTAATCAAATTTTAATGGCATTACCAAATGCAGAAAATTTAAGTCACACTTTAGAGGAAAATTCCAAAGTGATCACAACGGCAGCAAGCTATGTATCAGCCTGTCACAAACTCAGACTGTCAGCCAGTGGACAAAACTGAAGGAAGATCATTTCTTACAAGTTGCACTGTTGTGCAAAGTTTTTTTTTTTTTTTTTTTTTTTTTTTGAAACAATGTCTTTAATATATATGTTTTTTTTTTTTCATTTTTTGTTTGTGGAAAAAAGAAAGAAAGAAAGAATGCATGTACTTATTTAATTATTTTACAGATCTATTCTTATTAATGTATTATATAATTGTTTATTCCTTATTCATGTAATGGACAATGCTTTGGCAATACTGTGCAAGTCACACCAATAAAGCTCATTTGAATTGAACTGAACTGAACTGAACTGAATTGAATTGAATTGAATTGAATTGAGAGAGAGAGAGAGAGAGAGAGAGAGAGAGAAAGAGAGAGAAAGAGAGAGAAAGAGAGAGATTCAGATGTTTGGTGACGTTTGGCTGTTGTCTCTAAAGCACTTTTACATTTGCACATGGCCAGAGAACATGTGTTTCTCAAACCAGCCTGTATTATTCATAGACTGCCTCTCACTCTCTCTCTTTCTGGTCTGAATCGTGCACGATGATGGTTTTAATGGAGCTTGTGCATTTACACACGTTTACAGAGAGAGAGAGAGAGAGAGAGAGAGAGAGAGAGAGAGAGAGAGAGAGAGAGAGAGAGAGAGAGAGAGAGAGGAGAGAGAGAGAGGGGAGAGAGAGAGGAGAGAGAGAGAGAGAGAGAGAGAGAGGGAGAGAGGAGGAGAGAGAGAGAGAAGAGATAGAGAGCCCCCTGCGAGGTTAGCGGAAACAGCGTCGAGAGAGGAGAGAGAGAGAGAGAGAGAGCAGATGAGAGGAGGAGATGGAGAGAGGAGAGAGAGAGAGGAGAGAGAGAGAGAGAGAGAGAGAGAGAGAGAGAGAGAGAGAGAGAGAGATAGAGAGAGACAGAGAGAGAAACTGAATTCAGTCAGAAAGATGAGTGAATCTGATCCATTAAATGCTCATTAATATCATCCAGCACTAACGACAGACATCAGTCACTCCATCCCAGACTGAAAAAAAGTCCAGTGTCCAGGGGGTAAGTGACGGTTCTTCAAAATAAAATGCCAGTGACCTATTTATAAAATAAAATCAAAAACATTGAAACAGCAGGAAGCGTGAAAGAGAATCTCAGTGCGATTCTCGTGAATGATTCTCATGCACACTTCTCATGCACACTCGTTTTGCTTTTGGCCAGTGCAGATACAAAGAGACTGAAAAAACTTGTGATACACTGTCTGTCTTTTTTTTTTTTTTTAGTGTCTGTTTCAGCACCAACGTGTTGTGTGTGTGTGTGTTTGTGTGTGTGTGTGTGTTTTAGTGTCTGTTTCAGCACCAACAGGCTGATTCAGAGGCAAAATATCTGCAGGCAAAAACTGCCCTCGATACACACACACACACACACACACACAAGCACACACACACACATAAGCAAAATGGTTTTAATCTGAGACAATTTCTATTCCCCAACGCTGAATAAACTCCTAAACCTATTGCTCACATATGACTTCTTGCATTTCAATATCACTGTTTAGTTTATATCATTTAGTTTATTGAATTACAATGACAGTTAGCATGTCCTAAAATAGAAAAAAAAGCTACATTGTGAAGGCAATTCTAGCTTGATAATGCAAGTCAAAGCCACACACATAAAACACGTATTTTTGCGGCACATATGCTGTAGCACTGAAGTCAGCAGAAAACAATGAAAATGCACTTTAAGCTCTTTATTAACAGTTTTTGCAACAGTCTTTAGTGAAGAAGCGTAACAAGAGAATGAAATATGTGACCCTGGACCACAAAACCAGTCTTAAGTCACTGAGGTATATTTGTAGCAATAGCTAAAAATACAGTTGTATGGGTCAAAATTATAGATTTTTAATTTTTTAAGTAAAGATCATGTTCCATGAATATATTTTGTAAATTTCCTGCTGTAAATATATTACTTAAAAACTTAATTTTTGATTAGTGATATGCATTGCTAAGAACTTCATTTGGACAACTTTAAAAGGATATTTAGAGTTTTTTGCACCCTCAGATTCCAGAGATTCAAATATTTATTCAGATTTCAGATGATGTATAAATCTCAATTTAGAAAAATTGACCCTTATGACTGGTTTTGTGGTCCAGGGTCACATATGTCTTTGTGCTAATTAGACTTCTAGTTCTCAATAGTCAACTGATTTTGTTCAGGGTGGTTGCTAGGGCACTGATAAAGTTGCTATGCAGTTGTTAAGGTGTTTTGTGTGGCTGCTGGGTTATTCACCTGTGTAAAACTGACTAGCACTATTCTAGGGTGTTGTGTGTGATTGCCAGGGCATTTATGTGGTTGCTATGCAGTTGTTATAGTGTTATAGGTGAACACTAGGGAATTCACCTGTGTTAAACCCACTAGCACCATTCTAGGGTGTTGAGTGTGGTTGCCAAGGCTTTGCTATGCAGTTGCTAACTTGTTCTAGGTGGTTGCTAGAGTGTTGTGTGTGGTTACTAGGGCAATGAGCCAGTACCTAACATGCTCCGGGTGGTTATTGGCATGTTCCTATGAGGATGCAAAGGTTTTTTGTGGTTAACAGGGCACTGATACAGTTGCTAAGGTGTTCTTGGTGGTTGCTCAGGTGGCGCTATGCAGTTGTTATAGTGTCCTGGGTGGTTGATAATAGAATTCATAGAATTCATAATTGATAGAGAATTCACCTGTATTAAACGCATTAGCAACATTTTAGGATGTTGTGTGTGGTTGCCAATGCCTTGCTATGCGGTTGCTAGGGCATTGCTATATGACTGCTAAGATGATTTGGGTGGTTTCTAGGGTGTATTCTGGTTACAAAGGCATTGATACCGTTAAGATTAGGGTAATTCATCACCATTGTCCAATCAGAAAGAAGTAGGGCTGCCTCTTTATAGTTGACTAACCATTAGTTGACCAGAAGAGGCTTGGTCGACCAAAATTTTATAAGTCACAGGAAAAATAACTAAAAATAAAAAATTCCACAGGCAAAATCACGCAGTCCGTGATTGTTAACGACTGGTCTATGGTAATGCAGTACATCAGGCAGAACACCCAAACGCTCACTTATCATTCATTGACCTCAAATATGGCTTATCATCTGAAATATGTAAGTATTAACAACTTTACATGACCACTCAATCTAATGTTAACCTAGAAAAATGTGCACTGTTCAAGCATCTGTGCGAAGAGTGGAAGCGGAACAGTAGCTCGCTCACTGCACTGCAGGACAGATGAAGGCGCCAGTGTGATCATTTGCTCTTAAAATACTCCATCACTTTAGGTCATACAGATAAGAGTAATACATCTTTGGAATCTGTAAAGACTCTATGTTTATTTGTGTGCACTCAGAATAACAACAAAATGTTGTGCTTTTGTAAAATAATAAAAGCAATATGCGCTTTCTGCTGTCTCGCTCTTTTTTAACTAAATTGAGAAACAAAGAAAATAAACTCATCTCATCCCCTACATACATACAAAAAAAACATATATATAGAAAAAAAAATACTCCCACATTAACAAAAAAAAATAAATATGGAAAACAAATATTCTCAGATTATGTAATCTGTATGAAACATGCATACAGGCGCATCACTACTGCGGAGATGATGAGTGAGTGTAGACTATATCTCTTAAGCCAAAAAACAAAGAAAGCACTAGTTTATCAATAAAGTAATAAAATATTAATGCAACCTCCTTGCAGTTTTTCCCTGACACATTCATAATCATTACTTCTGCAGTGTGCTGTGGCAAGCTTTATGTGCGCTTGAGCGCTTATTAGGCTATGCAGGCAATTAAAGGCTCATTATTAAGATTTAAATGGTTTATTAATAAAAGTGCGATTAGTGGACTAATGCTTAAAATGAACAACTACTAGTCGACCAGAAAAATCTTGAGTCGAGGGCAGCCCTAGAAAGAAGCATTACAAAGCACTGTAGAATAACATGAATTAACAACCAATAAAATGAATAAGATGTTAAGAGAAAAAAGTTTGAGAAAAACACACATCACAGGTGACAGAAACACGGTTTTACTCAAGAGATTTCACATTACTAAAGACATCATCATAACAGCCTGTCAAAATCATCATGTCGATCCACACCTGTCACATACACAGACAACAAACAGGTTCATGTCACACACACACACTGCCAGTCAAAACTATCACACACTCCCTCTCAGGGTGAGTTAGATTGGAGTGAGTGATGGACAGAATTCAGGGAGAAGCAGATAATGAAGCAGAGAGCGAGACAGATGCTCTCAAAGGGACAGGAGAGACAGACAGAGAGCGTGTGTGTGTGTGTGTGTAGTTCCACAGCAAATTTGTTGGAGGTTTGAGGCCCGAGGGTTTGATATAATGAGACTCTCTGATACACACACACACACCTGAAATATTCACTCTAACATTCACTCTGAGTTCACACCTTACAACCTTACACACCTGCCTAAAATATTAACACACACAGCTAATGAAAGAGACAGAAGCACCTCACACAGACTCGTATGAGAGCTCATGGGATGTGGGACGACATCTACGACATATTTTCCCAATCAATAATGATTGATATATACGACAAGCACAGGCACACATGATCAGATCAGGAAATGCAATAAAAGAACATTAGAACATGATACCAAAGAACAAAATTAAGTAAATGTAAAAAAAAAAAAAAAAAAAAGGTTTGTTTAAAAAAAAAAAAAAAAAAAAAAAAAAAAAAAAAACTAACCAGTATGATGCTAGGGTGTTATATGTGGTTACAAAGTTGTTCTGGGTGGTTGCCAGGGTGTTGCTATGCAATGGCTAACAAACTCTAAATCGTGGCTAAAGTGTTCACTTGTGTACAATTTAAAAGCACAATGCTAGGGGGTGTTGTGTGTGGTTACCAGGGGGTTGCTCTGCAGTTGCTAAGATGTTCGTCTGTGTAAATCTAAATAGCACCATTCTAGGGTGTTGTATATGGTTGTCAGGGTTTTTCTATGCAGTTGCAAAGGTGTTCTGAGTGGTCGCTAGACGTTGCTATAGCTATGGTCTTCTGGGTAGTTGCTAGGGTGTTGATATAAGGTTGCCAAGATGATCTGGGTGGTTGCTAGGGTGTTTGCTTGTGTAAAACTCACTTGCACCATTCTAGGGTTTGTGTGTGTTTGCCAGGATGTACTCGTGGGGTTGCAAAGGTGTTCTGTGTAGTTATAATCTTGTTATTTCCTACTAGTGTGCTATTGGTGGAGGCCAGGGCATTGCTATGTGGTTGCTAAGATTTTTCTGTGTGGTTACTAGAGTGTTGTGGGCAGTAGCTAGGGTGTTACTGTAGCTAGGGTGTTACTATGCAGTTGCTAAGATGCTCTGGATGGTGGCTAGGGTGTTTGCTTGGGTAGAATTTACTAGCACAATGCCAGGGAGTTGCTATGTGGTTTCTAGGACATTTTGGGTCATTGCCAAGGAGTTGCTTTAATACTAGGGCTTCATGCAAAGCACGAATGCATACTTTTTAATAACGACGCTTGATTTTGCAAACATCATATTAGACAAACTAGATAAAAAAAGATGCTGCAATATAGGAAAAAAAAGTGGGCCAGAAATACACAAAAGTGAGAAAGGGAAAGTAAAGGCCCAAGTAAACGTGTTTTTCCATGTTCCACCCTGTCTTGTGTACAGTCATGTCTGCACTAGAGGTTGACTGATTATCGGCGCCGATATTGATCATTTTTATGATTATCTGTATCGGACATTTTCAAAACCGATTTGCAAATAAAATAATTTAAAAGCATTTAAAGAACGTTTTAGTCAGAGCCCACGTTATTTTAAATTTTAAGATTAATTTAATTTTTACACCACACATATATATTGGTTGAAAGTATTGGTTATTGGTCTACTTGATCTGTAATAATCGATATCAGCCCTGAAAAACACATATCGGTTGATCTCTAGTCCGCACAGCTTTCAAAGTATCCTCAACCGCAGATGGATAGGTTCGACACATGCACGACATCACCTAGTGGACTCATTCAGTCTCAACATTCACCTCACTCCTGGCTGTTGTACATGGACCATCCGCATGCAGCCCAATTTTTTGTGACCTTGCGGACGATCCGCGTTTGTATTCGGTGAATGTTGAGACAAAACAAGTCCAACAGGTGGTACCGCGTATGGGTTAAACCTGTCCTTCTGCGGTCAACCAAGGTTGAAGATACTTAGTAAGCTGTGCAGATGTTCCCGGACACCTCTGACAAAGAAGATTGCATCACCCGAACAGTGCCTGGACCATCGTGGGTGGCCAAAGTATACTTTGGGCTTAAAGGCAAAAGCAAATCCAGTCTGCAATGTAATCCAGCTATTAAACGAGTTTTAGAGCGAATGAGAGAGTCAACTCATGGATGAAGGCGATCAGATGACAGAAGAAATTCCTAATTAATCCAGATGACAGGGATTATCAGCTCTGATTCCACACTGTTGTGATGGTGTAACCCTGGAGCCCAGCGGAGAGACCGTCAGACAGCACAGCGCTCCATGAGCCTTATAAAAAGATAACTGCAAACCAGAGACAAACATGAGATCCAGAGGCAGTGTGACACTCCAGCGCTCAAGAACAGACCTCAAAGGGACTGAGACTTAACACACCCACACCAACACACACACACACACACACACAGAGCAGAGATAGCACTAATCTTCACACTTGCACATCTTATGGGTGAACTGTAATCTCTGGTTATGAATTACTGGTCACCAGAGTTTGAGAGCAGCTTTGACATTTAAGAGTTTATCTGAGGGAGTCTTGCGCATCAGGGGTGCTGGTAAAATTGCTTTGAAACGGCAGTCTGACAAGCTGAAAGTGTCTCATAATGTAAATACTTTCATGTTCAATCACTATTAAATTAAACATTTAATAAAAGTTTAAATAAACAATACACAATTTTTTTTATTTTTATAAATCTCAAATCAAATATGGGATGATACACAGAAAAATAAACATTTTGGGGTCAGTAAAATTTTTAATTAATATTTTTATTCAACAAGGAAACACTAAATTGATTTAAAAATAAAGCCGTTTATAATGTAACTAATAATATTTAAAAAAAATAATAATATTTCAAATAAATACTGTTCTTTTAAACTTTTTATTAATCCAAGAATACTAAAATAAAAAAAAAATGCATCAGTTTCCACAAAAATATTAAGCAGCACAACTATTTTCAACATTGATAATAATAACTAAAGACACTGAAGACTGGAATAATGGCTGCTGAAAATCTGGCTATGCATCACAGGAATAAATAACACACTGAAACAGAGAACAGTTATTTTAAATTGTAATAATATTTAACAGTACTGCTGGTTTACTGCATTTTTGATCAAATAAATACACCCTTGGAGAGCATAAGAATCATAAAAAAAAACTAACTTTTGAATTTATAACCATAATTTATAAATATACATGTATTCAGATATCAGTTTTACAGGCATACAGGTTTAGAATCACACAATGGTAAGTAAATGATGCGAATAATGTAACATTACTTTAAATTCATAATGGTGACAATTTTAGTCAGTTCCGCATGACACAGGGTAAAAAACATTTATAAACAAACTTTCTCTTTCTCATTCAGACTACTTTGAATTCAAACAACGTTCTCTGGAGTCGAGTGCTGAATGAATGCATGAACCATCCTCCGTCTGTCCGTCCCGCAGGGAAAAACTGGAGACAGAGATGGAGGGCTGTCAGGAGAGGATGCATTAACAGGCTTTATCTTCTGCCTGTGTATCTCAGGGAACGACTCTACACGCACAGCTCAAAGGGGCATGAAGTATTCAGAAAGCCTTGTGTCGCTGCTCTGTGCGCATTTCACCCCTGATTCTCAACGGGCCTGTGTGTTATTGTGGTAGTTTGGTGCTAAAACGCTCCCTCTATCTCTTTCTGAGAGGCTCATGGGACCTCAGAGAGGCATGAGAGGGTGATAAAGGCATAGAAACGGCCCCTGATCTCTCATTCCATTTTTCGCTCCATCGCACTGCGTTTGTGTGTTGCAGGAAGTCAAGCTCCAAATCAGGACGAACGGATGCCGCACACAACAATGAGCAGCGCGTTCCATATTAACATACACGGACAGTCATCTCCCTTCCACACGGCTTCCTCTCTCCCCCTCATCTTTCTATTTTCTTATCTGTCACTTCTACACACTTTCATCTCAGCGACCGAGATTCTTTTTCTCTTCCGTCACTTTCAATCGGAGTCTCTGTCGCTTTGATTGCGCCCGCTCTCCCTGCGTCTGCTCACCGATCAGACACAACGACAGCATTAAAGAGGGGGAAAAAACGGGAAAAAAAAAAAAAACGGCACTTTGTGAATGCATGAGTTAATTAAAAATTCAAAGATCGCTGTTTAATTAAGCAAGTAAAGGCTGAGAGCGGAAAACATGTCAGCCGTGATGAACCCACGGAAGACAAGAATGTCGAACGCTGTAATGTACAACACAGAACACGACATCTACAGAACTGACAAAACAAACAGGATGAAAGTTTACAGAGAGAGTGAGAGAGAGAGAGAAAGAGAGGGAAATGATGAATAGAACACACAGACAGAAACTGTTATGTCTACAGTTTATATAGAGTGATTCAACAGAGGGACAGATGACAGAGAGACAGACAGAACAACAGACAAACAAATAGACAGATCAACAAACATAAACAATGTTCGATAGAAAGGTAAAAACAGAATGGTCGACAGACAGATAAACCACAGAATGATGGATGGATTTGAATATGATCAAAAAATGAGATAATGTAGAATGAATGACAGAACAGACATGACAGACAACAGACAGACAGATAGATAGAATGAACAATAGACAGATGGAACAATAGAGTAAACAGTACAGTAGAATGAATGAAACTAAGGATAGACGAACGACAGACAGAGAGACAGACAGATAGATAGACAAGACAGACAGAAAGACAGACAGATGGAACAATAGAGAAACAGTAGAATGAATGAAATAAGGATAGACAAACAACAGACAGACAAGACAGATAGAAAAGACAGATAGATAGAATGAAAAACAAGACAGATGGAACATTAGAGAAACAGTTAAATGAACGAAGGACAGACGAACGACAGACAGACAAGACAGACAGATAAACAGATAAACAGATAGATAGATAGATAGATAGATAGATAGATAGACAGACAGACAGACAGACAGAATGAACAACAGACAGATGGAACAATAGATAAACAGTAGAATGAATGAACTAGGGATAGACGAACAACAGACAGACCGACAGAATGAAGACAGATGGAACAATAGAGAAACAATAAAATGAATGAACGAATGATAGGCAAACTAACAAATGAATACACGGCAGAGAGTCAGACAGACAGACAGACAGACAGACAGACAGACAGGACAGACAGTGTTGGGAAAGTTCACTTTCTAAATGAACTAGTTCAAAGTTCAATTCCACAAATTTTAAAATGAACTAGTTCAGTTTCATAGTTCAAACTTCAAATTTTGAACTAAGTTCCACAGTTCCAAAAATGAACTAGTTCATAGTTCTTTTTTTCCATATGTTGCCACGAACTAATATTACTCAAAATTATTGCCACAGCCCATATAGAATCACAGACAGCAATTATTTATCAGTTTTAACAATGAAGCTATGCGTCACATTTCATCTTTCATATCCAATTTTGAATCCTTATCCAACCCCAGGGTTTACATTAGCATTGAGGGGACAGCATTTCTGTTTTTAAATGAGGAATTATTAAAAAGAAAAACAGTA
The DNA here is from genome assembly GCF_018340385.1 of Cyprinus carpio. Taxonomy (NCBI): domain Eukaryota; kingdom Metazoa; phylum Chordata; class Actinopteri; order Cypriniformes; family Cyprinidae; genus Cyprinus; species Cyprinus carpio. Next base: position 6,903,591 of record NC_056610.1, on the reverse strand, counting down.
CAGTAATCATTAAGGTGCAAACGTTTTTAATTTTTAATAATTTTCCATTGTTCACATGCTAAAACAGAATATTGGAATCCTGGAAAAATACCAGGATTCTTTTTTGAAAAGCCGGCGGGCAAAGTTTGCACAGAAAAGTGAGGATTCTCCCATTCTCACCGACCTTGTCATAAACATCATAAAATTTATTTTAAATGATCATAACGCTTCTTGCTACATGCTGCTGTCGCCTCCATGCTTTTTTTTTTTTTTTTTTTGATTGACGGCGTCACGCATGCGGCGCGACGGCGGTGCGACACTGGTGCTGGTGTTGCCAGATTTTGTGTTTTTCCGCTACATATTAAGACCCGTTTCGGTGTGTTTTAGCCGGGTTTTCGCCTGGAAGGCTCTATAGAAATCTGGCACAACCTATTGAACGAAGTTAACCTGAGAGAACGTGCCTTCACAGACACCAGAATGACGAGTTGACAGTAACGTTCATCAGGCAGTAATACAGCACGTTCAGTTCACGTTCGCCCAAAATAAGAACGAGTTCATGAACTATCGTTCAATGAATGCGTTCCAGGCACAACACTGCAGAAGAACATAGCAAAACAACAGAATGAAGGAAATAATGATAGAGGAACGAACAAAACAAACGACAGACAGAGATAGAATGACAAACAGATAGAATGAACAAACAGACCGACGGAACAATAGAGAAACAATAGAATGAATGAACTTATGATAGATGAACAAACAAAACGAGTGACAGACAGCGATCTTTTCGGGCAGAATAACAGAGAGAATGACAGAACTATAGAATGAACGAACGTGAGTAAGCTAGGACAAGGAACACACGAGAAGTGAACGAAATGATAGAACAAACAAGGGACTGCAACAATAGATAGACAAATAGAGGATTGCATTGGGATGAATGGAAAGAAAAGTGGTCATGATAGAGAGGACAGACAGACAGATGCGGTTGAACGCGAGACAGACAGATAGATGAAAACGAGAAGTGTATCATGAATAATTGAGCAGAAACAGAGGTTGGGTTTTTAGATAAAATGTAAAAGTGGTGTTAGCAGAATCCCGTCTCACTCTCCCTGTATTTTAATAGGCGCTCTTTAAATATTCAGAGCTGCGGGGGGGTGAGGGAGGAGTGCCGGTTAAAGAACCTGAACATGGACAAAATGAATGAAGTCTCAGTGCAGGGAATCTCTCAAGGACTGCATTAAGAGCCAAAGCCGGCTCTGATTAGAGCCCAGACAAATGGAGGAGTCGTAATAATATTCCAGGAAGAATAATTCACACAGAGAGAGAAAGGGAGGAAAGTTGACATATTAAAGAGCAGAAATGAAAGGAGAACACAGCTACGGGTGAAGGAGAAATGATGAATGTTAGTGGGTGGAATGCGCGGGATGAAATTGGGAAAAGGAAAACGAGAGAAAATAGGTCATGAAAATGAGACGAGGGGGGAACAACAACACGCATTCCCATGCAACAACATAAGCCATGGTGAAAAAATTAAAAACGTGCCTGCAGGAAAAACAGGACTCAAAGTCTCTCACACACACACCACAAAACACAAAGTAGGGACTCCAGGGAATTAACACACACGCCTTATGCTTTAAAGGTCGTAAATTAAGGTTCAGTTTGAAATGTACCATAGCCTTAAATACCACGACTGTTTAAAATGTCACTTCATCAAGGCTCGCTAACAAAGAGTTGCTCTTCACAACACGCCGAATTGTTCAAAAATCTTGCAAATCAGGCACTGAACTAATAACTCTCAAACCGAACAATGAACGTTTTCATAAAACTTCATAAAACAAACTCAGAGTGCTGATGTAAAATTTAATCAGAATAAATTGGAAAAGTTTCTTTAGGTGAAAGAGCAGAACGCAAGTGCCTACGAAACGCTGTTTGAATTAGAGCCGACCGCAGAAACCTACTTTCCAAGGGATCTGAACATTCTTCATTCTCGGCGAAGTTTTTGTTCCCGAGGTTCAGAAAGTGCGTAATTATTTTTTGTCATGTTTGGCCTGAGCAGAGCAAGAGTCAGACACCATAATCAGCGACATTAAAAAAAAAGCGGAAAAATAATATGACAAGAAAATTCGTTTTTTTTTTTCTGAGAGAGAGAGAGGAACAGCACGCTGCTATCAGCTTTAGGCGCGGGGCTTTAATTTCTTTGAAAATGCAAATTAGTTTCACTGTGTGTGTGCAAGCCTGCTCCCTGTGTGCGGTGTGTGTGGTGTGTATAAAGTACAGTATAACACGCTCTCCAACCTTGGATGATCTTTGATAATACAAAGCAAAAATCTCTGATAATCTTGCTCCGTGTCATCTCGCTCAGCTTATTTAAATTGCACAAGCGTAAAGCGCTTTTTTCCTGTGGCGATAGGAGGCATGCGTGTGAGTTCTGATATCTTGTGTCATCTGTATCTTTGAAGATGCATCTCTCTGTGGTTCTCCCAGTTATTATTGATAACAATCAACCAACGCTCGCACGACATAAAATTTTGAGCTTAACGTAACGCGCCCGCAGTAATGCGCTGTAATTATTAATGCGGTTTAAAAAAATCGTATTAAAAACATCTCCTCGGTCTTCAAATCAACGCTAACATGTTGTGTGTCATTTGTCAACCATCTTGCTCTGCGGGAGGAGGAAAATGCGACCATGCGACACTTTAATATTGGAGATGTCAAAATAAATTGCCAAGACATGGAAACATTTGCATTGTGCGCCACACGGGGTCATATTAAGTACAATGCCAATTAACTATTAAAATAGTGGTTCTTTTCTTTAATTGAAATAAAGCTGAAATGGAAATATAAACCTAAATATATATATTAAATTCTAATAAATATGACTAAAGCAAATAGATAAAATATAAAACAAACTAAAAAATATACACAAAATGAATTCAAAAATAAGTTGAGGTACTCAAAATATAAAATTGCTAAAACTAAAAAAATAAACCCTAAAAATTATTAGAAGCATTTAACAATGAACTACTACAAAATTACAAAGTAATATAATAAAATTACTAAAATTCAAACTACAACATGAAAAAATAACCCAAAAAAATACAAGGTTAAATGAAAAAAATAATTGCAACTGTCATTACTAAAATGAAAAAAACGAAACTGAAATAAAAATAAAGTTAAATAATAATATTAAAAAAATAATAACAATGACAAAAGTAAATCAAATGATTAAAATATAAACTAAACTTAAAATGAAAAAACTGAAAAATATACAAATAAAAGCTAATTGAAAAAAGTTAAACGCTCAAAAAGAAAAAACGAAGGCTAAAGGGGAATAAATAATTTTGAAAACATCGGAGTAAAAAGATTTACTAAATAATTACAAAAAATGATGGAAGCTAATTTAAAAAATAAGTTCAAAAAGGTTACTAAAAATGGGAAAGAAATAGTAAAGTAGTAATATAAAAAATCAACCAAACGACAAAAGTAATTCAAAATACTAAAATGTAAACAAAAAATGAAAACGTAAAATATACAAATAAAAGCAATTTTTGAAAAAAAATTGGTTGAAGAACTAAAATTACAAAAAAAAAAAAACTTAAATAAAACCTAAAGTCTAAAATAGAAAGTAAACAAAAAAAATAACTAATAAAAAGCACACCAAATGAATGTCTACAAAACTAAAATCAAAATCAATTAACAATTACAAAAGCTGAAAATTGAAAATAAGGTTGAAGGTTGAACTAAACTAAACTGAAAAAAGCTAAACAGCACATATTTAAAGAACCAAAAAAAAATACAATTTTTAAATACACAAATAAAAGCTAAATTATCTTCCAAAATTGTTAATAAATCCTATAATAGTCAAATAAATAACACTAATATAACCACCAGACCCCCCAGATAAATAAATAACGAGACCCTCGTGCATGGTACTCTCTTCTCTTCAGGGCCAGACAAGAAAATAAAAAAAGCAAAACCTTGAAAAAACTGTAAGGTAAAAAAAAGAGATTAAAAATAGTCTTCTGTCTATCCAATTCTCCAATCCGACAAAAGACCCGCTGCAATGTTTGGTTCACTTTTCCTCACAATTGTTCTATTCTCATTTCTCACATTTTTCTCTCAACTCGCCTTGCGGAAGAGGGAAAAAAATGGCAGACCATAAGCGACGTTTTATTAAGGATATTTGGGATGATCATAAACAAACTAAAAACGCCAAGACATGAACATTTCTCTCCATGTTGTGTGTGGCACACTGGGTCATATTCAAATAACAGCCATATGCGCGTGTGGCATATGGCACAAGAGACAAAACACATAAACACGCAACCCTGTTGCTTCGCTCTGCCCTGCTCTGCTGTCTGCTGCTGCTAGGTTTAGTCGCATGCCGGAGCGCAAATGATTTATCTGTTTCACCAGTTCCTTGCCTATTTACCCCACCCCCAAAGTGCTTGTCTCCAAATCCCCATTAGAAATCGCTTCTCTCATCTGCGGCATCCTCCTAAAAGGGGATGAGAATTTGAATTCACCAAAAGTACCACACTCAACCTTTCCTCTCTCTCCCCCCCTCCGGAGCTCGTTTAAAAAGTGGCTAATCTCCCAAAGATAAAGCGCAGATTAAAGCACGCTAAAACGTTATCTGCAACTCCAGCGAACGCGATGCATTTGAATGCAAACGAATGCTGGAACGGAGAAACGGTGGTGGCACAAAGGCGCAGACGGCTTGCCGAAAAGTAATCTGTCGCTTTTTTGGCAAAGCCAGTGAGGCTCAATGAACAGATGTGTTTTGAGCGTGATAAAGGAGGTTTAAAAATGCGACAACGCGGACGGGCGCGTTAAAAAAACGCAACCCTATGCGAGAGAAGGGTCAGAAACGGCCCAAACAAAACCAGGCTTAGTAAGGACCAAACTCACCCTTTCACCTGTTCAGGGACGAAAAAGAGACAGGCCACCTTAACGTTCACTAAAATGAGCGCAAAACGGCCGTTTCTAGAAAGCCTTAAATTAAACCTACATGCAACATAATGCCCTCAATCTCTCGAACACATTATGCGGGCTCATCATTTAAAAGAACATACAAGAAGTGCTTCAGCTTCAAAAACAGAAGACCAGATGCCACACAGCATACGAAACGGAAGTAAAGACTCAACGCAAGTGGACTGTGGGTACCTAGAGGCGAAGAAGATCTCAGCTCTCGTCTTAGTGGCCTGTGCATTAACCTCCACCAGAATGAAAATCTACTCAAATTCTCTGCATACTGCAAAAACACTAAGAAAATCTCATTCATCCGCACATACTCTCATCTTTATAATCCGCACCTACTTATCCATTAGAAACTTCAACCTGAGATGCATGCAGTTACTGACTCGAGTCATTTCATATTAGTGCTGTTTGCAAAGTCAGCCATCATTTCATGGGTTATTTGAACAAACTCCTCGCACTTCATATTCAGATTTGGTGCATAACTTTTTGTGCTATAGAAATAAATGATCTCCAACTATGTGGCTAGTTGTGATTTTTCACCTTTAAATCAAACTATTAAAATTGTTTTCTTTAATTACAATAAACCTGAAACAAATAGAAAAAATAATGATGAATAATATTAGAACATAAAGAAAAGCTTTAAAATGAAAAGTTCTAATATTCAAGTTTCTCATAACTGAATAGAACTAAAGCAAAATAGAAATAATTAGAAAAAAGCTAATAAAAATGTGAACTAAAATAAATTGAAAACTGAAAATTAAAAGCTGACTAAAAATAAGTTGAAGTAGTAAAATTACTAAAACTGAAATAAAACTAAAACTAAATAGAAGTACTAAAAAATTAATAAAATGGCAAATGTACATAAACTAAAACTCAAACTATAATTGTAATAAAAACTGAAAATGTACAAATAAAAGCTAATTTAAAAATAGGTTTAGTAAAATTACTAAAAACTAATATATATATATATATATCTATATATATCTATATATATAATTAGTATCTATATATATCTATATATATATATATAAAAAGTAAACTGGGCAAACAACAAAAGTACATGAAAATGACAAAACTCAAAACTGAAATAAAGTCAAAAGCTAAAAAATAGATAATAGCCACTGCAAAATATGGAAAAATTGCGCCTCATAGGTGGACGCTTTCTTCTGGAAGCAATGAAAAAAAATGTGACCCAGTGACATACAGCCAAGTATGCACACACAGCAGCAGTGAACCCAAACCCGTGGAACACACACCCTGAGCAGCAGTGGGCATCCATTTTATGCTGCGCCGCTTTAGCACAACGCCGGCAAGCGTGGTAAAGCGAGTGGGCGGGTTCAGTGCCTTGCCTCAAGGGACACAAACCTCTCGTGGTATTGCCGGGCCCGAGACTCGAACCCACAACCTCAGGCGTTAGGAAGTCAAACTCTCGAACCACTTAGTGTCCATAGATAACAGGATGTTTTATAATCTAAATTCATAATATTAAATTAACCTTTTTAACCAATATTACATGTACATTTCTAAGTGACACTGATACAATCTTTGTCACACTGAGTTTCACAGTTTTGAGTAAATTCCGTACACGCCTCTGCTTAAATTTATTTTGAAAGATCTGCTAAAATAAAACTAAACTACGAATTGTTGCTTTCAGTATAAAGGTCAACTTAAAATCTCATATTCAAACTCAAATTTAGGACACATTTAACTGTCTAATAAAGCACCGCTAACCCAGTAGCTGAGAGTTATCAACTGTCATAATAGTTTTGTATGTTGTTGTTGCTGCTCAAGCCACAGGCGTCGCAGTGAGAAAGAAATAGGAAAATTGTTTCTAAACTAGAAATTTTGCCTTGTAGCCTCACGGAGTTAAGGACAAAAACTATGCGCGCAATAATTAACAGGAAAAGATATCTGTTAATCACAAGTCACGTAGTATGGTAGCTAGGACACAGTTAATAAGATCAAGAAAACCATCTAGCGACGCCTCATAGAACCAAGCCGGCATTCCAACCACTCTAAAAACTTACATCAGAACACTTCTCAGCAGACAGCAAGCAACTTTCTTGGAAACACCAACTACAATGACCAAACCACAACACCCAGAGCATCACATGAATGAGTTCAGGATTTTCTTTAAAAATGTAACAAATCCAGTGCTTTTAATAGAAATTCATATTACTGACAGTGGAATCTGACTAAATATTAGCTTGTAAACAAACACGACATTTGTTGCAACATTAACAGCCATACAGTCTTCAGCAGGCGGAGGGGAAAATTCATTTCTCTCTTCTCCTAAGACAACTGGCAGGTACTTTACTACTCCCCCAAGACACTGGGCTGTGATTTTATGGGACATTATTTACATGTTTTCACAAGCTATTTTCCATTTTTCCCATCATGAGGAAGGAGAGTCCATAAAATCTCAAACCAGGGATAACTTAAGTGCATTCACAAACAACAGCAAACAAGTTTCTCTCCCTCCATCTACTCAATAAAATCTGTGATTAACTTTTAAGATGGCATATTAAAAACATTTATTGAATTGTGTTGGTTCATACTTGTGTGAAGTTCACAACATTAAGACCTATTTTTTCAACATCAAATTATCTCTCCATTCTATCATGATTAAAGTGATTAAACTTTGAAAATCTGTATATGTATAAGTGCTAAAGAAAATAATTGTGACTTCCCCAATGCCTTTTTTTTTCATCTTCAACATCCCATCGCCATGAATCAGGAAGCTATACTGTACCTTTAAGGACGTGCAATTAAAACAAAGATGTTAATAAATTTCTTATGTTCATCACCTGGGATCAAGATGATTGAAACAATTGTTTAAATGTATATGAGGCTTTATTTCAGAAAAAAAATGTTGTGATTGATTGTTTAATTTTATTTTATTATATTTATAAGTTGATATTTATTTCTAAAATTTTAGTTTATATTATAGAAGTTAAGAAAAACTTTATAGGGTAATATAGAAATGATGTTGCCTTTGTCAAGTTTGTTAAAGCACTAAATACCTCCTTAACCCCGGACCCCCCCCCCCCCCCACATCTTGCGAAACTGAAACTAAAAAAGTACATTAAAACAAACAGTATTATAACAAATAAATGAAAAGAGATACAACATCACATTAAAAATTACAAAAATAAAAAATATAAAAAAAAAAAATGTATTTTTTTTAATTAACAAAACGATATAAATAATTACTAAAAATGCTAATGGATAGTGATTCTAGTTTTCGCATTTTGTGTAGAGACTGTAAGGACTAAAAAAAGAGAAAAAACAGTAAACAACTTCACTATTGTTAATGGTATTTAAAATAAAAATGTTCATACTCAGGTTACATGTTCACAGTTGCATTAACTAAATGTTAAAACTTACCAACTTTTGAGTCCTAAAAATCTTATATAAATATGCGGGATTAAGCATTTGCTAAAGACTTAATAACATAATCCGATTACTAATAAATGCTGTCACTGTATATATGTTTAAACTGTTAGGTTATGGTAGTTAACTAACGCAACTTTTTTTAAAATAGTTTTTTTTTTTTATGTTAACAAGTTGTGCTATTAGGTATTTTAAGAGTTATTACAGTAGTGGCCGGAAAATAGTTTGTCTTTTACAATTTTGTCTGTTATCATCTCAAAGTGCAAAGAACATCCTCCTGTTTTCCCCCACAACTCCTTTTCATTATCATTTTAGAATATAACAAATGTAATGAATGCCAGATAACCAGATAAGAGAAGACGAGAGATTGATTGTAGAAGAATAACACGGCAGGAGCAACATTTTAAAGATATTAGCGAGTCCTTTTACTTTGGATCGCCGTCAAAAACACTGCATTTCCTACACCCCCCAGCTGAGCCACCAAAAACGGCCCTCCAATATCCGTGAACGACAACTCTGAGGGACCGTAAAAGCAACAGTTAATATGGCACAAAACCAGCACAGAGATAGGACAGGCCGATACAACACCATGCTCCATGATCCCATCTTCATTTCACCTCTGGTTTATGAGACAGTTACAACCTGACTTGATATCTGGGCTTCTGGGAATGGAGAAGCAGGTGGCTATTCTGTAGACTGTTTGATTGAAGGACCATATTAAGATTAGAGACACTTTATAGACAAAACACACAGCAGGTGAACGATGTGAGTGACTTGTGTGTTCCAGCAGCCCGTGTGGGAGGACCCCAAACAAGAACGTATTAAGAGAATTTTATGAAGCTGATTTTAGACATGACTGTCTTCTTTTTGGGGACAAGAAAGATGTGAGGACCCTCAGAGTGTACCAGAACAAACCGAGAGGGGCTAAACTCATGACAATACATGTCCAAGTTATATCTATTTTTAATAAGCTAATACGTAACTGAACGAAGTATACTATTTTGAAAATAGTTTTTTTTATGGTAACAATTCATCAATATTTTTAAAGATTACTTAAATAGTTTTGTCTTTTAAATTGATTTTTATCTCAAAAAGTGCAAGAAAGTGCCTTTTTCATTTTCATCCGTTTTGCAATGAATCAGTTATAATAAAAAACAAAATGTAATTAATGCCAGATAACCAATGAGAGAAGAAGAATTGATGTAAGAATAAACACGGCAGGAGCAACAGTTTAAAGATATGCGGAAGTCCTTTTACTTTGGATAGGCCAGTCAACCAGCAATTTCCTACATCCCCCACTGAGCCACACAAAACGTCCGTCAATATAATGAACGACACACTCTGAGGGACCGAAGTAGCGTTTAATGGCACCAAACCTCACAGAGATGCACAGTCATAACAAACACACATGCTCATAGCAGACTCTTCAGGGAACCTTCTGGGTTTTGAGACATTAAGACCTGACTTTATATTCTGGGCTTCTGGGAATGATGAAGCAGTGTCTAATCTGTAGACTTTGTTTTAAATGAAGGACATATTAAGATTGGACACTATAACAAACCAGCAGATGACGAGTATGAACTTGTGTTTCCAGCAGTCCCGTGAGGACCAAAACAATAACGTTATTATAGATTTTATGAAGGATTTAGACATGACTGTCTTTTGGGGACTAGAAAGATGAGGACCCGTATGTACCAGAACAAACCGAGAGAGTAGAAACTCATGTGAATACATGTCCAAGTTATATCTATTTTTAATATATATATATATATATATATATATATATATATATATATATATATAAATATATTTACAAACACACATACACACACACACACACACACACACACACACTATGCTTCAATTAATTTTCTTCTGAGACTGGAGGTGGGCTGACAGCCAAACATCCTGGCGACCTTTACTAAGCGATCAACGACTTAATCAACTACAAACAGGTGAGCAAATGAGGGTCAAGCAGGAAGGCATCGATCTAAATGCTGGCGTGAAAGTACAGATACCGTTTAAGCGTCATAAATGTTCATGCAAACATACAGGGCTCGCAAACAAATCATTTTTAACCAAGCAAAAAAAAGACAATAATTGCCTAAAAAAACGTTTTGTGTCCCATTTCGATTTTTGGAAATAATACTTAGTGATTAACCATTCTACGCGTGTTCCTTAGTGATAATAATATCTATAAGATCAGCATGAGGCCAACCAAAATGAGCTTTTTTGCCGCCCAGCAGTGCTGCCACCGCCCGGCGTCTGCAAAGTGCATTTGCAGCGTTTGACCCGCTGAGTGGTGCTTTAACCCTGAAGTTATCAAACAAAGCGCATCAAAGCACATTTTGCCAAATGAGCGATCAGCTTTGCTTAGCCGATGTGTTACATTTGATAGCTGCAGTCTGGGAAAATGAAAGGAAACACTGCAGTTAAAATGGTTGAATATTCACAAGATGAAAGTTTAGTACTTATGAAGTTATGTGTGTTGTTTCTTAGAGCGAATTCAAGCAAGAGAAAATGTCAAGCCTCTGAGCCTGTGCTTATATTTTCTTTAAGCTACTACTGAGTATTACACCATATTTTAGATTTGACACATTTAATAGGTGTGCAGTATTATTTATATAATATATGATTATGTGTTATATTATCCTAAAGAAATGGTGGTTTACTTTGCATGGTAGCATTAAAAGTGGTCATTTTTTTAGTGAGCTAGGCTACATGGATTTATATGCAAAATGTCAATATTCTCATATATTAGGCCTATATTTGTAACAAATACATTTTAAAATTTTATTTTAAAATTCCTTTAATAAAACAGCATGCATTTTGTCACGCACATACTTTGTTATTCTTTACCTGTCCTTTATTTTGACAGATAACTTCTTGGGGAAAAAGATCTGTCTGTACACTGATTAAGAAATTGGTGCATGTTTTTATAAATTATTTTCTTTATTTTTATAGTAAACTTGCATGGCATCGGTATACAATTTCCTCGCCATTATTTAGACCTAAGTAAAACAAGAAAAAAATAAATTAAACCTGCACTATTTAGCTAATCCTTGAAATTCTAATAATTTATGGCTTAATAAAACACTCCTCATCCGTTTAATGTACCAAGTTCTCTCATTATATCAACAAAATGCACGAACTATTCGATGCAAAAAAGGCATCCATTTATTGAGGACTTTTTCAGTGATTTTAAGGGAGCCTTCTTTCCTTGTAAATTTCAAAAAATGCAGCCTACATTTAAATTGCAGGTTGTGGATTATATTCCTTAAAATATCAGAGTGGCAAGATTTGCGCGGCACACTTGATGCTGGAGGTGCGATTGCGCAGCTATATTCTTATTTGTCTACATATTTATCTTCATTACCAATCTTGTTTGGGTTTTATTTTAGAGTAGATTGCATGTAAAAAAAAAATATTTATTTTGTAATGCATATGCAAAATGTGAAACTGCAATCTTAATTCGGCAGTCCTATAGCATTTTAATTATATATTTATATTAATAATTACCTTGTTACAATAGATTTAACTTAACCTGCTTTATATCTTTATTATGTTAATGCAAAAGAGATTATAGTAAAAACACGTTTATCGAGAGTCATGCATCCATTTAATCTTGATCAAGAACAAAGTAATGATCAACGAATTGGAGCGACATCAGCTGTGTGATCATTTTAAAAACGTCAAAATAGCCTTCCAATTTACAGGTTATAACTGGCACGCTATCTCGGTTGTAGACTTTTTCCTGATAATTGAAATAACTTAAAGTTGGGGTGTCCCCACATAACATGAGAATATATCTACAGAATAGTAGTTTGAAATGTCTACTAATTTAAAAGGAACCCAAATCAAAATGATAAGCATTATTAATCTGTTGAAGGTTGCTTCTCTCTTTACAGGCACATACAGTATAACTGTGGTAGATGAGAGTCAGCACTGTGAATTTCATCTTGCAGCGGGCGAGTAAACATTAGTTTATTAATAAATAATTAAAAATGTCTCCTTTTAACACCAATTATTAGGCACTTCTGCCTGTGCTTTGTGGCAAACTTAATGCGTGTGCTTGAGCATGGCATATATTAAGGCTCATGTATAGGATTATAGATGTTAATTTAATATAAGTGCGATTAGTTTAACTACTCACTTATAATTAGATGACTACTAGTAACTAGAAAACTCGTACATGGGGCATACTTATTAAATACCCTCTAGACATCTCTGTTAAAGTTTTTAAAGCATTTTTATACGCGTTTGCATAAATTCTGTGCTTTCACACTCAGGCAGTAACCAGTTCAAGCAATATATTTTTATTTGTGAACTTCAGTTCACAGCCATTCTTTTTAATAGTAAAACTATTAACTAGTTTTGTGAGATCTCCTGTCATCAAAGTCTCGTAAAATATTGGTCACAGATACAGAGATTTACTTTAAAACATTACACCAAGCTGATTTACTCACTAAAAACTCCCAGAGATCACAATTTCATGATGCCATTTCAAGTCTTATTTTGCCGTAAACAAAGTGGTTTCATATCTAAGCATATGAGTTTCAGTTTACTTTTTTTATTAGTCTTCCCATTAACACTATTGATATTGTTCATCTTCAGACTGATTCGCGTACGTGCTCAAGACACAAGAAGCGGGAATATAACCTCCACTCATATCATGATGGAGACATTACCTCCTCTCACGGTGACGTTCACTATTCATTCTCTTGTGAAAAGAGTATGCAATTCCTTCTGTAACTTGCTTTGTGTCCCGTTGATCATGTGACCCGAACAGTCTGACAGCTAGTCAACCTAATTGATTACCTACCTTTCTATCAAAGTTATCTGAAATTAGTCAAGATGAAGTTTGGTCTGAAAGATTTGAACTCTCGAGTTTTTTGTAATATTTTATTACCATTTTGTAAACTAAAATAGTGAATAGAACTGTGGAGAATTAGATAAATGTTAAAAGGTGTCTGAATACATTTTGTTTTTCTATATACGGTATATACACATAATAGACACACACACTACACAGTCGTCAACATTCCAAGTGGATCAAAACCTTTCATCGAAGTTTTCCCTAAAACCATAATGCATTCTTGGTCTTAGGATTCCTTCGATTATATATCAAAACCCTTTACATTAAATAATTACAAAAATAATAAAAGAAATATGCCTCAATTCTTCTTAATGTTCTAAAAATGCCTCTTCTGCCATGTGCATAGAACATTTGGATTACACAATTTTTACTCAATTGGCGACTAATTAGAACTTGTCAAAGTCTTTTTTGAGTTTTCACTTATATTTTTTTGTCATCTACTGTATCAAAACTGCCCTGTATTTCTGTGCCTAAATGCACTGTAGCGTCTGTGGCCGCACACCCTCGGTTTTCATTCCTCTCAAAAATTAAATAATGGCACTAACACGGAACGTAGGATTTTTCGCATCCAACGTTTTTTTTTTTTTTTAACTGCCAAGTAAACAAGAAAAGTTTCAGTGTTTTAAAGTCCTAAGTAAGGCTTTGTGTAGCTATGATGTGTGCAACTGCCTTTAAACTCAAATACGATCTTTCTGACATGACCTGTACACACAAATACTACAGTTGAGATCACCAGCCAGAGCTTTGTATATGTGTGTCCTCTGCTGTCCACACTTGTTGGCTCTAGGTTTATAACTCTAAGTGCGTCTGGACATCAGGGACTGATATGAGACGAAACCAGCCACGAGAACGTGTGTGTGTGTGTGTGTGTGTGTGTGTGATGATAAAGTAGGTCACAGTATACATCAAGAGAGCATGTGTGTGTGTGTGTGTTGTTAGTGGTGTGTGTGAGAGCAGAGGTGAGGGGCTGAAGCGGCTGCCGGAGCTGCGAACGAGATCCTGAGAGACTCGGCTGGTCTCCGTGGAGACAGGAAGCAGGCCACCAGCGAGATGGAGAGCAACATTAAAAGACTCACAACAAGACACACAGAGAAAGCCAATCAATAAAACACGCACAGCAAAGCCGTGAACAAAACCCTCTAACTTCGGCTTTTAATCGCAAAAATAGAGGGAAAATTGCAGGAAAATAAAACCAGCCTCCAACTGCAGACTATAAAAATGCTGCATCCATCAGTCTCTCTCTCTATCTCTGTGCAATTGGACAGGTTTAGTCATCAAAACTCGCACAGCTCCCTTAAACGCACCTCAAAATGCCTTCACAAGATACTATATAAATGTAATCATGGGGCAGGCAGGGGGTCTACATTTTTATATTTTCCAATGAAAATCAAGTGTCTTGTGCAAAATGCACTGCCGTGATGAGGTAGGGGGTGATGTGTTTGCCAGGCTGTTGCTACGCGCGGTTCTGGGTGGTTGTCTAGGTGGTCTCAAATCTGTAGATATGATTCCATTCTTTCTATTGGATCTGTGGGATTTTTTGGTTGTGTTATCACTTGTTTTTGCTGGTCCTGCAGGTAAAAAAACTGGTTGTTTTGTGTCTGATCAACTTAGAAAGTGTGTACATCACATCTGGTCCACAACAATGCACAAGATTTTATGAATCCATTCAATGTTGAGGGCATAAGTGCTGTAGTTCAATATGTTATACATTGCGTCCTAGACAAGGTGTGATTTTATAAAGAGGCAAGCGACATAAGCCTTTATTCCATGTTACTAAACCAAAAAACTGTAACATTTCACTAGATATTATCATCAAATGGGACTGAAAAATATTGAAAGCATTAACAAAATCCCTCATAATTCACAAGCAAAACCATAGAAAAGATCATAACAGGCATTAGAAAACAAGTATTCAACACTCTTGTGGATGCCTAGTGCATTGTAAGCGTGAACACAGAAGACTCCATTCTCACTGCTCTGAAATGGAAAAGAAATGTATAATACAGTGTGCCACAATACTGGATTTTTCTAAGACAATACCTTGAAAAATATCAATATTTGACACCATTTTTGTGTCATGACCATAAGAAAAAACATTAAGAGCATACAATTTGAACATTATCTAATTAAAAAAAGTATTTTATGACCATTCAAAAGTCTGTTTCTTTATTAGATGGAAACTGTGCTGTTCCCCCACCCCCCCCCCCCCCTGAGACTTTTTGCCATTATTTTTATTTTTTTTTTAAAGACAGAAACTATATTACTCTTGGATTACAGATTTTTTTCAGTTAAGTACTTCTATAACCATGTTAGTACTTATTGCTGCTTTTTAATAAAAAAACCAGTGTATATTATAGTTTGCAACATCTAACTACTGGGGTGCATCAGGGCTCAGTTCTTGGACCACTTCTCTTCTCTGTCAACATGGCATCACTAGGCTCCGTCATTCAGAAACATGACTTTTCATATCACTGCTATGCTGATGACACTCAACTCTACCTCTCATTCTATCCTGAGGATCTAGATAGCTGCTCGCGCTCAGCTTGTCTAACAGACATTGCTTGCTGAATGACGCACCATCAACCTTAAACTTAACCTTGCCACGACAGAACTGCTTGTGGTTCAAGCAAACCCATAGTTTAATCACAATTTCACCATCCAGTTAGACACATCAACCATAACTCCTTCAAAAACAGCCAGAAACCTTGGAGTTATAATTGAGGTCAGCTGACTTTCATCAGACCACATTGCTAAAAACTGCCCGTCCTGAAGATTTGCTTTATCAGCAACAAGAAGGATCAGGCCCTTTTACTTTGGAACATGCTTCACAACTCTTTGTTCAAGCTCTGTTTCTGTCCAGGCTAGACTATGCCACGCTCTCTTGGCAAGGTCTTCCAGCCAGTTTTCTAGCAAACCTTACAATTAATCCCAGAATGCGGCAGCAAGATTAGTTTTAAGAAGGAGCCGGAAAAGAATGCACGTCACACCTCTATTTATCACTTTGCCACTGGCTACCCAATAGCTGATCGGCATAAAATTCAAGGCATTAATGTTTTGCCTACAAACAAAACAAATTGGCTCGCCACCCCCTTACCTACATTCAATTACTTCTAGAGTTATGTGCCCTCTATAAGCTTGCATTCTTCCACGTGAATTTGCCTTGATGGTGTCACATCCGAATGAGGCACAAACACCTTCACAAACTTCTTAAATTAAATGTTCCCTCCTGATGGAATGACCTGCCCAACTCCCATCCGAGCAGATGAGTCTTAGCATCTTTCAAGAATCGGCGTAAAAACACAATCTCTTCCATCTTTATTTGGACCTTCTAACTCTAGCACTCTTCCTTTCTCAGTCTATGCTTTTAAAAAATAAAAAATAAAAAAATGTCCCTTTTCCATTTGCACTCTATTCATTTTAGCTAGGGGTTGCTTTTTTTTTCCTTAAAAAAACAACCAAACTACACCTAGCTTTTTCAATCAACAAGTAGTGATAGAATAGCAAAAAAATAGAAAAGCTAGTGTTTTTTTTTTATATAATATAACACAAGTAACATTAAAATAGAAAAGAAAATTGCTAGATTTAGGCGGTTAAATAAAAAGATGGCACCGATGGTGTTTTGTAGCAATTTTCTTCACGAGGGCTAGAGGACTCCAGCGGTTCTCGGCATTTGGTTGGTCCGGTCAGTTCCACCAGAAGGAACAGGTAATGAAAAAGTCTGTGAAAGTGATTTTGTGCCTCTTTGAATGGCACAATGAGGGCGACGAACAAACAAAGGAAATGTCGTTTCACATTGCAGAACAAAAAGCTTAGTACTTATTGCTCTGTTTTAATACATATAAACAGCTGTTAGTATTATACACTATCCGGCTTAAAACGAGTGCGGGTTCGCAAGATTTTTCTTTTTGAAAGAACAGTAATAAAATGGACATTAAATTGATTCAAAAAATACAGTAAAGAGATCTCGCAAAAATTAACATTTTTTTATAAAAAAAAATTATGATCGTTAAACACTCATTGTGTAGATGTCCTCAATTATAATTTTTGTAATTACAAGACAAATATATTTACTACTTATAAATAACAATGCCACTAAAACAACCAAACAACAAATAACATGCCTGAATTATTGTTCCTGTACAATGGCAAAGTGAACGGGCTTTGCAATCACAAGAAAAAACAATTACATTTGGCAAATAGTATTCTAATAGAATAAAGGTAATTTTAAATTGTTAATAAATATTTACTAAGGTACATGTTTTGATTGTATTTTGTGACCAAATCAAATGCAGTCGTTGGTGAGTGTAGAAGAAGACTACTTTCAGAAATTATTCCGAACTTGTTAACTGTTAGGGATTTTAATTGAAATGCACCGATAAGAAAATGTTCCAAAAATACAAAACGATGTCAGAGGAAGAGAAAGCGAAGAAAGTGCAGTTACCAGTGTATCTACCACAAGAGGAAAATGTTTTTGAGAATATTTTGGATAACACGTGCTAAAGGCACCTGCCAGGGAGGAGTTCCGTGTAAGGAATGAGCAACAGTAACAAACACCCACAGAAAGAGATGAGGGACTATCATGTTCTCGAGGTCCCTGTCGCAATTACATCAACAATCATGCCGTGGACCTCACTGGACCAGAAGGTTCACTCGACCTGCGACCCCACCGTCCGCACACCATTGGAGCAGAGGTTCAGAGGTCAGCTCCTGGCTTTCGGTGGCGTGCGTCTAGCTTTGCTGGAGAGAGTTTAATGACTGGATGAAGAGAGATCGAGAGAGGAGAGAGCAGATACAACTGGCAGCCACCTGACAGAAGAGAACAACAGAATCCTGCTCAAGGACGGACACACACACACACACAAACGCTCGTGTTTTACGGACAGGATCGGACAGATGGAAGATCTGGAAAGGGCAGCATTTCATTTCACAGGCAGGATATCAGAAAAGGTTGATCCTACATCACACTCAGACAGCTGGACACACAGGCACAATCACACACCATATATAAACATGGAGTCAGGTGGTTTCTGAGGAAAACAGCTGCCACAGATTACATTTCCAGGTTTTCAGATTCCATATTCAAAACAGGAAAAACACTCTGAGTGGGTGTGTGTCTGTGTTGTGTGTGTGTGTGTGTTGTTGTGAGAGAAAGAGAGAATCGCGGCGGATGCATGACAAACATCACACTTTTTGAAGGTCATTTGGCTGACGGGCTAAGCCCACATACCCGGCCTTAAAAACCTCACGCACACACAAACACAACCTTGTGAAAGTCGACAGTGCTGTGTATATTTCGTATCAGATATAAATGTGCAGTAGTAACTGTACAGGCCACAGTCATAGAGAGACAAAGAGCAGTTGGCACGAAACACACACACACACAACCTGACACTTGCTTCTGCTCATTTCTAATTCATGAGGGGCTTTTGCATACCGTCAACTGAAAATATGACATCGTGCAAATCTCATGAAACTCTTTCAAGATCATGTGCAGGTCATATTTCACCCCAAATAATCCAGGAAAATATAGGAAAACAATAATTGCTGAAATAAGAGGCTACTTTTAGGGGCCATTAAGATTAGTTGCACTGTTAGGTTTGCACTGTGTATATAGTCCAGTATTTATATTTTTTTTTGCATTTTCAACAGCTTTGGTTCGTGTGCTGATTTTTATGTTTTCTGTTTTCCAATTCTTGCAATTAAAAATTACTATTGCACTGCATAAAACGACATTCCGTAGATTACATGAAATGCAATGCATTTTATAAGTCCGGGGGGCAATTATTGCTGATTTTGTTAAAGGACCACTAACACTTTTTTTTTTTGTTTTTTTTTTGAAAATAGGCTCAATTTTCCACAACTCCCCCTAGAGTTAAAACAGTTGAGTTTTTAATAAACCATTTTGAATCCATTCAGCTGATCTGTGTATTACTGCTACCTCTCATTCCGGTTTTTTTTTGTAATAATCCAGAACTTTGCTGACATACCTGGTTGCAGCAGGCGCAATGATATTACTCAGCGCCTGAAAATAGTCCCCCAGCTAGGTAACTTCTTCCAAAAAGCCATTTTTAGGCGCTGCGTAATATTATTGCGCCTGCTGCACCCATGGTATGGCAGCAAAAGTTCTTGAGCAAAGTGACATGAGAGTATAGTTTCTAGCCATATCGGCCTAGAACAATCGCAACGTTTTTAATTTTCCGTGCGGTCTTAGTACACCATGTAAACACAGAAGAGTCCAAGTTTGTAAATAGGAAAAAAAATCTAGAAACTCTTTGCTCATTTTTGAACAAGATGCTAACGGTCTAATCAGATTCAATTATCTATGCTAAGATAGGCTAAAAGTGCTACCGCCAGACCTGGAGATCGGCTGAATGGATTCGAAACAAACGTTAAAACTCAACTGTTTAACTTCTAGGGGCGTCTATTTTCAAAAGAAGTGGAGTGTTCCTTTAATAAAAACGAAAACACTGTATCAAATAAATAATTAAAAATGAAACCGTAGGGTCTAAATATAATTATAAATAATTCTTTGTTAAAACAAAAAATAATTAAAATATCCAACTAAGACGATATCAACAATAATCTACAAAATTTCTCTAAATAATATAAAAAATATTCTCCAAATATCAAGAAATAAACAAGAAACTAGTGTTATTAATAAAGTATTAGTTATGTACATTTATTTATATTTTATAATAAAATAAGTTTTTTGTAATATTATTATTTATTTGTTACTTATTTTATTTCAGTTTAATTTCTTCAGTTTTTAATCTAATATTTAATATAAAACAATAATAACATTTAAACAAAACCAAATAATAAAGCAATAATAAATAAAATAAAAAATGATTTAAAAAAAAATGACCTCAAAATGGTAAAGAGAAACACAAATGAGAATGACAATTAAAAAAAAAAGGAAAAGATTAAGATTTTTTTTTTTTGCATTTTGAGGGAACAATGTACTTGACTGAACTGCAACATACTGGCTTCATTTTCTTGTTTAACAGTTGTTTGTTTGTTTTCTTTTTAGTTTTGGGGTGAATTTTCACGAGATTCCCCCTCTCCTTTCATTTAAAACACCACACACTCGCTGTCCATCAAACTCAGCACTGGTTGTCCTGATGTTGTGCTCTACCTGAGATGACACCCATCTCTTTCACATCCCTGTATTCTGTCATCCATGTATGGCCCAGTGGTCTCGGAATGGGACACACACAAACACATAGATGCACAAGCACAGAGCGAGTGGCTTCCTCTTACCTTTAGAGGCTGTGTTGAGTAAGACAGACAGAGGAGAGAGAGATACGGGTTAATGTGTGATGGTGTGGGTGTGTGGGTGTATGTGTGAAGTGACTGGAGGATGGCTGATCTACTCACGTCTTAGGGGTGGAGTCTGGGTGGAGAAGGTCGTCAAGTGAGTTGGCAAACAGCTCCTTGTTCTCAAAGCGATCCTCTTTTTGCCTTCACGCCAGAAACTGCCCTCAGACAGATCCTCCGTTGCGATCTACAACATACAACACTCATCGCATCCCTTCATCTCTCTATATTTACATCCAGGAGACCATCTCTTTCATATCAAGTCATTCATCCAACAGCTGTGATCAATCAATCCATGTGTCTATGCATCCATTCCCAATCATATAGATTGCACTCACATATTTGTTTATCCTATCCCATTTTAAATATATTGTGTTTTTTTCTCCAAATGTTAAGAAATGGAGGACAAGAGACCTGTTAAGAACGATTTCTATACTATCATAGAATTTTATAATAGTATTGGTAACATTTTAGTCTAGGGACCAATTCTCAGAGTACATAATAAACTTATGCTGCAATGACGCAGATTTTTAATCCCTTCGTCCTTCCCAATGCCTAAACTCAACAAACTACCTTGTTAATTCTTACCAATAAGCAGCAAAATCAGGAGTTTATTGAATAAAAAGTCATAAATAGTAGTTAACAGTGAGAATTTGTCCCCAAACTAAAGTGACTATAGTATATAATAACAATAATAATAATCACAAAATTATCTATTAGAGTATTTTGAATAAGCTGAATTAGCCATTTTTAAAGTTGTAATTGTTTAGTTGTTAAAATGGTAAATTTTAGGGGCAATTTTGTTTATGTGCTTAAGTCGTTTTTTTGTTTTTTTTTTTTTTTTTTTTTTTGTTATCCAGTTTTTTTTTTTTCTTTTGGCTTAATTTATTTGGTAAAACATAATTTTAAAGTTTTGTTTAATTTTATAAGATTTTCAATTTTTTTTGGTTTACTTACCAGTTTTAATTTTAAGTTTACAATTTTAATATTTCTTTCGTTGTGTGGTTGTGCTCTGTATCATTTTTATATCCTCTATCTATCCATCCAATCTATCAGTCCATCCATCTATCCATCATCTCTCACCGGCATCCATCACATGTAGTTTTTTTTTTGTCTTTTTTTCAGCTTTATTTTAAATTAGCAAAAACTATTTTATTATATTTAGCTGACATAACAACACTGCAAGAGACACAACTCAAACAGAAATTATTCATCTGCATTAGATCAAACCCCACAAATGAACACGTACAACAGTTCCAGTTCTAAAATCTGATTGGACGAGTCACATTTTCAACTGTTGTGATTGGCTGATCCACACAAACACCTGTGATGATCATCAGCTGAGCTCTGTATTAATGCAGCATGTTGTTTCACAACCATAAACACCGGTCGCAACACTTAGCGCTAATGACACATGATGAAGGCACTGTTTTGCATGATTATATACTGTTAATACATTTATATGCAGTGCATCACTCTGGGCCTAACATCATATCCCGTCCAGTCAGCTTATTGCTTTAACAGTTAAAACGCCCCGGTATCAGGACCATATCAGTTAAGTCAGCGCGACCCCGCTGATATGATTATACGGTTCAAATGTGTTTCTTTTTCTTCTCCTTCATTTATAGATTAGCTGCAAGCTGACCATAATGGACCGTAGTTTGTGATTCTGGAGTCCGGGTCTTTACTTCACCACCCGCATTCGTAGAAGATGAAACGCCACCCGAGCGTCTTTCTCACAGTCTCAACTCATCAACCCTCATTTATCTTCAGAAGAAAAACGGCTGCAAGTCTTGTTAGTCAATGGAGTTTTTAAACAGCATTCGAACAGGCTGTCCAGGATATGAAGCATTGCTCCTCTGACTAACCGCCGTTTCATACAAGTCCTTCACAGAACAACCGAACCAAAGACAGAATGAGAAATGTAGAACACGGATTAGAGGAAGACAGAAGATGATAAATAATACAGAGAAGAAAAGAGGCGTGAAAACTCATTAAAACGGTATCCCCTCCAGATTTTACGCACAAGAGGAGATGAAAGGCGACACGGTCCCAATGCACGCGTGGTTACTGCCAGGCAAGCAAAACCTACTGACACTCGCTTGCCATCTGTAATTCTCTCATGTAATCCTTCTCTTGCTGTTACTGCACATCGCACAAATGCAAACTTTCTCTAACGTCCATCATTCTGTCTTTTATGGTCCGGTGCTCTGTTATCGAATACTACTAAGCCATATAGTGTGGGGAAAAACGTGTGTCAGTTTTTTTGAAATATATATATATATCTTTATTTATGCATGTAGGCTACTAGTTTTGTTGCAAAAGTTTTCAAAGTTCTTTTGTGAATTAATACTTTTTATTCAACAAGAATGGCATTAAAATTGATCAAGAGTGACAGTAAAGACATTTATAATGGCTACAAACGATTTCTTATTTCAATAAATGCTGTTCTTTTGAACTTTCTAATCTATCTCAAAGAATCCTGAAAAATAAATTGCATCACTATTTCTACAAAAATAAAATATGAAGGAATCAGAAAATGTTTTCAAGAGTGATAATATCCAGAAATGTGTTTCTTGATCGAGCAAATCAAACATATTAGAATGATTTCTGAAGATCATGTGACACTGAAGACTGGAGTAATGATGCTGAAAATTCAGATTTGCATCTCAAGAATAAATTACATTTTAAAATACATAACAATAGAAAACATGCATTTTAAATAGTAATAATATTTCAGTGTTTGATCAACTAAAGCCTTGGTGAGCATAAGAGACTTATTTAAAAATAAAATAATCTTCCCAACCCCAAAACTTTTGAACAGTAGTGTATTTGAAATGGACTAAAATGTGCTTTTCCCCAATCAGAGTAATAATTATTTTAACCAGCAGCCACTGCAGTCAGTTAGATTCAAAATGATTACTGCATGAATAAAATGCGTTAACAAAACAGTTAAAAAAAAAAAACAAAAAAAAAAAAAAAAAAAAACACTTTTGGGACTCAATGAACAAGAAAGATTGATTTAATCCATTTTCATTTGTGTGCACCTTAACAGCAGCAAAGGAAACAGAGGTATTTATTAACCTATGCAATGATAGCTCTGAATGATTCATTGAAACGGTGATGAATCAATGTGGAATCAATCATGAGATGAAATTAATATGTTCAAAAGCCCATCTCTTTGTAAAGTTCAAAGCTGCTGTAAAAAATGTGTGTCACTTTCATATTAACACAGCAGCAGGACAGATATGTGTATAAATGAATCTTTATGAAAACTTAAATGTATTATTGCAATGTTTACAATGGTACTTGATCTTAAAACCAGTGTTACTGTAGTATCATTCAGATATTAATATAGTTTTTATAAATATTCTGAATACATTTTTTATTTTTCTGTTTTGCATTTTAATTTTAATTTATGTGGTTTTATTAATTTTTGTGTGGTTTTATACATTTTTAGTTCTTTGTGTACTTGTTTTCCGTCAACTGATATTGTAATGAATTACTAACATTTATTAAGAATTTAATTAAAATTTTTAAACTTTTTTTATTAATTTATTTATTACTAGTTTTTATTAATATTTAAAATACATATTCTCTTATTTTCTGTTTCGGTTTTTATTGTACATTTTAGGCATTTTGTTGTGTGGTTTTCACACTGATCTACAATTAATAGAAACATTATATTAGAATCAGTGGGGGGTTTAATTTTTTTAATACATGAAGTGTACAAAATGCTAAATTTTGCTTTGCCAACTACCTGAAATACACACAAAAATAAACTTATTTCATTTCACTAAAAAAAAAAAATTATCTTTCTTATTTCAAGATTAAACTGATTTTTATTTCAGTTTTATAATTTCAGTGTTTGAACATAAAAATATTTTTTTTATTTGAATAAGAAATAAAGCAACTTTAAAGTTTTACAGAATAGTCCATCTGCCATCAGTGGTTCGACCGTAATGTTATGAATCGAACGAGAACCACTTTTTTCTAAGCGAAGAAAAACAAAATAATGACTTATATATTCAACAATTCCCTTTGTCAACAGTCTCCTCTGTGTCTCTTCATATCAACGTATGCTGCGTATGCTCTTCTGTATCAGCCGTCGCCACAAGTATGCCACTGTTTTTCTTTCAAATCAAAGCTAAATACACATCAGAAACAGCACATCCTTGTGTCGCGGCTGACAGCCAGAACAGCTGGAGGGACTATTTCTGACCATGCTTTCATACTTTTTTGTACCTTGACACGGTTTTACTTACTGGGCAGTCTATGGGACAGTCACAGGCCTCCCGATTTTCATCCAAAATATCTTAAACTGTGTTCCGAAGACGACGAAGCTTTTACGGGTTTGGAATGACATGGGGGTAAGTGATTAATGACAAAATTTTCATTTTGGGGTGGAGCATCCCTTTAGTTTCGAGATAATTTTAATTTCAAGTAATCAAAATGTTTATATGTTTGTAATTTTAGTTTAACGATAACAACACGTGCCTTATAACACTGCCAAGCCAATATCCAACTGGAAACTATTAAGTCCCTCAAGAACAATGTTATTGCATGTCGAAGCATCTGTGAATGTTTAACATTCACAGGTCAGTCAGAGAGCGTCTTAATGATTGTCACTATGTAAGTGCAGCATCCCTCACCTCCATTTCTTCTGAATGATGTGAAAAAAACATATAATCTGAGAGGAGAGGACGAGAGAATAAGATATACTAAGGGGAACAGACGGAGGGAGAGCAAGAGAGATGTTAGGACACAGAGACAAGGTACAACCTCTAATGGATACAGCAGCATCTATTACCCTGAGAGCTAGAGAGAGAGAGAGAGAGAGAGAGAGAGGGGTCAGGATAACAAGACTGGGAGCGGAGAGATAACAACTATCTGAGAGGATGAAGAAAAGAAAGGGAGAAAAAAACATGTTAATTTAAATTACAAAAGACGATGCGGTCCTTTCTACCAGCAAATTTAATTATCTTTCAGAGACACAGTCAAAAGACACAGGCTTATTAAAAAGCTATTTCACTGACATCCTCAAAGAGCTCTAACCACTGAGACTCTAAACACTCATGAATTCCACTGAAGCCATTAAGAGGTAGCTTTAGGCTAAAAATAATGAGACAGAACAGCCCGTTTTGATGTTTTACTCTTGTGGAGTGCGAGGAAAAGCCAGAGATTGAATGAGAGAGAAAGAAAGAGAGAGATCAGAGGAGAGGAGAGGAGCGTGTTCACTGATCAACAGCTCATCGTCACACAGCCACTCATTCCACTCCAAGTGGGACGACATATTGTTGAAACTACGGCTATGCTGACACACACATAAAAAATTGTCTTTATCAGTACTTTTGTCTTTGGTTTTCCATATCTAAACCAAGATCTGTTACTTGAGCAAGCCATAACTGCGTAAGTCTTGCTTTTAGAGAATGTATTAGAGAATACATAGTGTATATATATATAATAGACAGTAGTACACCACAACACATATGACATACACCCACACACACACACACACACACAGCACCACACAACACCCACCTTATATATATATTTGTTGTGTGTTGCACTGCAAGTTACATGAATTTTGTATTTTTATTATGTAAGTTTTTTTTATTTTTTATTTTTATACACAAAAACAAGAAAAGCAGTGCAGCATAATGCAAAAAAAAAAAAAAATTCTCAACTGAAAGCAATCCAGCCAAATGTGCAGAAATGAACCACTCTTAATTATGCATGATTTGCCTGTAATGTATATTATAATGCTGTGCATTTCCACAAAAAAAAAAAAAAAAATATTGTGCAATACATCTATGAACAGTGTTAATTTAAAATCGCTGATATACTATTAAGGTTTTTGAGTTGGTATTTGAGTTAAACTTTATTTTTCTATTTTATGTTTTATTTTTAAGTCAAGTTTGACTGATTTCATTGTGTATTACCAACAATGTTTTTATTAAAGGTTTTAGTTTCATTCTATTTTAAATTAAAGTTAAACATTTAGCTTAAACTAAATGAGTTGAAAAAAGAGAACTGTTGCCTTGACAAGTAGCTAAAATAAAATTTTAAATCAAAAAAAAGATTTTAGTTCAAGTAATATTTTTTATGGTTTTAATTTTAGTTAACACTATTCTCTGTGATGCATTTTTGTTATTAAAACCAAAATGTCAAAAAATCTCTTTTTTGTACCTTTCTTCTGTAGAATCGTTATCTAAACAGCTAATATTTCTCTATAGACATTAGACTAATAGTCATGCTGATGAGGCAAGTATATGTCTTATTTTCAGAAAACATCTCAAATGAAGTTTATTTTTCTTACCCCACTGGCAAACCATTTTTGCTCCTTGTTTTAAGTATAAAATCTATAATTTTAATTGAAAAAATTAAATAAAAAAAGTATATATATTAAATGGTTGAATTTAATATTTACTTAGATTTATGTTTAAAACAAACAAAAAAAATGCCAATACCATTTATAATGTTAATAATATTATAATATAATAATTTAAGTGTGTGGTGCTGATGAGACCATGACAAGTCTTATTTTCAGAGAATATTATTTTTCTTACCCCATTGGCAAACCATTTAGTTTTTTCTTGTTTTAAGTAGAAATCAAAAAATGAATTTTCATTCAAATAATGAATACTCATAAACTTATTAACTATTTATTTAAGTAGGTATACGCTTAAAAAAAACTATTTGCCAATACGATTCATAACATTAATAATATAATTTATTCATGTGTTTTCTTGGA
Organism: Cyprinus carpio; assembly: GCF_018340385.1. Taxonomy (NCBI): domain Eukaryota; kingdom Metazoa; phylum Chordata; class Actinopteri; order Cypriniformes; family Cyprinidae; genus Cyprinus; species Cyprinus carpio. The sequence goes on along the minus strand of NC_056610.1, from coordinate 6,876,292 downwards.
ATATACTAGTGCTGTCAAGCGATTAATTGCATCCAAAATAAAAGTTTTTGTTTACAGTGTATATTTATAATGTATATATAAATTAAAACACATGCATGTATATTTATGAAAAATATGTATATAGTGTTATGTGTTACAATATTAAATATATTTATTATGATATAAAATATAAGAATATATGAATGTATATAAATGTAAATATTTTTAAAAATATATACTGTATGCATGTGTATTTATATATACATAATTAAATATACTACATACACATACATATATTATTATTTTGGATGCGATTAATCGCGATTAATCATTTGACAGCACTAAAATATACATTAATTTACTAATTATTATTATTATTATTATGATGTAGCTTTTGAATCACTTTTTGATTTGATTTGTTCTATAAAAGTGTGTCAAGCCCGACGTGCCCTTCTCCTCTAGAATCATTACCTAGTTTGAGCATTAAACAGCTGCAGCTAGTTCTCTAGCGGTCGTTAGACTAATCGTGATGCTGATGAGGAAAATATACTGGCATTTATAAGAGGTGCAGACGTGTGGGAACATACATACCTTGCTCCAGTTGGCTCTCTTCAGCTGCACCTCAGGTTTGTAGTCTTTCTTAGGCTGGAGGCCGAAGGGCAGCTGAGGAACAGGAGGCGCCCATCCACCAAACCCACCCCCGGAGGGGTGGAGGCATCCCAGGACCGCCCATCTGGAGGAGGTGGAGGAGGCATACCGGGCAAATCCCTGGCGGAGCGAGGCGGTCAGGCGGCTGTGGGCATACCAGGTTGCTCCAGGTAAAGGAGGGAGGAGGAGGAGGACGTCATCCCAGGTGCGCCTAAAAACCAAAGGGCTAGGAGGAGGTGGGGGTGGTGGCATACCGGCTGCTCCAGGAAGAGGTGGAGGCGGAGGGGGTGGCGGCATACCAGGTGCTCCAGGTAAAGGAGGCGGTGGAGGGGGCGGAGGCAGGCCAGGTGCTCCGGCCAGAGGTCGAGGAGGTGGGGGCACACCCATCTGTCCTGGCAGAGGAGGAGGTAGGGGAGGAGGAGGGAGGCAGGCTTCACCAGGAGGGGGTGGAGGTGGCACCGAGGAAGCTGATTGGCTAGGGGGCAGAGCCACAGGCACATGTACGGTGATGACCTTTGCTTTGGCTTCTTTGAAATCTTATAACAACAAGAAACAAAGAGGTGCTCAGAAAACTTTGATTAACACAGAATTTTCTGGGTTTCTGCATTCTCGCTGTTATACACTAGTGCCGCGCTGGTTATAAAACACTAGTGGGCGCTATTACACATCTCCTGATAATGAGTCTTGAATATAAAAAAAATGCGATCAACAAAAGACCAGTAAGACGCAAACACGAGCGATCTCATATGTAAGCATATGCATATATAAAAAAAATGCGATCAACAAAACTAACAACATATAAATGAAAACTGCCTAATGTTACAGAGTGAAATGTCAATCCAGGAAGTGGTAAAGGCCTGTGCAAGCTTTTCTGAAACTTGCAATTCTGGAAAAAAAAAAAAAAAAAAAAGTCAGAATTGCACAAATATAAACTCAGAATTGCAAGATGAAAATAATTTTGACTCTCACAATTTCAAGTTTATCTCACAATTCTGTTTTTGTTTTGTTTTTTCTCAGAAATTACATTTTACATTACACAATTCTTTTTTTCCACCACCATGAAAAAAAAAAAAATGCAACTTTTTATTAATTGTGACCTTTTTCTCTCACAACTGCAAGTTTATATCTTATGACTTTTCTTTTCAGATTCATATCTCACAACTGAGTTTATATCTTCTAATTCTGAGAATGTAACAATTCTGACTTTACTCATCCCATACTTTATCCCATAGTGGAACCAGGCTTCCATATAATACAGCCCATGCCCTTTTGCTTTAAAAAAAGAAAAGAATGTTCAATGCTCAATATTAAATCAATGGTGTGGAGATATATTAATTTATTTAAGATTTATTAATTTATTAATTTTAATTATTTCCTCCAATAATCAAAAAATTGGAATGTTATTTCAATATAAATTTTTTATTTGATTTATTTTTGTTGTGTTCCACTGAAATTTACATTAAATTTCTAATTCTGTTTTTTATTTTTTTGACAAAATAATACAAGTCAATCATCTCAATATAAACAAATCTTACACTATAACAGTGAAAAGAGATGAAATCTATCAAAAGCAAACCCTGTATTTTAATAAAAAATAAAAATTTCTTTAGAGGTGTGTGTATTATATATATACATATACACACACACACATACAAAACAAACTTTACAATACATTACATTAAATATTTTTATAATTCTTTTGATTATTTATTCTATTAAATTTATCTTTTTGATTATTTTAGTTACGCATTAGAAATGATGTCGAATTGGATACAGAATAAGTCATTGGATAAAGTCAGTCTATTTTTGGTAGTGTTGCATTCCAATGTATCATTTTGTTTTACCTACAGTCCTTGGATTATCTGACATATTTTGAGAAAACAGGGAACACAGAGGCACTCAACGAACATTAAAAACTACTTTTTGACAAAATAAGATAGAAGTTCAATTATCTCTGTAAGGATTCTCGAAACCACAGTTTGGGTATTAGGGAATTGTTCCATTCACTATTTGTTTAAGTTTGGACATGTAATTAGGTTATCGATAAAAATTGTGACAATACATGACCACCATCGCATGGAAGGCATTGCTGCTCACAATTTCAGCATAAAAATGTAAAAAATCGGTAGTTAACTGATGAGGAGAGAGAGACAGACAGACACGAAGAATAGGTCAGGGGGCAGAGTTGGAAGCACATGGAGAGGTGTAAAAATTCATGTTCTAATTAGCAGTATAATTTTATTTACCCAGAACTTGGCAGAACTCATTAACAAATGACCAGCCTGCTAATGTCACATCAGAGAGAGAGAGAGAGAATCTGAACAGTAGAAGTTCACTCGGGGTACATAGAAGAAGTTTCTGATGCTTGTTTTATCAGTAGGTGACGGGTTGGTTGAGCTCAGCAACTTCTCTCCGACTATATGTGGATGGACAGGGGGTGGTGCGTCCAAACCGTCTGAAGCTCTTTCTGCTGACGGGCTGCGCTTCATCTCTTTCCACTGTAGTTATCTTGTACGCGCTCTGTGTTTTGTTAGATAACCCACAAACATCAGTTCCTGTCCTTTCCTTCCTGTTCTATTAATATCTCTCCTTCTCTCACATTTGTTAACTCTGTTCTCTGTTCATACTTCTCTCTAGTCTCACAGAAACACAATCTGGTTGACTTTGCAGTTTATTCTTCAAAAACAACCCACCAATTAATAAAAGAGAAAGAGAGTCTCGTCTGGGTGCATTACTGGAAAAGGTGTGCTGAATTTGTTTTTGGTTGGATTTTGATTGAAGTATCCTGGTACTTTTAAAATCCAACTTATTTTGGTCACACTGAAGCTTTCTTAATACGTGGTGTCTTGTTTTTCAGACACATTTAGGTTACGAAGAAATATAACTTAAAATATGGACAGATTTTTCCTGATAAATTGACAAACATTTAGTTTAAACCAATTAAAAATATGAAATTAATAATGTTTAAAAAAATTAAATACAGAAAATAACATGACTTTAACCATTTAGTTTGATTAACAGAATATTTTCGCATTTTAATTAAGCCTTGTTATCTTAAGTCATTTTGTTAAATAAATGTATGAATTTGCTATGTTGTTCTTAAAAAAAAAAAATAAATAAAAACATATATTTTATGTCCTAATCAAAATCAAAACTGCCAATTGTACACACACACACACACACAAAAAATTAGAAAAAAAAAAAATTTTTGCTGTCAAAAATATAAAAAATAAAATAAAATAATGAATGAACAAACAAAAGAACGAATTAACACACCACGACGAAACGAATGAATGAATGAACCCCTTTTGTAGACTGTGATGAAGTGTTTCTATTCTTCACTCTATAAATTCTATTTTTTGCTATTGAAAGCAATTGGAAAAGCAAAAAATATATTGTTATACTTAAAATATTTGTAAATATATGTAGGAACTTCCGTTTTCTTATCGTGTTTCTCTGAAAATCCCAGAAAAAGTGAAAAGAGTCCAATTGTTTTTAACAAACTAAACAACCAGGAAGTCCCGCCCTAAAATTCATGCCATTGGTTGAGCCAAAGTTATGTTGGGCCTTTTAACTAAAGCTGGTAATGCACAAATGACACATTTCTCCTCTAAATGACATCCTTTCCTGCGGGTGTGATGCTACAGTCCTGTACCTTCTCTTGTGAGGTTGGCCCTGAATTCTCGGACTGCCAGGCCCTGGTTTACTCTTTCTCCTGGTCATTGTCTTCTCTTTCCCCAAAAATTCTCTTTATCAGGCTCAGCTCCAGAACCTTCTGCTCGTAAATCGGACTCCATCTTCTTCAGAACTCCACCTGCAGCTCCTGACGGGCCGTCACTCCGCGTCCAGCTGCACAGAACGAGCATCCAGCATCAGAACAACACACATCGCATGAACCACCAGTATATGTGTGAAAAAACGCTCACAAAACTCACATTCAAGGCAAATAAAAGTTATTCATCTCAAAACCTTTTTAATAGATCTATACATTTACATACTTAATAAATAAAAAACAAGCCTCTCTTTTTCATGTTACTGACACCCAAGTTTTGAACAGTAGTGTTTACTGTATAGGGCACTTAAAAACATTTCAAACCGCAATATGCTACAGCACATCACATGATCTCATTACACACACTGCATGTATAATCCTGTGCGTGTCATCCAGAAGGTCAAGCGCATCGCTTGCAGAATCCTCAAGCGGGTGCTTGGTTTTGTGTATACTTGTGGAACACAGTATGAATCAAATCATTTTGACCCAAAGTTATATATTGTGTTATCAATAAACTCCCTCAGTTGACCCGTGTTTACACAGTGACCCTCAGTTTTTATTCCCCTGAGATGGTGGGTGTTTTGGTTGTTTTGTCAGTGTGCGGGTGACTCAGAGGACAGATTCCAGAACAACAATCTGAAGCCCAAATGGAGCCTCTCTGAGGATTTGTAGTATTCGCCTCCACAAACTTCCCACAAAAATCTGTCCTATCCTGCCTCACACAGACAGCAATGTTGACAATTTCCGGTGACATTTGACGGCGGGTGTTTGCCAAAAGCCAGACATGCAATTACGTGGACAGCAGACGGAAACGGAAGGAGTTCACATGCGCACAACGCACGCACACACACACACACACACTTTCTCCATGTGTTTGGTATGAGAGTCATTTTTGCTGTCCGCTCTTTTAATTTCTGACACACACTTCGCTATTACTCTGAATTAGAAAGGGAAGGAGGGGAAGAGAGAGTAAGAGTAAACACTACCCGACAAGCCCGACAGCAACACAACACTCGCACAAATGAATCATTAAAGCAGAGAGTATTTGCAGTGTTTACATTATTTTAGCTCATGACAGAGAAACATACACACACAGCAACACACAACAACACACACACAGAAAGGTAAATCTCAGGAAACTTGACAATAATGTGTCTGGTCACATTTGCAACTCCCCCAAAACGAAAAAATTGTGTTTTGCTTAACAAACCATCTTTGTTTATAACGAGATTCATTTTTATACTCGGATTTAGAAGTGTTCTAACTGGGCTCTTTTGTATTTTTATTATATCTTTGACTGCCATTCCCTTTCAGCTTCAGGTACCAAAATACCAAATTTTTATATATTTATATGTATGTAGTTATGTATGTATGGATTAGATATATAGCATATATATATAATCTAGTAGATATTGTATATCTGTTAGATGTATGCTGTGTATTATATATCTATATATATATCTATATATATGATATATAAGCTATATATCTATATAACCCGATGTTTATCCATTAAGTATTGTATTTTACTTTTTATTAATATTATAAGTGTGGTTGTGTGTGAGAGAGAAACCTGAAAAAACGATCGAAAGTCGTGTTACCAGTAATGAAAAATGAAATTGTTTTTCATTTTGGGTAACTCAATAGCCCTACTGGTCGTGACCATTATATAAGATTAATTTACAGATTGCGATGAGTAATAACAATACAGAAACCTTCAGTTATTAAACATTTATACATTATGGCAGAATTTGCAGCATTGTATTTTAATTAATAATTTCATCTAAAATATTTAACTACTTTAATATAACCGTTGGTCAATTGATAATATAGATCAGAACTACATTGTATGACCGGCAATGAGAGTCGAATAAGCGTCATTACTAAGATTGCAAACATCTAAATTAAAAATAAACAAGCATGATGAATTATGGGCAATGAGAATAAGACAAAAAAAATATCATGGTCATCATTAATGTCATAATGAAAAATACACGTACATTTTAGCCTTAAACACCTTATCCATCATGGTAGAATTTGTTGTATAGCAGCATCTACATTTAATTTGTGAAAGTAATCAAAACGTAATAAGAATGGACTTAAAATAATCACAGTTTTTTTTAAATTGCAATACAGTTAGTAAAGCACTGTATTACAATAATGACATAATGTAATTTTAATTCATTAAATCATGATTTGGGAGGTGAATATTAACCACGGATATTTTTTTCTGAGAAACCCACACAAGATGTGTGAATACCACCCCAAGTAGAAACATGCATTCAGATTAACGGCACACAAACACACACACACACACAGGGTTATTGTAGACTGTGTTTGGTGAGTTGGGGAGGGAATGGATGTCAGGAGAGAGACACAGGAAATCTCCGTTTTGCTCATCTTCACCTCCCAAATTACACATCTGTCAACTGACAGGTCGCGCCGAAAATAAGACAGCGGCTGGGCGGTCGGAGGAGGCAGCGGCTAGCGTGGTGTGTGTGTGTGTGTGAGTGTGTTGTGTTTGCCCGCAAGCAATAGATCCGCTTGATGTTGATCGAATTGGAGGACCCATTCGATGTATTTTAGCAGCACAATGATTTAGTTTATAATACTGTGTCATTCTTCTAGAAGCAAGTGTGTGTGTTTTGTCCGAGTCAATACACTTCTTTTTCCAGCTCCGGGCCTTAGATTCACTGATTTCACACTTATGTCTGATCAACCTGTTATCTAGAGAGAAAGAAAGACACGACAGCGTTAGTGAATAGATGTTTTAGAGAGTGGTGTGTGTGTGTGGTGTCAAGGTGCCCCTCACTGCGACAAGTCTCTTTTTCCCTCCTGTGATGCGTGCTCTGATTACTGAAACGATCTAAATTAAAATCCTGCTGCTCTCGCCTCCGCCCATCTCAAAAAACTCACGCTAAATAAGAAACCCAAAAGCGTCTTTATTGAATCACCACACAAAGGTCAGCATTACATTTATACAAGCTAAAGCCCTGGAAAACGCTTCAGTGTCTGTTCTCGAAGGCCCTAAAGTCCTCTCTGAACTCCAGATCAATTATCAACTCGCAGTGTGGCGTTACAAACCAAAAATGGAGTCTCAGGAAAGCGAACAAAGCTTTGATTAACCGATTATCAGCGAGAGGGTCAGCGCTGACGTTACACCAGCCAATGGGAGGGTTTTCTGGTGAGATATGATAATGAGATCACAAGGTGGCAGAGGGAGAATGGAAGTTAGCAAGTATGCCATAGCAATAAATTGGCGGTACAAATGACAATGCACAAAGAAGTTGCTTGCATGGAAGGAAATTTGAAAGAATGTACAGAAATAGACAGTGCAGCATGCTTGGAAGTTCATATGGAATTAAGGAGGAATGACAGGAAGGATGGAAAGTGTGGAATATGATGTTTGAAAGGAAGTTCAGAAGGAAATACAAAAGGAAGTATGAAAGGAAGTCTGAAATACAGAGCTTGGTATGCATGGAAGTTCAAAGGGGAAGTAAGGAAGTCTAACAGGAGGAATGGAAGTGTAATTTGATATTGAGGAACGGAAGTCCAATAAGGGACGCCTGAAAGAAGTATGGAAGTACCGAAGGGAAGTTCTGAAGTACAGAGCATGGTGTATATGGTATGGCAAGTATGCATGGTTCAAATGGAAGTAAAGATGCGACTGGGAAAGATGTTTGAAAGGAAGTTCAACGATGGAAAGTTTATAAGGAAAGATTGAAGTGAGAAAAGAGGGAAGTTTTGAAGAGAAAAGAAATGTTCATATAGAAGAACACAAAGTGTGGAGAGAAGCTTGGAAGAAGAGAGGGAAGTATGGAAAAGACGTTTAGAAGGGATGAAATCTGAAAGGATGTTTTAGAATACAGAGTTTGAAGGAAAGATGTAAAGTACTCTGAAAAGAGTTAAAGAGGAGTACTGGAATTACAACAGGTGGGATGAAAGGATGGATGGTTGTGAAACAGGAGCAACGAAAGTCCATAAGAGTAATGGAAATATGGACGTAGAATGGAAGGAAGTTTTAGAGAAGGATGATATGAAAGTAAATGGAGTTTGTATGGAAGGACATACAACAGGAAGGAAGGGAAGTATAGATTTAAGTCTGAAGGAATAAGGATAGGAAGTAGGTAGTTGGATAAGAACGTTAGTATGGATGTTTGTATGGAAAGTTCCCTGAAAAGGAAAAAGCAGATTACAGAAGGATGTTTGAAAGGAAGTACAAGAGCAAAGTATGCATGAAGTTTTAGAAGTAGGGAAGTATGGGGGGGGGGGGGCACGGCGGAATGGGAGTATGCGACCAGTTAGTCTGTGAAAAGAAAATTCACAAGGAAGCTCAAAAGGAATAGACGAAAGGGAGAAGGAAGTTCTAAATATTGACTCGTATTTTAGTATGGAAGGAAAAACGGTTTTAGTTTTAAGCACAGAGGGAAGTACCGAAGAAAAGGAGGAAGAAAACACATCAGACCCCACACATCGAATGTGAGCGCACACCACAGACCTGTCTTGGCGACAAAAGACTACACGCCTAATTGACAAAATTAGCTTATTTTTTATTAAACTCCTAAAGAGCCTGTTGTGAGCCCTCTCAATGTGACGCCCGATTATTCTGGATGAGATTTGAGAATATTTTGATATTTTGGTGTTTTTGGATTCTGTACGCTGCCACCCCCTGTTGCCAAAGTGGCATTATAGTGCTCTTGTGATTGACCTCTTTACCTATCAGATAGCCCACTTCCAGATCAAACTTCTTCCTGCATTTTGAAAGTCTGGCGTCACGTGCCGTTCCTGTGCAGAACGATCTGAGCCGTACACCCTCATCGATGAGTTTATAGTACTGAGCGCCCTGAGAGACAAACAGAGACAGAGCTACGTCAATCTGTGTTTGTACTAGATTTCTGAAGCTCAGAAGGAATACAAACAGAGATATTGGAGGGGCTAAGTTCATAAAATAAAATAAGAGATTTTCATCACACTGTTCGGCACAAGGTCGCACACCCCAGCCATCCATGATGACCGCAGGGAGCTTTTAAATGAGACAACAACGTAGACATCTTATTAGCCATCAAAACGTGGATTATGATAGACCAGAAATAGCTGTCTCGGCAGCGCGGCTTGCTAGTTTTGAAACCCAGCCCATATGGGATTGGTGGGCCGAGTGGTGTAGTGAGACTTAATTATGGGCACCTAGAAAATTGCCCAACCAGTTTGAATTACATAGTTTTAATACAACAAACTTAAATGTGGTACAGATGTGACTGTCTTAAATGAAACAGGAGGAAAAAAGGTAATAAATAAATAAATTCTGCACCTTAAAAAAAGATATATAAAGAATAAATAAATCAGGGCACAGTTTATTATTAGCTATCTGTATTATTAATGATCATGTTTTTAAATGCATTCAATCAAGTAGCTAAGATTCAACAAATCTTTGTGAAAACAATTACATTTATTTAGTTGAAAAGACTTATTATAGTTATCTAAACATCGAACCATGAAAAAAAAAATCACTTGACATGATTGAAAGTCAAACAAACACATATTTTATGTCAGTTCGTTTCTGAGGGAACATTTCTCATTTTATTACAATACATCAAAACTATAGAGAACATCATAAAAAACAACAAAAAAACCTACCTAAAAATGACACAAAACACTCAACAGAATGACTAAAACTTAAATGAACGAACCTATATATATATAGTATATTTTTATATATATATATAGATATATATATATATATATAATATATATTCTAATATACATTATATAAATAAAACAAGCATTTTATTTATGCAGTCCAGTTTAAAACTGATGATAAATATCTAAACCTGGTTACTAAGCATTTAAAAACACATTTAGTTTTATGAGTGATATAACAAAAACTCTAACACCCTGACAAACCATGCATCACATTAGTTTATAGTTCTATTTATTTTGTGTAAATCCAAAGGGCAGGACATTCCAAGTAAATTAAACCTTAAATCGGGGTCTATATATATATATATATATAATACACATATATATATAACTATATATATATATATATATATACACATATTATTATATATATATATACTATATATTATATATATCATATCACACACATATATTATATATTATATATATATATTATATATATATATATAATATATATATTGTTTTTTGTGTGTGTGAGAGAGATGTGTGAAAATAGGCGACCACCTTTGTGTTTGTGATGGTTGGCATCTTTGAGAGGTTTTTCCAGACAGTCCCCCTTCTGTGGAGAAATCTGCCATCTTGACCTGGTGGGAAATCGGAACTCGATACATTCGTTCATTTTTCCTTTTCCCTCCAGAGCTGTTTTTCATTACTTTTTCTCTTTAGATTTGCCCTCTTTTTCTCTTTCCGCCTCCCCGTTCCCTCCCTCTCCATCAAACTCCCGGTTTTCTTTGGTGAGGCGAGAGAGAACCCCATAGTGTCTGTGTGCACGCACAGCCGCGCATTTTGCCTTTAACCAGGGCTTTGGAAGATCAAAAATCCTCAATTAATTCTCTCTCGTCAGTGATTAAACTCCGGTGAAATGAGAGTTTGTTTTGGGCAGACGGGCCCTCGGGATTTGAGCTGCGGTTTTTTGAGGGATATTAAGGATGCTTCGCAATTTCTGCCGTGTCGCACATTAACGCTGAGAGAAACTCGCATGAACGATTCTGCCCTGATGACAGCAGAGACCGACCTGCAAACCGTTCCATCTCGACAGGTCTGGTGCGCCTGTTCTTTTCCCCTCAAACTCATTTTACCTCCTAACGAGATGTCTCACAACATTTTAGTTCACTTGCTCTGCTTCATAATATGCAATTAAACTGGTAGTTCAGCTAAAATTTTTTCACCATATTGTAATTCATTTCATGTTCTCCATGAGGTATCATACTCCAAAATAAGGATCTAAGAGTGACTTATTATTATTATTATTAATATTATTATTATTTAATAAGGATCATGATTACCTTCTCACAGACTACTAAACTGGAATGTTATTTACTAGAAGTTGATCAAATGCAGTATATTTAAAATATGTATTTTTTATTTATTTATTGTTTACTAATCACAATTAAAAACAGTTTGAATGAATTGGATCACAGTGACTCACACCTTACTACGTGTGAAGTCAGTGTTTTTGGAATGAATCAATCTTTGAATGATTAAAATAACATTAATTTTTAAGTAATTGTAGCTCCACCCTACTGGCCTAAACATTTAATGGTAGCAATAGGTACTTGAAGCACTAAGTTACTTTCAAAAGGTGATTAACAAAAGTTTAATAGTCATAGCTGAACTGTTGTCATTTAGGAATAAGATTGCATAAGTGTTTCAAAACACCAGATCACCCAGTCCTAACAATTATTTCAGTGCAGCTCTTGCTTGAAGTAAATTAAAAATGCACGTATTTTATTCATGAATTAATACATTCGACGTGTAGTGAAAACATATACCTACAGTACTATTTGAAAAATCTTTTACTACTGCATAATATTCCACATACTTAAAAAATAGTATATAGTATATAATGTGAAGTACACAAGCGTTCCATTCCAAACATTACACACACACACACACACACACAGGCTCAGGACAGAAAACCAGCTCTCCAGTTTCCTGCCTGTGCGATCACATCGGAGCAGACAAGGAACCCCCGCAACAACGTCTGACCTCCGAAAGCGTTTACAAACCATCACAACCACATACACCACACACACACACACACTCTTTCTCTCCATCTGTCCATGTCTTTTCACACTCCCACCAGCTCTTCTCTCGGCTGTGTGTGTTATGTGTGTGGTGTTGTTGTGTGTGTGTGCGTGTGTGTGTGTGTGTGTACATGACCCGCTGTTTTAAGAGAGGAATATAGAGTGTGTGGGGGTTACTTTAGACGTGGCAGGTTAGAGAACAGAATTGAAGAATATGTCTTTTCTCCACTGCAATCATTTCTCTGCCAAGAACAACCTTTAAATGCCCTGACGTGTTATGTGTGTACAATGCTTGTGTGTGTCTGCTAGTTAATTGAAGCGGGGGTGGTGTCATAAGTGGGGCAGTGGGACTGGGTTCTATTCAGAGCTGGTACGTACGACTGGCAAACCGCATCCGCCTCCTGCTGCCCATCACATCAACCGTCTCCTCAATCTCTGACTCCTGCTCCATCTCTCTCTCCCGTTTCCCTCCGTTATCTCCATAACTCAAACTCAATCATGAGAATAACTACGATACTTGTCCGTCTTACAGCGGAAAGTTTCACCACCAAATCATCATTCTGCCTCTATTTAGTCAAACCTCGTTTTGTTCCAACCTGTAAAGACTTTTTTCTTTTGTGTGACATGAGCAGGCAAAACTGAAAAGACTGCGCTGGTTGCTCTTTATATGCTGTTATACTGACTAGAGACTGAGGTAAAAGCTCAGACTAGCAGTCCATATGACTCCCCCCCCCCCCACTGCAGTGAATATAGGTGTTATAATTACCTGAAAAACTACTTGCAGTGTTGAGAATGTAATTGGAGTGATCTGATTTTTCACTTACCTCCAGTGATCAATTCAACAACCTCAATCAACACACAAACTCAAAACCCAAAAATAATTTTACCAAAACTGGACATCAGTACTACTGAAAGAATAATTTTTTTGTTGCTTGAATTAATAGCTTAATGTTGGTCAGTTCCTCACATACAGCCTATCATATGAACTTCAGAGAGATGTTAATATAGGACCCAGGGGTGGTACAAAATTTTTTCTATAATGCTTTTGCAGTGATAAAACATTCTTTTTTGCCTTCTTTATGTTTCCCAGAAGTCAGTCATACAGGTTTGGGAGACACAAAAGGTTGCTGGGGGGAACCAGAACTAAAATGACTGAAAAATCATTTCCACTCAGGTAAAAGAAAAAAAAAGGAGAATAAGCGATATATATATATTATATAGCGAGATAGGATAGGATAGCGATATATATATATATATCTATATATATATATATATATATATATATATATATATAAAAAAAACTTTAACAAAAATTAGAAATGTACTAAAAAGTACTAAAATTACTAAAACTGAATTATAATAAATTAAAGCTAAATAGAAATATTTTTAAAATGAATAAAAATGTCCAAATCACATACAATTCATATTTAAAATTTAAAATGGAAATATATAAACAGAAAACTAAAATAGAAATAAATACTATAATAGCATGAAACATATGGGGACGACAGAATTTTTATTTTTTGGGTGAGCTAGCGCTTTAAATTCCTGATTCTATGTTCATCACAGTCGTGTTTGGGATGCTCTGTATTTGCAAGAGATGCGACTCTGAAATTGTTTCACGTACACACTCGGGAGCAGACCATAATGTCTTTACAGACGGGACACCAAATCATCCTCTTCTCTACTTTCAGTTCACCTCATAAACCCCAGCGCCAGTTAACCCGAATAAAGACATTAGCTCTGTTCCACAACCTGCAGCAAGTCAAGCAGACTGCTGCAACCAGAAAAAATAAAAATAACAAAAACACAACCCTCTTACTAAATTCATCCTTCATGAGGAAGACAATGAGGACAATCCTAGGAGGAACAGTAAAATGATTATCTAAGATAGTTAATGAAGAGGAAAAAGCGTTCATTATATTCCTTTCATTTATTATGTTGCCTATGTAGACAGCTGACAGATAGGGAGCGCACTGGACTTTTGTATTGCGTCTGACCCCTGTGTGTTCTGTCTGGTTGTGCTTTTTTATTCAATTCAGGTTTTTGTCTTCCCTTCCTTCACCTGTCCAAAGTTTCGACAGGTGGTTTTCTTGCACTGCAAGCACACAATAACATCACTTTCTGGCATTTCTCATAAGCTGAGAGCAGCTGACAGCTGTAACATCAGTGGATTGACAGTCAAATAACCTCTGAAGCTCAACCTTGTATAAAGCATGTCAAGTTGTCAGCCACATTTTCATCAATATAAGCGTAGCATCAACTGGCTCAAAATTCAATTGTGACTTGTATAGTTTTTTCCGACAGGGTTAAAGGTCACTGGGGGGTGAAGGTGGCTTCGTACCTGGCCATATAGTCGTTTTCGCACCAGTAGCAGGTGCTGTAGCAGAGACAGGAAGAGAGGTTCAGCTTGAGAGAAGTCCTTCACTGTGTTCATCAAGATCTGGAAGACTTCATTCACATCAGTGACAACAGAGTTAAAGAACAACAACAAAAAAAAAAAAGTCTTCTGATGTAGATTACTTTCCATAACTGAAAATACATCTGTCCAGTGTTCTTACTATTGGTAACTAAAACGTAACCTATTTAAGAAAAAAAAAAAAAATCCTAATAGACAATAATATAATATGTTTGATGAAAAAATGTATCGAAATTAAAATTATAAATGTTCCCTGGGGTATTAACTTACGACTCAGTAAGTCTCCAGCACTAAAATCATTTGACAATCTAAAACTTAATGAAAAACAAAATGAAAATCCTTTAGAAATATTGTTATATTAAATATTTTTTAATTATTAAAAATGGCCAAAGCACATAAAATTACTACAAATGAAACTAAAATTCCAAAATACTAAAATGAAATAAAAAAAAAAACTATAAAATTATGCAACTTTCAAATAAATATTTCAATTAAAGCTCTAACTATTATCATTTTACTAGAATTGCCATAAATTATGCAGCTTTCAATATTTCAATTAAACAATACTTTTTTCTTCTTGCTTTTCATCTTTTGCTTATGACAAAAACAACAAGATCCAGCTTAGTCTTTTCTGAGTGCCACCCTGGTAGACAAAACCCTGAAACTCATATTGAAAATCTCTGCCATCTCAGTATATTTTTGTATTTGAAAAGTCTCCAAATGGGAAAAACTTGCCTTTTGCACAAAACCTTGTCTTCACTGATAATAAAACACAACTTTTTTTTTGTTTATTTTATTTTGCTACTGCGCCTTCCAAATGTAAATGTTATGAAAAGTCTCCAAATGGGAAAAAAATTTTTTTTTTTTTTTTTTTTTTTTTTTTTTTTTTTTTTTTTTTTTTTTTAAGAGTAAGGCAAATCCCTGTATTTTGTGATATGACCCTCTATAGAGTGGTAAAATAATAGGCTGAAAGATCACCTCAGCTTGATTCTGCACTTTTGAGACACCTGGTGGCCAGTTTCTGAACTACAACCAGATCCAATACAATATTAAATCTACAACATATATAATACATCTACAAAGCCCAGCTCTGAACCCAAAGCTCTTCAAAAGTGTCTAAGACAGATTAAAGTCAGCAGTAAAGGATATTCCATCTCAAGACCCGAGCGTCGATCCAACCCGGGAAGCAGAAGATCTTCAGAGTCTTCATCAGCTTGTTCTTCAAACACCTGCAACTGAACCTTGAGCTCCTCGTTCTCTATCGACCTCACCTCCTACACACACAAACACAGAATCTAAGTCAAACTGAAATTAATTGTGCCATTATATAAATTAGTGATGAGTTAGACAGTAACAAGTTGTGATGAACTTGTGAACTGTGTTTTGTGTGTTTGAGAACCTTCAGCAGGTCTTTGAGTCCCAGTCTCATGAGTTGGGTCCAGTGGCTCTTGAAAGTCCAGATTCTCCAGTCGCTGATGAGACGTTGAACAGCTGCATAAATAGCCGCTGCACACACCACACACACACACACATCAGTGAAATGAACATCAACATCAGCAGCCTGTGTCTGTAGTTCCACGTGCTCACGGAGTGTGCTACCTTGAAGCGTGATGGAGTTTTTTGATGCATGCCGGACAGCAGCTTTGGCTGGAACCTCTCGATCGTCTTCATCTACAGACTCACTCACAGAACCACCCCATAAACTCAAACAAACACAAAAAAAAAAACAAAACACAACACAAATAATCCAAAGATCAATTATAATCAGAATCTTCTTAAAATTCACCTCAAAAACAATCTTCAAACCTTTCCCTCTCTGCTCTAGCACTTAAATCCATATGTGTTGTTTTTGTTTTTTTTGCGTTCATGTGAAATGATTTGCTTCATCTTTGGTGACCGAATTAACACAATTTTTTTTAACTTTGGTCAGTCAAAATTATAATTGAGATCTTTTTATGTTTTTGGTTATTGTTAAACAAACTTTTGTTTTTGCTTTTACTGAATTTCAAAATCACATTACTTTTTGTATGCAGAATTTTCAAAATGTGCACATTACTTTTGTTCTATCATATTTTTTTAATAAAATCAAATATATTTTATTTTGTTTATTAAGTTTGACATTATTAATATGAAAATTACATTTTTTTGCCATCATTTAAAAAAGTGTTCATGAAAACTAATATACACTCGAAAATTATACAAAGCTAATCTGTTGTGAAGAACTTTAAAAATTAAAAAGTTTGTGACACCTGTGCACTGACGTAAATGTCTGCTTAGGGCTGTAAACTTAATTTCTAAGTCCTAAATAAATAACCTTCATTCAAAATATAAATATAAATAAATGATATTTACAGTATTTATTTATATTTTTGATAAACTTTATATTTATATATTTTTATATTTAGATTTTTCATTTTAGTTTGGTTACCGGGGGGTTTTGTACTTGGTTTTTATCATTTTTAATTTTTCTTATACTTCTATATCTATTTAATGTATTTCCATGATTGTACTTTTCAAAATTTATTTTATAATCCAGTACTTTCATAATGCTTCATCTATTGTGATTATTTTGATGAGCACGTCAAATAAAAATCTTTATAAAAAATAAAGCTCATTTAAGTATTAAAAGTAAATATTTAGCAGGAAAC